>NW_027364055.1:0-333008 GCF_046119375.1 Phyllobates terribilis | reverse complement strand
CCTGGGGAAAAGTGGGAATGTGCTCTAAAAGAGATCAGTTATTGATAACTGTGTGTTATTTTCTGCAGAGATGATTCCTGGCTGGAAGAAGTGATGGCGGACTGTGCCAGATGAAGAAAAGCGAAGATGAAGAACTTCACCTAGAGACATCACTGGTGAGTCAGTGTATTACTGTACACTTACATTATATAGTATATACAGAGCTCCTGTGTATGTCACTGCTGACCAGTGTATTACCTATATACAGAGCTCCTGTGTATAATGTCACTCGTGATAACTGTATTACCTGTACACTATATACAGAGCTCCTGTGTATAATGTCACTCGTGATAACTGTATTACCTGTACACTATATACAGAGCTCCTGTGTATAATGTCACCGGTGATCACTGTATTACCTGTACACTGACACTATATACAGAGCTCCTGTGTATAATGTCACTGGTGATCACTGTATTACCTGTACACTGACACTATATACAGAGCTCATGTATAGTGACAGTGTTGTTAGTATTGTGGTTTTTATTCCTGATCAGTATTGTATTATTTGGTCACTATGTGGTGGTAATATGTGGTCTGGTCATGGTGTGGTGATATTTGTCCCTTTTGTATGTGGTATTATTGGTGTTGTTATAATGGATTATGTTGTGTATGGCGGTCAATTGTTCTCGCTGAGATTAACTAGGAAAAGATTTTTTTCCATGAGGCCACGGCTTCACTATCAGTATTTGGTCAGTATTTTTTCTCAGTAGTGAGAGGCAAAAGCAGGAGTGGGTGATAAATCCAGAATTGGTGACTTGTTTCTATTCTACCTTTTCTCTGATTGTTCCTCACCTGGTTTTGGCTCCCACTCCTGAGAATAATCCTGACTGAATACTGATAGTGTGGCTGTGGCCTTAGAGATGAAATACTTGGAGCAGAGCGTCAGAGATGCACTTACAGGGGTTCTCCGGGGAAAACAAGTAATCACCTCTCCACAGGATCAGTGATAACTTATTGGTTGGCGGGGGTCTGACTACTGGGACCTGCACCGATCGGCAGAATGTGGAGCTTTTCTCCCCATTAGACTGGAGCTCATGTGCGACTCGACCACTGATCCATTCATTCCCTCAGAGGCTGCGAGCGCTGCTCTTTTTTGGAAGCCCCCAAGAGAACGAATGAGGCTGTGGTCAGACGTCCCACCTGTCGCTGCATTTTAAAATGGGGATAAGTGTCCTGTCAGGGATAAAACTTCCCCATTCTTCCAATCAATAAGTGATCACCTATCCTGTGCAGCCCATGAATCTGTGATCACTTGTTTTAACCAAAGAAGCTCTTTCATGCAAACTCCAGAAATTGTCCGTCCCTGTTCTAGTCTGTGCACAGTAGATGTGAGGAGCCGCCAGTCACTGCTCCACTATAACAGGGAGAGCAGAGAAAAGAGAGCTGCATATTGCTGTAGGTGGCCCCTAGAGTCAATGTCCCCTGTGGGCCCCAGACACCCCAGTCCAACCCTGCTGACATCTGATTAAGGCCTAAGGCCCCGTTCACATGTCAGGTTTTAATCAGTGTTTTTTTCTCATTTTCATCTGATTTTGGTCAGTGTGTCAGTTTTTCTCCTCAGTGGGGCATATTTTTTTATATGTAAAGTAAAAAGCTAAAGGTTTCCTAGCCTCGCTTGCCCGGCCTATAGACCCTGGAGAACAAGCAGTACAGGCAACATGGTTGGTTCTGGCCATTTTTCTGACAGACTCATTGACTTCAATAGATGATCTTTATCTACAAATCGGATGGAAATCGGACCGGTCTCCGTTCTGATTTACAGATCAATCGTCCACAAAAAATAGAGCTGTAAACCTGTCCCCGGTCTATAACGGAGCATATTCTACCTGTTAGAGAAATAACCAGACGTGAAAAGAGCCATGTGCTATTCTTACAGGGAAGGGGCCACCATTTTATGTTTTGTATTAATAATTATGTAATCAATTATTTTTAATACAAAATTAAATGTTCCACTTTATTAGTTTTTTATTTATTTATGTTGACATTGGCCACTGGGGGCTGCCATTTTTATTTGGGGGGTGTGTAAGAAGCGCTCTTACACACCTCATTTACGGCAGCCCTGGCCATAAGAGACAGTAGTCTGTCACCGACCCTATCTCTAACATTAGAGGCCGCTCCTCCTGCCTCTAGCTGTGACCTGGGCACGCCCCCTTGGCTGTTCAGGTCGCAGCCGTGGGAGGAGATTGCAGCCATCTTTGTGGAGCCTGCAGTGTAAGCTGTACATTCCCCCTGTCGTCGCACGCACTGCTCAGTCAGAGCCTGCCATGACAGGAGCTGCCAGGGAGGAAATTCCTGGGAGTGGACGTCCCGAAGGAGTATCTGCGGCGGCACCGTGCGGTGATCTCAGCTTCTCTGCTGTTATCACTGCCGACATCCTCAGGCAACACAGACACAGCGCTGCGTGGGAACGTGGAAGGTGAGTAGAAGCGTTTATTGTTTTTTGTTTTTTTTTCCTTTGCAGTGAATATATGGGGGCATATACACACAAGGGTGGAGTTGGAGGCATATACCCACCAGGGTGGAGGGGGAGGCATATACCCACCAGGATGGATGGAAGAGGCATATACCCACCAGGATGTAGGGAGTGTGCATATACCCACCAATGAAGGGGGGCATTTACCCACCAGGATGGATGAAGGGGGCATATATCCACCAGGATGGATGGAGGGGGGGCATACACCCACAAGGATGGAGGGGGGGTGTATACCCACAAGGATGAAGGTGGGGCATATACCGACAAGGATGGAGGGGGGCATATACCCACCAGGATGGATGGACGGGGGCATATACCCACCAGGATGGATGGAGGGGGCATATACCCACCAGGATGGATGGAGGGTGGGCATATACCCACCAGGATGGATGGAGGGGGGGCATATACCCACCAGGATGGAGAGGTGGCATATACCCACCAGGATGGAGAGGTGGCATATACCCACCAGGATGGAGAGGTGGCATATACCCACCAGGATGGAGAGGTGGCATATACTCACCAGAATAGAGGGAGGGGGCATATACACCTACCCAGGATGGATGAAGGGGCATATACACCTTCCCAGGCTGGATGAATGGAGGGGCATATACACCTTCCCAGGCTGGATGAATGGAGGGGCATATACACCTTCCCAGGATGGATGGATGGAGGGGCATATACACCTACCCAGGATGGATGGATGGAGGGGCATATACACCTACCCAGGATGGATGGATGGAGGGGCATATACACCTACCCAGGATGGATGGATGGAGGGGCATATACACCTACCCAGGATGGATGGATGGAGGGGCATATACACCTAACCAGGATGGATGGATGGAGGGGCATATATGTGGCACCCCAGGGGTCTGGTTTCCACAGTAACAGCAATGTTATGTCTGAGAGCAGGTGGGAGGTCTCTTGGTCAGGGATCCTATGCATACCACACCTCCTGCCCAGTCCTGGGAGGGGAAGAACTTCCCCTATATAAACCTAGGGCTGAGGCAGGGTTAGTGAGTAGAGAAGAAGTAGAGAAGAGAAGCAGCATAGGAAGAAACAACAGGAGCTCTGTGGGAGCAGTGCTACAAGGAGTCAGGGGCTGGCAGCTGCAGAGCTCGCCCTGACTGAGAAGTTATCACCGGACCCGGAGTCCGAGGCTGTGGGGACTAACTCCTATCCAGCAGCAGAAACCGACCGGCAGGGGATTGCAGGTCCTCTGGCCCAGAAACCCGAAGGCACGGTCACACGCGTGGGACCAGCACCGCCGTCGTGGAGCGAAAGCTACTAGAAGGCCCCGAGTCACCGGCCATACGGGTGAGCACCACACGGTACACTCAGGGACGTGGGCTACTTATACCCGCCTCTAGCAAGGTAGCCAGAAGAGTATCGTTAGTTTGGGAGGCCTACAACTCCGCCTGGCCAGGGGAGATCCCATCTGCTCAAGGACTGACCAGGCCCCAATCGCTAGCCAGTACTCCGGGAGGGTCTATCTTTGTCACCAGTAAAGACCCTGAACTACACCGTACCGTCTCCGAGTGGTTCCTGCTACCCCCATCATCCACGTCGGCTGCCCTGAGGCCATATCCCTCCCGTTGGGGGTTATACTATCACGCTGCACAATCCTACCACCGGCCTCAGCGGTCTGCCCTGCAGCAGCAGCTCCTTAGCTGTACTCAACGGGTGGCGTAGTCGTTCAACATCTACCGCTGATACAGCGCCAGTTAGTCTGACTCCCTGGGCACGGACCGGATCACCGCCACGAGACTACAACCCTCAACAGATCCGGCTCCGGGTAACCTCCCGCGTGTGCAACGCTGCGCGACACAGGCCCAGGGGCGCGTCAGATGGATGGAGGGGCACATACACCTACCCAGGATGGATGGATGGAGGGGCATATACACCTACCCAGGATGGATGGATGGATGGAGGGGCATATACACCTACCCAGGATGGATAGATGGAGGGGCACATACACCTACCCAGGATGGATGGATGGAGGGGCATATTCTCCTACCTAGGATGGATGGAGGGGCATATTCTCCTACCAAGGATGAATGGAGGGGCATATACTCCTACCCAGGATGGATGGATTGATAAAGGGGCATCTACACCTAACCAGGATGGATAGAGGATGGAGCATATATACTTATCCAGGATGGATGGAGGGGCATATACACCTACCCAGGATGGATGGAGGGGCATATACACCTACCCAGGATGGATGGAGGGGCATATACAACTACCCAGGATGGATGGAGGGGCATATACACCTACCCAGGATGGATGGAGGGGCCGATACACCTACCCAGGATGGATTTATGGATGGAGGGGCATCTACACCTACCCAGGATGGATGGATGGAGAAGCATCTACACCTACCCAGGATGGATGGATGGGGAAGCATATACACCTACCCAGGATGGATGGATGGAGGGGCATATACACCTACCCAGGATGGATGGATGGAGGGGCATATACACCTACCCAGGATGGTTGGAGGGGAATATACACCTACCCAGGATGGTTGGAGGGGAATATACACCTACCCAGGATGGTTGGAGGGGAATATACACCTACCCTGGATGGAGGGGAATATACACCTACCCAGGATGGATGGATGGAGGGGAATATACACCTACCCAGGATGGATGGATGGAGGGGCATCTACACCTACCAGAATAGACTACCCAGGATGGATGGAGGGGCATCTATGCCTACCCAGAATGGATGGATGAAGGGGCATATACACCTACCCAGGATGGATGGATGGAGAAGCATATACACCTACCCAGGATGGATGGATGGAGGGGCATATACACCTACCCAGGATGGATGGATGGAGGGGAATATACACCTACCTAGGATGGGTGGAGGGGAATATACACCTACCTAGGATGGATGGGTGGAGGGGAATATACACCTACCCAGGATGGATGGATGGAGGGGCATCTACACCTACCCAGGGTGGATGGATGGAGGGGCATCTATACCTAACCAGGGTGGATGGATGGAGGGGCATTTTCACCTAACCAGGATGGATGGAGGGGCATATACACCTACCAGAATAGACTACCTAGGATGCATGGAGGGGCATCTACACCTACC
Organism: Phyllobates terribilis; assembly: GCF_046119375.1. Taxonomy (NCBI): domain Eukaryota; kingdom Metazoa; phylum Chordata; class Amphibia; order Anura; family Dendrobatidae; genus Phyllobates; species Phyllobates terribilis. The sequence continues at coordinate 327,385 of NW_027364055.1, read as the reverse complement.
TAGGATGGATGGAGGGGCATCTACACCTACCCAGGATGGATGGATGAAGGGGCATATACACCTACCCAGGATGGATGGATGGAGGGGCATATACACCTACCTAGGATGGATGGATGGAGGGGGATATACACCTACCTAGGATGGATGGATGGAGGGGGATATACACCTACCTAGGATGGATGGATGGAGGGGGATATACACCTACCCAGGATGGATGGATGGAGGGGGGATATACACCTATCCAGGATGGATGGATGGAGGGGCATATACACCTACCCAGGATGGATGGATGGAGGGGGATATACACCTACCCAGGATGGATGGATGGAGGGGGATATACACCTACCCTGGATGGATGGATGGAGGGGGATATACACCTACCCAGGATGGATGTATGGAAGGGGATATACACCTACCCAGGATGGATGGATGGAGGGGCATATACACCTGCCCAGGATGGATGGAGGGGCATATACACCTACCCTGGATGGATGGATGGAGGGGCATCTACACCTACCCAGGATGGGGACCATATTCCATATACCAGGATGGGGCATATAGAAGGATGAGGGGCATATACTGTAGGGCGTATATGGTGTCATTACGCTTTGGCTCTTTTGATACCTGTGATACGTCTGACCTCATAGTATGTCCCCCCCTTTTTACTCTTTTGAAGGAGGTTGTTTTACACTTGAAGCATATATGTGTTACAATCCGTAACTAAATCGTGTATATTTTTTAGTTTTCCTCTTTATTGGTTAACTCCGGAATGAAGCACCGCTTTGTATTCATTTATATGAGATATTTTCATGTGCTGAGTGTCGGCTTATTTGTTATCCCCCCTCTTTTTCTCAGATATGATTGTAATTTGATTTATCATGAGACAATGGATTTTCGTTTTTTATACAGTTCTTCCCATTTTTGTATTGTTTTAGATAAACCTTGATAAAGGCTGAGGCTGAAGTGTTGGTCATACATCTGTCTCGTGAACAATTTATTGTCTGAATAAATACCTTGATTTGCATCAATATCCATTGTGCCTAAAGGTTTATATATATATAAAATAAGTATTTTTCCATGTGAGTTTTCTTATAATGTTTTTAAATAGAAGACCGTATTGCGATATCATTGAGATACAAATGTTTCTGTTGCGATCCTCAGCTCTACCTGAGAACACCATCTGCGTGGGACTGGGCCGAGTGGGGGGCATCTGGCCAACATATAGCGGCGGGCACTCTGCAGCAACTCAGCACTGTTGACTTTGGAGGTCCTCTTCATTCCCTGGTGGTCAGCGGCTGCATGCATCCCCTAGAACTGGATATGCGAAGACTGTTTGCTGTGGAGCCCTCTAGTTTCGATCAGATAAATGTGGAGGACAGCTCAACATATCTGTCATCATAGACAATCTGTGCCGAATCCGCACCCTGTCTAGGTGGCAGCACACAGTGCTTTGTGTGTGTCCCATTGTGTTACTACTGATATAGCAGTATACTAGAGATGCACCAACTCCACATTTTTATTAATATTACTCCAGATATGGACGAAACCCTCCAAGATGCAGGCTTTATTATACTACAGAATTTTGGTGCATCCATAATATACGCTCAAGCACTTTAATAGAAACCTGTTCCACCATGTCCATCCTTCACTGCGTTACTGGTATTTATTTGGAAACACAGGGATATTCCAGGAAAACGTGTTTTATGCTTAATAAAAATAAACTGATCACATTTTCAGAGAATTTCCATTGGTATTTATCTCCTTTTTTGTAATTTATCTGTCTGGTTAATTCACACTTTTCATGTTTTTTTGTACAACCAGTTAATGGGGTGGTCTTAGTTTCTTAAAGGGAGTCTGTCACCCCCAATACTCAAATCATTTATGGATTTGTATAGGAATCTTGGCCCCTATAAAAAAAATATACTTTAGGTACAGATATTTTTATGCAAAAACAGCATTTACACCCCATGCTTAATTACCATCCTCTGCCCCTCCCCTTACGATGATTGACAGCACTGCCTATATTGAATCCTCAGCCCTGCACACACTGACACTGCAGGAGCTGAAAACTCAGTGTCCGAGCTTGCGGGCATCCTCTGATCCCCTTGTCCAGTCTACAGTTGTCTCGTTCAGTGGGCAGAAAAAAGCTTTTACTTAAAAATTGTAAGTCTCGATATGAGTTTGCCAAAAGACATGTGGGAGACTCCCAAAATATATGGAGGAATGTGCTGTGGTCAGATGAGACCAAAATTGAAGTTTTTGGCCACCAAGGTAAATGCTATGTCTGGCACCAAACCAACAGCTCATCACCCCAAGAACACCATCCCCACAGTGAAACATGGTGGTTGCAGTATCATGCTGTGGGTATGTTTTTCTGCAGCAGCCACCTCCATTATCTGAATGCAAGGAAGATTGTGAACTTGTGCTACTTGTGCAGTAACACTTTGTCATTTCTGCTCCATTCTGTCTTCAAGCACAGGGTTAACAATGCTCTGACTCCATATCCGGCTTCATGGCTTGATCATAGATGCTGGATCCTGATTCCCAAGAAAATCCCACCAACCCAAGATTGTGAAAGAAATGCACAAAACACTTTTAGTGAATGTTAAATAGACCAAATTTTATTACAAATCATATTATTTCATTCAGTGTCTGAAATTTAGAATCAGCCAATTGCTATGAAAAAGACACTGAAAATGGCAAACCTCCGACTCACGAAGAATCATCCGTCAGCACTCAGGAGAGGAAAACCCCCTGTGGAGGAAACCTCTAGGGAACCATGGCTGGAGGACTTGCCCATCCCTCGGGCTTAGAAGGATAGTGCCAACAAGTAACAGAAAATTGTACTAGAATTTGTACATTGTATCATATTTACAGTGAGACATAATATACATCCACTATAGATATGATAGCAGTGACATCACATAGTAAGACAAGTTACACATTACATCATCAGAAAACAGACAGTAATGGAGAAGGTCAAAGTAGGTGCCCTGTGCGAGCACCATATGGAGAAGTCTAATGCGACATCTCCAGGCCGTACACATAAAGGTGAAGGCAACTAGTACCGGACGTGAGGGAGATCTGGCTGCAACATCTGTCACCCCATTGATCGCTAGGGTTAGTTTGATCTGGCTGGCTAGGCGGTATGGCTGATCTGGCTGGCTAGGCGGTATGGCTGATCTGGCTGGCTAGGCGGTATGGCTGATCTGGCTGGCTAGGCGGTATGGCTCATCTGGCTGGCTAGGCGGTATCCCCTTCCTCCCTTACAGGTTGTGGAGTGATGAAGCTCCAGGTCTCCAGACACATCAAGTACGGCGCTTCATACGGCTGAATGACCTGTGCTTCCGGAATCATCTTCTATATCATAGATGTATGTGTTTATGACATCAGCACAGTTGCCGTAGTTACCACAGGTGTTTATTACTGGTGCTTCACTGGCTAGAAAGTCTCTCTCAGTGTTCCAAAGAATTAACCCTTGAATGACTGGCACTGTACATTTGTCCAGAATCCTGTAACATAATCTTGTCACTATGCAGGACCGTTATCAATATTATACTTTAAAATTCCCTTAAACAAAGTCTAATTAGTGAGCGCATCTACAGATTTGATGGATAACAAGCACAATAATCCCCTTAAGCCCTACTAAATGCATAAATGTCCAATATGAGTACAGAGCAGTCCATACAGAATGGATGATACAGAGGGCAATACAGTTAGATAAAGAAGTAGAAAGCCAAACCAAGTAAATGTCTCCTGAGATCTCGGCTACTGAGGTCTCAATTGCGCATCTGCTGCCTCAGGCGGCCATTTGTGTAACACAAGCGATCGGAAGATCACAGCTTCTAGTCTGCTAAGGAGACTATTGAAGCATGTAAAAAGTAAAAAAAAAATATTTAAAAGTTCAAATCACCCCCCTTTTACCCCATTCAAAATAAAACAATCAAAAACACACGTTTGGTATCGCCGCATTTAGAATCGCCCGATCTATCAATATATAAAAAGAATGACTTCCATCAGTAAACCGTATAACGAGAAAAAAAACAAAACTCCAGAATTAAGTTGTTTTGGTCGCTGCAACATTGCATTAAAATGTAATAACAGGCGATCATAACATCATATCTACACCAAAACGGTATCAATAAAAATGTCAGCTCAGTGCGCAAAAAATAACCCCTGACCCGGCTCTAGATCACCAAAAATGGAGACGCTACGGGTCTCGGAAAAATGATTATTTTTTTTTACAAGCTTTGAATTTTGATTTCACCACTTAAATAAAATAGAAGCTCCACATGTTTGGTAACTACGAACTCGTAATGACCTGGAGAATCATAATGGCCGGTCAGTGTTAGCATTTACTGAACATGGTAAAAAAAAACCTTTTGTGGAATTGCACTTTTTTTGCCATTTCACTGCACTTGGATATTTTTCCCATTTTCCAGTACACAATATGGTAAAATCAATGGTGGTGTTCAAAAGAATAACTCATCCCACAATAAAACAAGCCCTCACATGGCCATATTGACGGAAAACTAAAAAAGTTATGGCTCTGGGAAGAAGGGAGCAAAAAATGAAAACGGAAAAACCTGAGGTGATAAAGGGGTTAACTGGAATTTTCTGCCATGGACTCATTGGCAAATCTGAAATAGATATTTCTCGCTCCCTTATCAGTGTGGAAACATATATCTTTGGCGTCATTCAGACGTCTGTTTTTCATGTTTGTGTCCTCTCCATATTTGTTACGGATAGATCACATACACAATATAATCTGTGGAGTCGTCCACATGTCATTTTTTTTTTGAAAACCGCGTAGTGTCCGTTTTTTATCCTAGTGGTTGATGAAAATTCTCCAGTCAGATCTATGGGTCCATGACATCGCTGACAGCTGGCATTGCCATCCATGTGCTGTCTGTGATAACACTGTCACCAGAGGAGAAGCTTCTCAATTTATGGATTTATTTTGCATACAAGAAAAGCTGATGAAACGCTGAAGATAAAAACTGACCACTTTCAGACATTTTTTGCATATACGATAAGTCACTGACATCTGATTAAGGCCTAAGGCCCCGTTCACATGTCAGGTTTTAATCAGTGTTTTTTTTCTCATTTTCATCTGATTTTGGTCAGTGTGGCAGTTTCTCTCCTCAGTGGGGCATATTTTTTTATATGTAAAGTAAAAAGCTAAAGGTTTCCTAGCCTCGCTTGCCCGGCCTATAGACACTGGAAAACAAGCAGTACAGGCAACATGGTTGGTTCTGGCCATTTTTCTGACAGACTCATTGACTTCAATAGATGATCTTTATCTACAAATCGGATGGAAATCGGACCGGTCTCAGTTCTGATTTACAGATCAATCGTCCACAAAAAATAGAGCAGTAAACCTGTCCCCGGTCTATAACGGAGCATATTCTACCTGTTACAGAAATAACCAGACGTGAAAAGAGCCATGTGCTATTCTTACAGGGAAGGGGCCACCATTTTATGTTTTGTATTAATAATTATGTAATCAATTATTTTTAATACAAAATTAAATGTACCACTTTATTAGTTTTTTATTTATTTATTTTTACATTGGCCACTAGGGGCAGCCATTTTTATTTGGGGGGGGTGTAAGAAGCGCTCTTACACACCTCATTTACGGCAGCCCTGGCCATAAGAGACAGTAGTCTGTCACCGACCCTATCTCTAACATTAGAGGCCGCTCCTCCTGCCTCTAGCAGTGACCTGGGCACTCCCCCTTGGCTGTTCAGGTCGCAGCCGTGGGAGGAGATTGCAGCCATCTTTGTGGAGCCTGCAGTGTAAGCTGTACATTCCCCCTGTCGTCGCACACACTGCTCAGTCAGAGCGTGCCATGACAGGAGCTGCCGGGGAGGAAATGCCTGGGAGTGGGGGCCCCGAGTGAGTATCTGCGGCGGCGCCGTGCGGTGATCTCAGCTTCTCTGCTGTTATCACTGCCGACATCCTCAGGCAACACAGACACAGCGCTGCGTGGGAACGTGGAAGGTGAGTAGAAGCGTTTATTGTTTTTCGTTTTTTTTTCCTTTGCAGTGAATATATGGGGGCATATACACACAAGGGTGGAGTTGGAGGCATATACCCACCAGGGTGGAGGGGGAGGCATATACCCACCAGGATGGATGGAAGAGGCATATACCCACCAGGATGTAGGGAGTGTGCATATACCCACCAATGAAGGGGGGCATTTACCGACCAGGATGGATGAAGGGGGCATATATCCACCAGGATGGATGGAGGGGGGGCATACACCCACAAGGATGGAGGGGGGGTGTATACCGACAAGGATGAAGGTGGGGCATATACCGACAAGGATGGAGGGGGGCATATACCCACCAGGATGGATGGACGGGGGCATATACCCACCAGGATGGATGGAGGGGGCATATACCCACCAGGATGGATGGAGGGGGGGCATATACCCACCAGGATGGATGGAGGGGGGGCATATACCCACCAGGATGGAGAGGTGGCATATACCCACCAGGATGGAGAGGTGGCATATACCCACCAGGATGGAGAGGTGGCATATACTCACCAGAATAGAGGGAGGGGGCATATACACCTACCCAGGATGGATGAAGGGGCATATACACCTTCCCAGGCTGGATGAATGGAGGGGCATATACACCTTCCCAGGATGGATGGATGGAGGGGCATATACACCTACCAAGGATGGATGGATGGAGGGGCATATACACCTACCCAGGATGGATGGATGGAGGGGCATATACACCTACCCAGGATGGATGGATGGAGGGGCATATACACCTTCCCAGGCTGGATGAATGGAGGGGCATATACACCTTCCCAGGATGGATGGATGGAGGGGCATATACACCTACCCAGGATGGATGGATGGAGGGGCATATACACCTACCCAGGATGGATGGATGGAGGGGCATATACACCTACCCAGGATGGATGGATGGAGGGGCATATACACCTAACCAGGATGGATGGATGGAGGGGCATATACACCTACCCAGGATGGATGGATGGAGGGGCATATACACCTACCCAGGATGGATGGATGGAGGGGCATATACACCTACCCACGATGGATGGATGGAGGGGCATATACACTTACTCAGGATGGATGGATGGATGGAGGGGCATACACACCTTCCCAGGATGGATGGATGGAGGGGCACATACACCTACCCAGGATCGATGGATGGAGGAGCATATACACCTACCCAGGATGGATAGATGGAGGGGCACATACACCTACCCAGGATGGATGGATGGAGGGGCATATTCTCCTACCTAGGATGGATGGAGGGGCATATTCTCCTACCAAGGATGGATGGAGGGGCATATACTCCTACCCAGGATGGATGGATTGATAAAGGGGCATCTACACCTAACCAGGATGGATAGATGATGGAGCATATATACTTATCCAGGATGGATGGAGGGGCATATACACCTACCCAGGATGGATGGAGGGACATATACACCTACCCAGGATGGATGGAGGGGCATATACACCTACCCAGGATAGATGGAGGGGCCGATACACCTACCCAGGATGGAGTTATGGATGGAGGGGCATGTACACCTACCCAGGATGGATGGATGGAGAATCATCTACACCTACCCAGGATGGATGGATGGGGAAGCATATACACCTACCCAGGATGGATGGATGGAGGGGCATATACACCTACCCAGGATGGATGGATGGAGGGGCATATACACCTACCCAGGATGGTTGGAGGGGAATATACACCTACCCAGGATGGATGGATGGAGGGGAATATACACCTACCCAGGATGGATGGATGGAGGGGAATATACACCTACCCTGGATGGATGGATGGAGGGGCATCTACACCTACCGAGGGTGGATGGATGGAGGGGCATCTATACCTAACCAGGATGGATGGAGGGGCATATACACCTACCAGAATAGACTACCCAGGATGGATGGAGGGGCATCTACGCCTACCCAGAATGGATGGATGAAGGGGCATATACACCTACCCAGGATGGATGGATGGAGAAGCATATACAACTACCCAGGATGGATGGATGGAGGGGCATATACACCTACCCAGGATGGATGGATGGAGGGGAATATACACCTACCTAGGATGGGTGGAGGGGAATATACACCTACCTAGGATGGATGGGTGGAGGGGAATATACACCTACCCAGGATGGATGGATGGAGGGGCATCTACACCTACCCAGGGTGGATGGATGGAGGGGCATCTATACCTAACCAGGGTGGATGGATGGAGGGGCATTTTCACCTAACCAGGATGGATGGAGGGGCATATACACCTACCAGAATAGACTACCTAGGATGGATGGATGGATGGAGGGGCATCTACACCTACCCAGGATGGATGGATGAAAGGGCATATACACCTACCCAGGATGGATGGATGGAGGGGCATATACACCTACCTAGGATGGATGGATGGAGGGGGATATACACCTACCTAGGATGGATGGATGGAGGGGGATATACACCTACCTAGGATGGATGGATGGAGGGGGATATACACCTACCCAGGATGGATGGATGGAGGGGCATATACACCTACCCAGGATCGATGGATGGAGGGGCATATACACCTACCCAGGATGGATAGATGGAGGGGCACATACACCTACCCAGGATGGATGGATGGAGGGGCATATTCTCCTACCTAGGATGGATGGAGGGGCATATTCTCCTACCAAGGATGGATGGAGGGGCATATACTCCTACCCAGGATGGATGGATTGATAAAGGGGCATCTACACCTAACCAGGATGGATAGATGATGGAGCATATATACTTATCCAGGATGGATGGAGGGGCATATACACCTACCCAGGATGGATGGAGGGGCATATACACCTACCCAGGATGGATGGAGGGACATATACACCTACCCAGGATGGATGGAGGGGCATATACACCTACCCAGGATAGATGGAGGGGCCGATACACCTACCCAGGATGGAGTTATGGATGGAGGGGCATCTACACCTACCCAGGATGGATGGATGGAGAAGCATCTACACCTACCCAGGATGGATGGATGGGGAAGCATATACACCTACCCAGGATGGATGGATGGAGGGGCATATACACCTACCCAGGATGGATGGATGGAGGGGCATATACACCTACCCAGGATGGTTGGAGGGGAATATACACCTACCCAGGATGGATGGATGGAGGGGAATATACACCTACCCAGGATGGATGGATGGAGGGGAATATACACCTACCCAGGATGGATGGATGGAGGGGCATCTACACCTACCGAGGGTGGATGGATGGAGGGGCATCTATACCTAACCAGGATGGATGGAGGGGCATATACACCTACCAGAATAGACTACCCAGGATGGATGGAGGGGCATCTACGCCTACCCAGAATGGATGGATGAAGGGGCATATACACCTACCCAGGATGGATGGATGGAGAAGCATATACACCTACCCAGGATGGATGGATGGAGGGGCATATACACCTACCCAGGATGGATGGATGGAGGGGAATATACACCTACCTAGGATGGGTGGAGGGGAATATACACCTACCTAGGATGGATGGGTGGAGGGGAATATACACCTACCCAGGATGGATGGATGGAGGGGCATCTACACCTACCCAGGGTGGATGGATGGAGGGGCATCTATACCTAACCAGGGTGGATGGATGGAGGGGCATTTTCACCTAACCAGGATGGATGGAGGGGCATATACACCTACCAGAATAGACTACCTAGGATGGATGGAGGGGCATCTACACCTACCCAGGATGGATGGATGAAGGGGCATATACACCTACCCAGGATGGATGGATGGAGGGGCATATACACCTACCTAGGATGGATGGATGGAGGGGGATATACACCTACCTAGGATGGATGGATGGAGGTGGATATACACCTACCTAGGATGGATGGATGGAGGGGGATATACACCTACCCAGGATGGATGGATGGAGGGGGATATACACCTACCTAGGATGGATGGATGGAGGGGCATATACACCTACCCAGGATGGATGGATGGAGGGGGATATACACCTACCCAGGATGGATGGATGGAGGGGGATATACACCTACCCAGGATGGATGGATGGAGGGGGATATACACCTACCCTGGATGGATGGATGGAGGGGGATATACACCTACCCAGGATGGATGTATGGAAGGGGATATACACCTACCCAGGATGGATGGATGGAGGGGCATATACACCTGCCCAGGATGGATGGAGGGGCATATACACCTACCCTGGATGGATGGATGGATGGATGGAGGGGCATCTACACCTACCCAGGATGGGGACCATATTCCATATACCAGGATGGGGCATATAGAAGGATGAGGGGCATATACTGTAGGGCGTATATGGTGTCATTACGCTTTGGCTCTTTTGATACCTGTGATACGTCTGACCTCATAGTATGTCCCCCCCTTTTTACTCTTTTGAAGGAGGCTGTTTTACACTTGAAGCATATATGTGTTACAATCCATAACTAAATCGTGTATATTTTTTAGTTTTCCTCTTTATTGGTTAACTCCGGAATGAAGCACCGCTTTGTATTCATTTATATGAGATATTTTCATGTGCTGAGTGTCGGCTTATTTGTTATCCCCGCTCTTTTTCTCAGATATGATTGTAATTTGATTTATCATGAGACGATGGATTTTCGTTTTTTATACAGTTCTTCCCATTTTTTGTATTGTTTTAGATAAACCTTGATAAAGGCTGAGGCCGAAGTGTTGGTCATACATCTGTCTCATGAACAATTTATTGTCTGAATAAATTCCTTGATTTGCATCAATATCCATTGTGCCTAAAGGTTTATATATATATAAAATAAGTATTTTTGCTTGTGAGTTTTCTTATAATGTTTTTAAATAGAAGACCGGATTGCGATATCATTGAGATACAAATGTTTCTGTTGCGATCCACAGCTCTACCTGAGAACACAATCTGCGTGGGACTGGGCCGAGTGGGGGGCATCTGGCCAACATATAGCGGCGGGCACTCTGCAGCAACTCAGCACTGTTGACTTTGGAGGTCCTCTTCATTCCCTGGTGGTCAGCGGCTGCATGCATCCCCTAGAACTAGATATGCTAAGATTGTTTGCTGTGGAGCCCTTTAGTTTCTATCAGATAAATGTGGAGGACTGCTCAACATATCTGTCATCATAGACAATCTGTGCCGAATCCGCACCCCTCACTGCTGAGCAGCTACCCTGTCTAGGTGGCAGCACACAGTGCTTTGTGTGTGTCCCATTGTGTTACTAGTGATATAGCAGTATACTAGGGATGCACCAACTCCACATTTTTATTAATATTACTCCAGATATGGACGAAACCCTCCAAGATGCAGGCTTTATTATACTACAGAATTTTGGTGCATCCATAATATATGCTCAAGCACTTTAATAGAAACCTGTTCCACCATGTCCATCCTTCACTGCGCTACTGGTATTTATTTGGAAACACAGGGATATTCCAGGAAAACGTGTTTTATGCTTAATAAAAATAAACTGATCACATTTTAAGAGAATTTCCATTGGTATTTATCTCCTTTTTTGTAATTTATCTGTCTGGTTAATTCACACTTTTCATGTTTTTTGTACAACCAGTTAATGGGGTGGTCTCAGTTTCTTAAAGGGAGTCTGTCACCCCAATACTCAAATCATTTATGGATTTGTATAGGAATCTTGGCCCCTATAAAAAAAATATACTTTAGGTACAGATATTTTTATGCAAAAACAGCATTTACACCCCACGCTTAATTACCATCCTCTGCCCCTCCCCTTACGATGATTGACAGCACTGCCTATATTGAATCCTCAGCCCTGCACACACTGACACTGCAGGAGCTGAAAACTCAGTGTCCGAGCTTGCGGGCATCCTCTGATCCCCTTGTCCAGTCTACAGTTGTCTCGTTCAGTGGGCAGAAAAAAGCTTTTACTTAAAAATTGTAAGTCTCGATTTGAGTTTGCCAAAAGACATGTGGGAGACTCCCAAAATATATGGAGGAATGTGCTGTGGTCAGATGAGACCAAAATTGAAGTTTTTGGCCACCAAGGTAAATGCTATGTCTGGCACCAAACCAACAGCTCATCACCCCAAGAACACCATCCCCACAGTGAAACATGGTGGTTGCAGTATTATGCTGTGGGTATGTTTTTCTGCAGCAGCCACCTCCATTATCTGAATGCAAGGAAGATTGTGAACTTGTGCTACTTGTGCAGTAACACTTTGTCATTTCTGCTCCATTCTGTCTTCCAGCACAGGGTTAACAATGCTCTGACTCCATATCCGGCTTCATGGCTTGATCATAGATGCTGGATCCTGATTCCCAAGAAAATCCCACCAACCCAAGATTGTGAAAGAAATGCACAAAACACTTTTAGTGAATGTTAAATAGACCAAATTTTATTACAAATCATATTATTTCATTCAGTGTCTGAAATTTAGAATCAGCCAATTGCTATGAAAAAGACACTGAAAATGGCAAACCTCCGACTCACGAGGAATCATCCGTCAGCACTCAGGAGAGGAAAACCCCCTGTGGAGGAAACCTCTAGGGAACCATGGCTGGAGGACTTGCCCATCCCTCGGGCTTAGAAGGATAGTGCCAACAAGTAACAGCAAATTGTGCTAGAATTTGTACATTGTATCATATTTACAGTGAGACATAATATACATCCACTATAGATATGATAGCAGTGACATCACATAGTCACACAAGTTACACATTACATCATCAGAAAACAGACAGTAATGGAGAAGGTCAAAGTAGGTGCCCTGTGCGAGCACCATATGGAGAAGTCTAATGCGACATCTCCAGGCCGTACACATAAAGGTGAAGGCAACTAGTACCGGACGTGAGGGAGATCTGGCTGCAACATCTGTCACCCCATTGATCGCTAGGGTTAGTTTGATCTGGCTGGCTAGGCGATATGGCTGATCTGGCTGGCTAGGCGGTATGGCTGATCTGGCTGGCTAGGCGGTATGGCTGATCTGGCTGGCTAGGCCGTATCCCCTTCCTCCCTTACAGGTTGTGGAGTGATGAAGCTCCAGGTCTCCAGACACATCAAGTACGGCGCTTCATACGGCTGAATGACCTGTGGTTCCGGAATCATCTTTTATATCATAGATGTATGTGTTTATGACATCAGCACAGTTGCCGTAGTTACCACAGGTGTTTATTACTGGTGCTTCACTGGCTAGAAAGTCTCTCTCAGTGTTCCAAAGAATTAACCTTTGAATGACTGGCATTGTACATTTGTCCAGAATCCTGTAACATAATCTTGTCACTGTGCAGGACCGTTATCAATATTATACTTTAAAATTCCCTTAAACAAAGTCTAATTAGTGAGCGCATCTACAGATTTGATGGGTAACAAGCACAATAATCCCCTTAAGCCCTACTAAATGCATAAATGTCCAATATGAGTACAGAGCAGTCCATACAGAATGGATGATATAGAGGTCAATACAGTTAGATAAAGAAGTAGAAAGCCAAACCAAGTAAATGTCTCCTGAGATCTCGGCTACTGAGGTCTCAATTGCGCATCTGCTGCCTCAGGCGGCCATTTGTGTAACACAAGCGATCGGAAGATCACAGCTTCTAGTCTGCTAAGGAGACTATTGAAGCATGTAAAAAGGAAAAAAAAATATTTAAAAGTTCAAATCACCCCCCTTTTACCCCATTCAAAATAAAACAATCAAAAATACACGTTTGGTATCGCCGCATTTAGAATCGCCCGATCTATCAATATATAAAAAGAATGACTTCCATCAGTAAACTGTATAACGAGAAAAAAAACAAAACTCCAGAATTAAGTTGTTTTGGTCACCGCAACATTGCATTAAAATGTAATAACAGGCGATCATAACATCATATCTACACCAAAACGGTATCAATAAAAATGTCAGCTCAGTGCGCAAAAAATAACCCCTGACCCGGCTCTAGATCACGAAAAATGGAGACGCTACGGGTCTCGGAAAAATTTTTTTTTTTTTTTACAAGCTTTGAATTTTGATTTCACCACTTAAATAAAATAGAAGCTCCACATGTTTGGTAACTATGAACTCGTAATGACCTGGAGAATCATAATGGCCGGTCAGTGTTAGCATTTACTGAACATGGTCAAAAAAAACCTTTTGTGGAATTGCACTTTTTTTGACATTTCACTGCACTTGGATATTTTTCCCATTTTCCAGTGCACAATATGGTAAAATCAATGTTGGTGTTCAAAAGAATAACTCATCCCACAATAAAACAAGCCCTCACATGGCCATATTGACGGAAAAATAAAAAAGTTATGGCTCTGGGAAGAAGGGGAGCAAAAAATGAAAAAGCGCAAAAACGGAAAAACCTGAGGTGATAAAGGGGTTAACTGGAATTTTCTGCCATGGACTCATTGGCAAATCTGAAATAGATATTTCTCGCTCCCTTATCAGTGTGGAAACATATATCTTTGGCCTCATTCAGACGTCTGTTTTTCATGTTTGTGTCCTCTCCATATTTGTTACGGATAGATCACATACACAATATAATCTGTGGAGTCGTCCACATGTCATTTTTTTTGTTGAAAACCGCGTAGTGTCCGTTTTTTATCCTAGTGGTTGATGAAAATTCTCCAGTCAGATCTATGGGTCCATGACATCGCTGACAGCTGGCATTGCCATCCATGTGCTGTCTGTGATAACACTGTGACCAGAGGAGAAGCTTCTCAATTTATGGATTTATTTTGCATACAAGAAAAGCTGATGAAACGCTGAAGATAAAAACTGACCACTTTCAGACATTTTTTGCATATACGATAAGTCACTGACATCTGATTAAGGCCTAAGGCCCCGTTCACATGTCAGGTTTTAATCAGTGTTTTTTTCTCATTTTCATCTGATTTTGGTCAGTGTGGCAGTTTTTCTCCTCAGTGGGGCATATTTTTTATATGTAAAGTAAAAAGCTAAAGGTTTCCTAGCCTCGCTTGCCCGGCCTATAGACCCTGGAGAACAAGCAGTACAGGCAACATGGTTGGTTCTGGCCATTTTTCTGACAGACTCATTGACTTCAATAGATGATCTTTATCTACAAATCGGATGAAAATCAGACCGATCTCAGTTCTGATTTACAGATCAATCGTCCACAATAAATAGAGCTGTAAACCTGTCCCCGGTCTATAACGGAGCATATTCTACCTGTTAGAGAAATAACCAGACGTGAAAAGAGCCGTGTGCTATTCTTACAGGGAAGGGGCCACCATTTTATGTTTTGTATTAATAATTATGTAATCAATTATTTTTAATACAAAATTAAATGTCCCACTTTATTAGTTTTTTATTTATTTATTTTTACATTGGCCACTGGGGGCTGCCATTTTTATTTGGGGGGGGTGTAAGAAGCGCTCTTACACACCTCATTTACGGCAGCCCTGGCCATAAGAGACAGTAGTCTGTCACCGACCCTATCTCTAAGATTAGAGGCCGCTCCTCCAGCCTCTAACTGTGACCTGGGCACGCCCCCTTGGCTGTTCAGGTCGCAGCCGTGGGAGGAGATTGCAGCCATCTTTGTGGAGCCTGCAGTGTAAGCTGTACATTCCCCCTGTTGTCGCACGCACTGCTCAGTCAGAGCATGCCATGACAGGAGCTGCCGGGGAGGAAATGCCTGGGAGTGGACGTCCCGAGTGAGTATCTGCGGCGGCGCCGTGCGGTGATCTCAGCTTCTCTGCTGTTATCACCGCTGACATCTTCAGGCAACACAGACACAGCGCTGCGCGGGAACGTGGAAGGTGAGTAGAAGCGTTTATTGTTTTGTTTTTTTTTTCCTTTGCATTGAATATATGGGGGAATAAACCCACCAGCATGGAGGAGGAGGCATAAACCCACCAGGATGGAAGAGGGGGCATATACCCACCAGGATGGAGGAAGGGCATATACCCACCAGGATGGATGGGGGGGGCATATACCCACTAGTATGGAGGGGGGGCATATACCCACCAGGATGGATGGAGGGGGGGCATATACCCACCATGATGGATGTAGGGGGGGCATATACAAGCCAGGATGGAGGGGGGCATATACCCACCAGTATGGAGTGGGGGATATACCCACCAGGATGGATGGATGGAGGGGGGCATATACTGACCGGGATGGATGGAAGGGCATATACACCTAACCAGGATAGATGGAGGTACATATACACCTACTCAGGATGGATGGATGGAGGGGCATATACACTTGCCCAGGATGGATGGATGGAGGGGCATATACACCTACCCAGAATGGATGGATGGAGAGGCATATACACCTAACCAGGATGGATTGAGGGGCATATACACATACCCAGGATGGATGGATAGAGGGGCATTAACACCTACGCAGGATGGATGGATGCAGGGGCATTTACACCTACCCAGGAAGGATGGATGGAGGGGCATTTACACCTACCAAGGATGGATGAAGGGATGGAGGGGCATTTACACCTACACAGGATGGATGGATGGAGGGGCATATACACCTACCCAGGAAAGATGGAGGGGCAGATAATCCTACCCAGGATGGATGGAGGGGCATATACACCTATCCAGGATGGATGGAGGGGCATATACACCTACCCAGAATGGATGTATGGAGAGGCATATACACCTACCCAGGATAGATGGAAGGAGCAGGGGCATGTACACCTACCCAGGATGGATGGAGGGGCATATACACCTACCCAGGATGGATGGATGGAGGGGCATATACACCTATCCAGGATGGATGGATGGAGGGGCATTTACACCTACCCAGGATGGATGGATGGAGGGGCATTTACACCTACCCAGGATAGATGGATGGATGGAGGGGCATGTACACCTACCCAGGATGGATAGATGGATGGAGGGGCATTTACACCTACTCAGGATGGATGGATGGAGGGGCATTTACACCTACCCAGGAGGGATGGATGGATGGAGGGGCATTTACACCTACCCAGGAGGGATGGATGGATGGAGGGGCATTTACTCCTACCCAGGAGGGATGGATGGATGGAGGAGCATTTACACCTACCCAGGATGGATGGATGGATGGAGGGGCATTTACACCTACCCTGGATGGATGGATGGATGGATGGAGGGGCATATACACCTACCCAGGATGGATGGAGGGGCATTCACACCTACCCTGGATGGATGGACGGGCATTTACACCTACCCAGGATGGATGGATGGAGGGGCATTTACACCTACACAAGATGGATGGGTGGAGGGGCATTTACACCTACCATGGATGGATGGATGGATTTAGAGGCATGTACACCTACCCAGGATGGATGGATGGAGGGGCATTTACACCTACCCAGGATGGATGGATGGAGGGGCATTTACACCTACCCAGGATGGATGGAGGGACATTTACACCTACCCAGGATGGATGGATGGAGGGGCATTTACACCTACCCAGGATGGATGGATGGAGGGGCATTTACACCTACCCAGGATGGATGGAGGGGCATTTACACCTACCCAGGAGGGATGGATGGATGGAGGGGCATTTACTCCTACCCAGGATGGATGGATGGATGGATAGAGGGGCATTTACTCCTACCCAGGATGGATGGATGGATGAAGGGGCATATGCATTTATCCAGGATGGATGGAGGGGCATATACACCTACCCAGGATGGATGGAGGGGCATCTACACCTGTCCAGGATGGATGGATGGAGGGGCATCTACGCCTACTCAGAATGGATGGATCGATGGAGGGACATATACGCCTACTCAGAATGGATGGATCGATGGAGGGGCATATACATCTACCCAGGATGGATGGATGGGGTGACATATAAACCTACCCAGCATGGATGGATGGAGGGGCATTTACACCTACCCAAGATTGATGGATGGATGAAGGGGCTTATACACCTACCCAGGATGAATGGATGGAGGCACATCTACACCTAACCAGGATGGATGAATGGAGGGGCATCTACACCTAACCAGGATGGATGGAGGGGCATATACACCTATCCAGGATGGATGGATGGAGGGGCATTTACACCTGCCCAGGATGGATGGATGGAGGGGCATTTACACCTACCCAGGATGGATGGATGGATGGAGGGGCATTTACACCTACCATGTATGGATGGAGGGGCATGTACACCTACCCAGGATAGATGGATGGATGGAGGGGCATGTACACCTACCCAGGATGGATGGATGGATGGAGGGGCATTTACACCTACCCAGGATGGATGGATGGAGGGGCATTTACACCTACCCAGGAGGGATGGATGGATGGAGGGGCATTTACACCTACCCAGGAGGGATGGATGGATGGAGGGGCATTTACTCCTACCCAGGAGGGATGGATGGATGGAGGAGCATTTACACCTACCCAGGATGGATGGATGGATGGAGGGGCATTTACACCTACCCAGGATGGATGGATGGATGGATGGAGGGGCATATACACCTACCCAGGATGGATGGAGGGGCATTCACACCTACCCTGGATGGATGGATGGACGGGCATTTACACCTACCCAGGATGGATGGATGGAGGGGCATTTACACCTACCCAAGATGGATGGGTAGAGGGGCATTTACACCTACCATGGATGGATAGATGGATTTAGAGGCATGTACACCTACCCAGGATGGATGGATGGATGGATGGAGGGGCATTTACACCTACCCAGGATGGATGGATGGAGGGGCATTTACACCTACCCAGGATGGATGGATGGATGGAGGGACATTTACACCTACCCAGGATGGATGGATGGAGGGGCATTTACACCTACCCAGGATGGATGGATGGATGGATGGAGGGGCATTTACACCTACCCAGGATGGATGGAGGGGCATTTACACCTACCCAGGAGGGATGGATGGATGGAGGGGCATTTACTCCTACCCAGGATGGATGGATGGATGGATAGAGGGGCATTTACTTCTACCCAGGATGGATGGATGGATAAAGGGGCATATGCATTTATCCAGGATGGATGGATGGAGGGGCATATACACCTACCCACAATGGATGGAGGGGCATCTACACCTGCCCAGGATGGATGGATGGAGGGGCATCTACGCCTACTCAGAATGGATGGATCGATGGAGGGACATATACGCCTACTCAGAATGGATGGATCGATGGAGGGGCATATACATCTACCCAGGATGGATGGATGGGGTGACATATAACCCTACCCAGCATGGATGGATGGAGGGGCATTTACACCTACCCAGGATTGATGGATGGATGAAGGGGCTTATACACCTACCCAGGATGAATGGATGGAGGCGCATCTACACCTAACCAGGATGGATGAATGGAGGGGCATCTACACCTAACCAGGATGGATGGAGGGGCATATACACCTACCAGAATAGACTACCCAGGATGGATGGATGGATGGAGGGGCATCTACGCCTACCCAGAATGGATGAAGGGGCATATACACCTACCCAGGATGGATGGATGGCTGTAGGGGCATATACAGCTACCCAGGATGGATGGATGGAGGGGCCGATACACCTACCTAGGATGGATGGAGGGGCATATACACCTATCTAGGATGGATGGAGGGGCATATACACCTACCCAGGATGGATGGATGGAGGGGCATTTACACCTACCCAGGAGGGATGGATGGATGGAGGGGCATTTACACCTACCCAGGAGAGATGGATGGATGGATGGATGGGCATTTACTCCTACCCAGGAGGGATGGATGGATGGAGGAGCATTTACACCTACCCAGGATGGATGGATGGATGGAGGGGCATTTACACCTACCCTGGATGGATGGATGGATGGAGGGGCATATACACCTACCCAGGATGGATGGATGGATGGAGGGGCATTCACACCTACCCTGGATGGATGGATGGAGGGGCATTTACACCTACCCAGGATGGATGGATGAAGGGGCATTTACACCTACCCAGGATGGATGGGTGGAGGGGCATTTACACCTACCATGGATGGATGGATGGATTTAGAGGCATGTACACCTACCCAGGATGGATGGATGGATGGAGGGGCATTTACACCTACCCAGGATGGATGGATGGATGAAGGGGCATATGCATTTACCCAGGATGGATGGATGGAGGGGCATATACACCTACCCAGGATGGATGGAGGGGCATCTACACCTGCCCAGGATGGATGGATGGAGGGGTATCTACGCCTACTCAGAATGGATGGATCGATGGAGGGGCATATACGCCTACTCAGAATGGATGGATCGATGGAGGGGCATATACATCTACCCAGGATGGATGGATGGGGTGACATATAAACCTACCCAGCATGGATGGATGGAGGGGCATTTACACCTACCCAGGATTGATGGATGTATGAAGGGGCATATACACCTACTCAGGATGAATGGATGGAGGGGCATCTACACCTAACCAGGATGGATGGATGGAGGGGCATCTACGCCTAACCAGGATGGATGGAGGGGCATATACACCTACCAGAATAGACTACCCATGATGGATGGATGGATGGATGGAGGGGCATCTACACCTAACCAGGATGGATGAATGGAGGGGCATATACACCTATCCAGGATGGATGGAGGGGCATATACACCTACCCAGAATAGATGTATGGAGAGGCATATACACTTACCCAGGATAGATGGATGGAGGAGGGGCATGTACACCTACCCAGGATGGATGGAGGAGTATATAAACCTACCCAGGATGGATGGATGGAGGGGCATATACACCTACCCAGGATGGATGGATGGAGGGGCATTTACACCTACCCAGGATGGATGGATGGAGGGGCATTTACACCTACCCAGGATGGATGGATGGAGGGGCATTTACACCTACCCAGGATGGATGGATGGATGGAGGGGCATTTACACCTACCATGGATGGATGTATGGATGGAGGGGCATGTACACCTACCCAGGATAGATGGATGGATGGAGGGGCATGTACACCTACCCAGGATGGATGAATGGATGGAGGGGCATTTACACCTACCCAGGATGGATGGATGGAGGGGCATTTACACCTACCCAGGAGGGATGGATGGATGGAGGGGCATTTACACCTACCCAGGAGGGATGGATGGATGGAGGGGCATTTACTCCTACCCAGGAGGGATGGATGGATGGAGGAGCATTTACACCTACCCAGGATGGATGGATGGATGGAGGGGCATTTACACCTACCCTGGATGGATGGATGGATGGATGGAGGGGCATATACACCTACCCAGGATGGATGAATGGATGGAGGGGCATTCACACCTACCCAGGATGGATGGATTGACGGGCATTTACACCTACCCAGGATGGATGGAGGGGCATTTACACCTACCCAAGATGGATGGGTGGAGGTGCATTTACACCTACCATGGATGGATGGATGGATTTAGAGGCATGTACACCTACCCAGGATGGATGGATAGATGGAGGGGCATTTACACCTACCCAGGATGGATGGATGGAGGGGCATTTACACCTACCCAGGATGGATGGATGGATGGAGGGACATTTACACCTACCCAGGATGGATGGATGGAGGGGCATTTACACCTACCCAGGATGGATGGAGGGGCATTTACACCTACCCAGGAGGGATTAATGGATGGAGGGGCATTTACTCCTACCCAGGATGGATGGATGGATGGATAGAGGGGCATTTACTCCTACCCAGGATGGATGGATGGATGGAGGGGCATATGTATTTACCCAGGATGGATGGATGGAGGGGCATCTACACCTACCCACAATGGATGGAGGGGCATCTACACCTGCCCAGGATGGATGGATGGAGGGGCATCTACGCCTACTCAGAATGGATGGATCGATGGAGGGGCATATACGCCTACTCAGAATGGATGGATCAATGGAGGGGCATATACATCTACCCAGGATGGATGGATGGGGTGACATATAAACCTACCCAGCATGGATGGATGGAGGGGCATTTACACCTACCCAGGATTGATGGATGGATGAAGGGGCATATACACCTACCCAGGATGAATGGATGGAGGCGCATCTACACCTAACCAGGATGGATGAATGGAGGGGCATCTACACCTAACCAGGTTGGATGGAGGGGCATATACACCTACCAGAATAGACTACCCAGGATGGATGGAGGGGCATCTACGCCTACCCAGAATGGATGAAGGGGCATATACACCTACCCAGGATGGATGGATGGCTGGAGGGGCATATACAGCTACCCAGGATGGATGGATGGAGGGGCCGATACACCTACCTAGGATGGATGGAGGGGCATATACACCTACCTAGGATGGATGGAGGGGCATATACACCTACCCAGGATGGATGGAGGGGCATTTACACCTACCCAGGATGGATGGATGGAGGGGCATTTACACCTACCCAGGAGGGATGGATGGATGGAGGGGCATTTACACCTACCCAGGAGGGATGGATGGATGGAGGGGCATTTACTCCTACCCAGGAGGGATGGATGGATGGAGTAGCATTTACACCTACCCAGGATGGATGGATGGATGGAGGGGCATTTACACCTACCCTGGATGGATGGATGGATGGAGGGGCATATACACCTACCCAGGATGGATGGATGGATGGAGGGGCATTCACACCTACCCTGGATGGATGGATGGAGGGGCATTTACACCTACCCAGGATGGATGGATGGAGGGGCATTTACACCTACCCACGATGGATGGATGGAGGGGCATTTACACCTACCCAGGATGGATGGATGGATGGAGGGACATTTAAACCTACCCAGGATGGATGGATGGAGGGGCATTTACACCTACCCAGGATGGATGGATGGATAGATGGAGGGGCATTTACACTTACCCAGGATGGATTGAGGGGCATTTACACCTACCCAGGAGGGATGGATGGATGGAGGGGCATTTACTCCTACCCAGGATGGATGGATGGATGGATAGAGGGGCATTTACTCCTACCCAGGATGGATGGATGGATGAAGGTGCATATGCATTTACCAAGGATGGATGGATGGAGGGGCATATACACCTACCCAGGATGGATGGAGGGGCATCTACACCTGCCCAGGATGGATGGATGGAGGGGCCTATACACCTACCTAGGATGGATGGAGGGGCATATACACCTACCTAGGATGGATGGAGGGGCATATACACCTACCCAGGATGGATGGAGGGGCATTTACACCTACCCAGGATGGATGGATTGATGGAGGGGCATTTACACCTACCCAGGAGGGATGGATGGATGGAGGGGCATTTACACCTACCCAGGAGTGATGGATGGATGGAGGGGCATTTACTCCTACCCAGGAGGGATGGATGGATGGAGTAGCATTTACACCTACCCAGGATGGATGGATGGATGGAGGGGCATTTACACCTACCCTGGATGGATGGATGGATGGAGGGGCATATACACCTACCCAGGATGGATGGATGGATGGAGGGGCATTCACATCTACCCTGGATGGATGGATGGAGCGGCATTTACACCTACCCAGGATGGATGGATGGAGGGGCATTTACACCTACCCACGATGGATGGATGGAGGGGCATTTACCCCTACCCAGGATGGATGGATGGATGGAGGGACATTTAAACCTACCCAGGATGGATGGATGGAGGGGCATTTACACCTACCCAGGATGGATGGATGGAGGGGCATTTACACCTACCCAGGATGGATGGAGGGGCATTTACACCTACCCAGGAGGGATGGATGGATGGAGGGGCATTTACTCCTACCCAGGATGGATGGATGGATGGATAGAGGGGCATTTACTCCTACCCAGGATGGAAGAATGGATGAAGGGGCATATGCATTTACCCAGGATGGATGGATGGAGGGGCATATACACCTACGCAGGATGGATGGAGGGGCATCTACACCTGCCCAGGATGGATGGATGGAGGGGCATCTACGCCTACTCAGAATGGATGGATCGATGGAGGGGCATATACACCTACTCAGAATGGATGGATCGATGGAGGGGCATATACATCTACCCAGGATGGATGGATGGGGTGACATATAAACCTACCCAGCATGGATGGATGGAGGGGCATTTACACCTACCCAGGATTGATGGATGGATGAAGGGGCATATACACCTACCCAGGATGAATGGATGGAGGGGCATCTACACCTAACCAGGATGGATGGATGGAGGGGCATCTACGCCTAACCAGGATGGATGGAGGGGCATATACACCTACCAGAATAGACTACCCATGATGGATGGATGGATGGATGGATGGATGGATGGATGGAGGGGCATCTACACCTAACCAGGATGGATGAATGGAGGGGCATCTACACCTAACCAGGATGAATGGAGGGGCATATACACCTACCAGAATAGACTATCCAGGATGGATAGATGGATGGAGGGGCATCTACGCCTACCCAGAATGGATGAAGGGGCATATACACCTACCCAGGATGGATGGATGGCTGGAGGGGCATATACAGCTACCCAGGATGGATGGATGGAGGGGCCGATACACCTACCTAGGATGGATGGAGGGGCATATAAACCTACCTAGGATGGATGGAGGGGCATATACACCTACCCAGGATGGATGGAGTGGCATATACACCTACCAAGGATGGATGGAGGGGCATTTACATCTACGCAGGATGGATGGAGGGGCACATACACCTACCCAGGATGGATGGAGGGGCACATACACCTACCCAGGATGGATGGAGGGGCATATACACCTACCTAGGATGGATGGAGGGGCATATACACCTACCCAGGATGGATGGAGGGGCATATACACCTACCCAGGATGGATGGAGGGGCATTTACATCTACGCAGGATGGATGGAGGGGCACATACACCTACGCAGGATGGATGGAGGGGCATATACAGCTACCCAGGATGGATGGAGGGGCATATACAGCTACCCAGGATCGATGAATGAAGGGGCATATACAGTACAGACCAAAAGTTTGGACACACCTTCTCATTTAAAGATTTTTATGTATTTTCATGACTATGAAAATTGTACATTCACACTGAAGGCATCAAAACTATGAATTAACACATGTGGAATTATATACTTAACAAAAAAGTGTGAAACAACTGAAAATATGTCTTATATTCTAGGTCCTTCAAAGTAGCCACCTTTTGCTTTGATGACTGCTTTGCACACTTTTGGCATTCTCTTGATGAGCTTCAAGTGGTAGTCACCGGAAATGGTTTTCACTTCACAGGTGTGCCCTGTCAGGTTTAATAAGTGGGATTTCTTGCCTTATAAATGGGGTTGGGACCATCAGCTGTGTTGTGCAGAAGTCTGGTGGATACACAGCTGATAGTCCTACTGAAAAGACTGTTAGAATTTGTATTATGGCAAGAAAAAAGGAGCTAAGTAAAGAAAAACGAGTGGCCATCATTACTTTAAGAAATGAAGGTCAGTCAGTCCAAAAAATTGGGAAAACTTTGAAAGTGTCCCCAAGTGCAGTTGCAAAAACCATCAAGAACTACAAAGAAACTGGCTCACATGAGGACCACCCCAGGAAAGGAAGACCAAGAGTCACCTCTGCTTCTGAGGATAAGTTTATCCGAGTCACCAGCCTCAGAAATCGCAGGTTAACAGCAGCTCAGATTAGAGACCAGGTCAATGCCACACAGAGTTCTAGCAGCAGACACATCTCTTCAACAACTGTTATGAGGAGACTTTGTGCAGCTGGCCTTCATGGTAAAATAACTGCTAGGAAACCACTGCTAAGGACAGGCAACAAGCAAAAGAGACTTGTTTGGGCTAAAGAACACAAGGAATGGATATTAGACCAGTGGAAATCTGTGCTTTGGTCTGATGAGTCCAAATTTGAGATCTTTGGTTCCAACCACTGTGTCATGTACACCTACCCAGGATGGATAGATGGATGGAGGGGCATTTACACCTACCCAGGATGGATGGATGGAGGGGCATCTACGCCTACCCAGAATGGATGAAGGGGCATATACACCTACCCAGGATGGATGGGTGGAGGTGCATTTACACCTACCATGGATGGATGGATGGATTTAGAGGCATGTACACCTACCCAGGATGGATGGATAGATGGAGGGGCATTTACACCTACCCAGGATGGATGGATGGAGGGGCATTTACACCTACCCAGGATGGATGGATGGATGGAGGGACATTTACACCTACCCAGGATGGATGGATGGAGGGGCATTTACACCTACCCAGGATGGATGGAGGGGCATTTACACCTACCCAGGAGGGATGGATGGATGGAGGGGCATTTACTCCTACCCAGGATGGATGGATGGATGGATAGAGGGGCATTTACTCCTACCCAGGATGGATGGATGGATGGAGGGGCATATGTATTTACCCAGGATGGATGGATGGAGGGGCATCTACACCTACCCACAATGGATGGAGGGGCATCTACACCTGCCCAGGATGGATGGATGGAGGGGCATCTACGCCTACTCAGAATGGATGGATCGATGGAGGGGCATATACGCCTACTCAGAATGGATGGATCGATGGAGGGGCATATACATCTACCCAGGATGGATGGATGGGGTGACATATAAACCTACCCAGCATGGATGGATGGAGGGGCATTTACACCTACCCAGGATTGATGGATGGATGAAGGGGCATATACACCTACCCAGGATGAATGGATGGAGGCGCATCTACACCTAACCAGGATGGATGAATGGAGGGGCATCTACACCTAACCAGGTTGGATGGAGGGGCATATACACCTACCAGAATAGACTTCCCAGGATGGATGGAGGGGCATCTTCGCCTACCCAGAATGGATAAAGGGGCATATACACCTACCCAGGATGGATGGATGGCTGGAGGGGCATATACAGCTACCCAGGATGGATGGATGGAGGGGCCGATACACCTACCTAGGATGGATGAAGGGGCATATACACCTACCTAGGATGGATGGAGGGGCATATACACCTACCCAGGATGGATGGAGGGGCATTTACACCTACCCAGGATGGATGGATGGAGGGGCATTTACACCTACCCAGGAGGGATGGATGGATGGAGGGGCATTTACTCCTACCCAGGAGGGATGGATGGATGGAGTAGCATTTACACCTACCCAGGATGGATGGATGGATGGAGGGGCATTTACACCTACCCTGGATGGATGGAGGGGCATATACACCTACCAAGGATGGATGGATGGATGGAGGGGCATTCACATCTACCCTGGATGGATGGATGGAGCGGCATTTACACCTACCCAGGATGGATGGATGGAGGGGCATTTACACCTACCCACGATGGATGGATGGAGGGGCATTTACACCTACCCAGGATGGA
Organism: Phyllobates terribilis; assembly: GCF_046119375.1. NCBI lineage: Eukaryota > Metazoa > Chordata > Amphibia > Anura > Dendrobatidae > Phyllobates > Phyllobates terribilis. The sequence goes on along the minus strand of NW_027364055.1, from coordinate 300,056 downwards.
TGGATGGATGGAGGGACATTTAAACCTACCCAGGATGGATGGATGGAGGGGCATTTACACCTACCCAGGATGGATGGATGGATAGATGGAGGGGCATTTACACTTACCCAGGATGGATTGAGGGGCATTTACACCTACCCAGGAGGGATGGATGGATGGAGGGGCATTTACTCCTACCCAGGATGGATGGATGGATGGATAGAGGGGCATTTACTCCTACCCAGGATGGATGGATGGATGAAGGTGCATATGCATTTACCCAGGATGGATGGATGGAGGGGCATATACACCTACCCAGGATGGATGGAGGGGCATCTACACCTGCCCAGGATGGATGGATGGAGGGGCCTATACACCTACCTAGGATGGATGGAGGGGCATATACACCTACCTAGGATGGATGGAGGGGCATATACACCTACCCAGGATGGATGGAGGGGCATTTACACCTACCCAGGATGGATGGATTGATGGAGGGGCATTTACACCTACCCAGGAGGGATGGATGGATGGAGGGGCATTTACACCTACCCAGGAGTGATGGATGGATGGAGGGGCATTTACTCCTACCCAGGAGGGATGGATGGATGGAGTAGCATTTACACCTACCCAGGATGGATGGATGGATGGAGGGGCATTTACACCTACCCTGGATGGATGGATGGATGGAGGGGCATATACACCTACCCAGGATGGATGGATGGATGGAGGAGCATTCACATCTACCCTGGATGGATGGATGGAGCGGCATTTACACCTACCCAGGATGGATGGATGGAGGGGCATTTACACCTACCCACGATGGATGGATGGAGGGGCATTTACACCTACCCAGGATGGATGGATGGATGGAGGGACATTTAAACCTACCCAGGATGGATGGATGGAGGGGCATTTACACCTACCCAGGATGGATGGATGGAGGGGCATTTACACCTACCCAGGATTGATGGAGGGGCATTTACACCTACCCAGGAGGGATGGATGGATGGAGGGGCATTTACTCCTACCCAGGATGGATGGATGGATGGATAGAGGGGCATTTACTCCTACCCAGCATGGATGAATGGATGAAGGGGCATATGCATTTACCCAGGATGGATGGATGGAGGGGCATATACACCTACGCAGGATGGATGGAGGGGCATCTACACCTGCCCAGGATGGATGGATGGAGGGGCATCTACGCCTACTCAGAATGGATGGATCGATGGAGGGGCATATACGCCTACTCAGAATGGATGGATCGATGGAGGGGCATATACATCTACCCAGGATGGATGGATGGGGTGACATATAAACCTACCCAGCATGGATGGATGGAGGGGCATTTACACCTACCCAGGATTGATGGATGGATGAAGGGGCATATACACCTACCCAGGATGAATGGATGGAGGGGCATCTACACCTAACCAGGATGGATGGATGGAGGGGCATCTACGCCTAACCAGGATGGATGGAGGGGCATATACACCTACCAGAATAGACTACCCATGATGGATGGATGGATGGATGGATGGAGGGGCATCTACACCTAACCAGGATGGATGAATGGAGGGGCATCTACACCTAACCAGGATGAATGGAGGGGCATATACACCTACCAGAATAGACTATCCAGGATGGATAGATGGATGGAGGGGCATCTACGCCTACCCAGAATGGATGAAGGGGCATATACACCTACCCAGGATGGATGGATGGCTGGAGGGGCATATACAGCTACCCAGGATGGATGGATGGAGGGGCCGATACACCTACCTAGGATGGATGGAGGGGCATATAAACCTACCTAGGATGGATGGAGGGGCATATACACCTACCCAGGATGGATGGAGTGGCATATACACCTACCCAGGATGGATGGAGGGGCATTTACATCTACGCAGGATGGATGGAGGGGCACATACACCTACCCAGGATGGATGGAGGGGCACATACACCTACCCAGGATGGATGGAGGGGCATATACACCTACCTAGGATGGATGGAGGGGCATATACACCTACCCAGGATGGATGGAGGGGCATATACACCTACCCAGGATGGATGGAGGGGCATTTACATCTACGCAGGATGGATGGAGGGGCACATACACCTACGCAGGATGGATGGAGGGGCATATACAGCTACCCAGGATGGATGGAGGGGCATATACAGCTGCCCAGGATCGATGAATGAAGGGGCATATACAGTACAGACCAAAAGTTTGGACACACCTTCTCATTTAAAGATTTTTATGTATTTTCATGACTATGAAAATTGTACATTCACACTGAAGGCATCAAAACTATGAATTAACACATGTGGAATTATATACTTAACAAAAAAGTGTGAAACAACTGAAAATATGTCTTATATTCTAGGTCCTTCAAAGTAGCCACCTTTTGCTTTGATGACTGCTTTGCACACTTTTGGCATTCTCTTGATGAGCTTCAAGTGGTAGTCACCGGAAATGGTTTTCACTTCACAGGTGTGCCCTGTCAGGTTTAATAAGTGGGATTTCTTGCCTTATAAATGGGGTTGGGACCATCAGCTGTGTTGTGCAGAAGTCTGGTGGATACACAGCTGATAGTCCTACTGAAAAGACTGTTAGAATTTGTATTATGGCAAGAAAAAAGGAGCTAAGTAAAGAAAAACGAGTGGCCATCATTACTTTAAGAAATGAAGGTCAGTCAGTCCAAAAAATTGGGAAAACTTTGAAAGTGTCCCCAAGTGCAGTTGCAAAAACCATCAAGAACTACAAAGAAACTGGCTCACATGAGGACCACCCCAGGAAAGGAAGACCAAGAGTCACCTCTGCTTCTGAGGATAAGTTTATCCGAGTCACCAGCCTCAGAAATCGCAGGTTAACAGCAGCTCAGATTAGAGACCAGGTCAATGCCACACAGAGTTCTAGCAGCAGACACATCTCTTCAACAACTGTTATGAGGAGACTTTGTGCAGCTGGCCTTCATGGTAAAATAACTGCTAGGAAACCACTGCTAAGGACAGGCAACAAGCAAAAGAGACTTGTTTGGGCTAAAGAACACAAGGAATGGATATTAGACCAGTGGAAATCTGTGCTTTGGTCTGATGAGTCCAAATTTGAGATCTTTGGTTCCAACCACTGTGTCTTTGAGCGATGCAGAAAAGGTGAACGGATGGACTCTGCATGCCTGGTTCCCACTGTGAAGCATGGAGGAGGAGGTGTGATGGTGTGGGGGTGCTTTGCTGGTGACACTGTTGGGGATTTATTCAAAATTGAAGGCATACTGTACCAGCATGGCTACCACAGCAGCGGCATGCTATTCCATCCGGTTTGCGTTTAGTTGGACCATCATTTATTTTTCAACAGGACAATGACCCCAAACACACCTCCAGACTGTGTAAGGGATATTTGACCAAGAAGGGGAGTGATGGGGTGCTACGCCAGATGACCTGGCCTCCACAGTCACCAGAACTGAACCCAATCGAGATGGTTTGGGGTGAGCTGGACCGCAGAGTGAAGGCAAAAGGGCCAACAAGTGCTAAGCATCTCTGGGAACTCCTTCAAGATTGTTGGAAGACCATTTCTGGTGATTACCTCTTGAAACTCACCAAGAGTGTGCAAAGCAGTCATCAAAGCAAAAGGTGGCTACTTTGAAGAACCTAGAATATAAGACATATTTTCAGTTGTTTCACACTTTTTTGTTAAGTATATAATTCCACATGTGTTAATTCATAGTTTTGATGCCTTCAGTGTGAATGTACAATTTTCATAGTCCTGAAAATACAGAAAAATCTTTAAATGAGAAGGTGTGTCCAAACTTTTGGTCTGTACTGTACACCTGCCCATTATGGATGAAGGGGCATATTCTCCTACCAAGGATGGATGGATGGAGGGGCATAAACACCTACCCAGGATGGATGGATGGAGAGGCATATACACCTACCCAGGATGGATGGATGGAGGGGGATATACACCTACCCAGGATGGATGGATGGAGGGGGATATACACCTACCCAGGATGGATGGATGGAGGGGGATATACACCTACCCTGGATGGAGGGGGATATACACCTACCCAGGATGGATGGATGGAGGGGGATATACACCTACCCAGGATGCATGGATGGAAGGGTATATACACCTACCCAGGATGGATGGATGGAAGGGTATATACACCTGCCCAGGATGGATGGAGGGGCAAATACTGCTACCCAGGATGGATGGATGGATGGAGGGGCATATACACCTACCCATAATGGATGGAAGGATGGATGGAGGGGTATCCACATCCATCATGGATGGATGGAGGGGCATCTACACCGACCAAGGATGGATGAATGGAGGGGCATCTACACCTACCTAGAATGGATGGATGGAGAGGCATATACACCTACCCAGGATGGATGGATGGAGGGGCATATACACCTACCCAGGATGGATGGATGGAGGGGCATATACACCTACCCAGGATGGATGGATGGAGGGGCATTTACACCTACCCAGGATGGATGAATGGAGGGGCATCTACACCTACCTAGAATGGATGGATGGAGAGGCATATACACCTACCCAGGATGGATGGATGGAGGGGCATATACACCTACCCAGGATGGATGGATGGAGGGGCATTTACACCTACCCAGGATGGATGGATGGAGGGGCATATACACCTACTCAGGATGGAAGGATGGAGAGGCTTATACACCTACTCAAGATGGATGGATGGAGGGGCATATACACCTACTCAGGATGGATGGATGGAGGGGCATTTACAGCTACCCAGGATGGATGGAGGGGCATATACACCTACCCTGGATGGATGGGGGGGTGTATACACCTACCCAGGATGGATGTAGGGGAATAAACACCTATCCAGGATGGATGGATGGAGGGGCATATACACCTACCCAGGATGGATGGATGGAGGGGCATTTACACCTACCCAGGATGGATGGATAGAGGGGCATATACACCTACCCAGGATGGATGGATGGAGGGGCATCTACACCTACCTAGAATGGATGGATGGAGAGGCATATACACCTACCCAGGATGGATGGATGGAGGGGCATATACACCTACCCAGGATGGATGGATGGAGGGGCATTTACACCTACCCAGGATGGATGGATGGAGGGGCATATACACCTACTCAGAATGGAAGGATGGAGAGGCTTATACACCTACTCAAGATGGATGGATGGAGGGGCATATACACCTACTCAGGATGGATGGATGGAGGGGCATTTACAGCTACCCAGGATGGATGGAGGGGCATATACACCTACCCTGGATGGATGGGGGGGGTGTATACACCTGCCCAGGATGGATGTAGGGGAATAAACACCTATCCAGGATGGATGGATGGAGGGGCATATACACCTTCCCAGGATCGATGGATGGAGGGGCATATACACCTACCCAGGATGGATGGAAGGAGGGGCATATACACCTACCCAGGATGGATGAATGGAGGGGCATATTCTCCTACCAAGGATGGATAGAGGGGCATATACTCCTACCCTGCATGGATGGATGGAGGGGCATATACTCCTACCAAGCATAGATGTATGGAGGGTCATCTACACCTAACCAGGATGGATGGAGGGGCATAAACACATACTAGAATAAACTACCCAGGATGGATGGATGGAGGGTCATCTACGCCTACCCAGAAAGGATGGATGGAGGGGCATATACACCTACCCAGGATGGATGGAGGGGCATATACACCTACCCAGGATGGATGGAGGGGCCAATACATCTACCCAGGATGGATTGATGGATGGAGGGGCATCTACAACTACCCAGAATTGATGGATGGAGAGGCATATACACCTACCCAGGATGGATGGATGGAGAGGCATATACACCTACCCAGGATGGATGGATGGCGGGGCATATACACATACCCAGGATGGATGGTTGGGGCATATACACCTACCCAGGATGGATGGATGGATGGATAGAGGGGAATATACACCTACCGAGGATGGATGGATGGATGAATGGAAAAGAATATACATCTATCCAGGATGGATGGCTGGAGGGGCATTTACACCTAGCTAGGATGCATGGATGGATGGATGGAGGTGCATATACACCCACCCAAGATGGGGACCATATTCCATATACCAGGATGGGGCATATACAAGGATGAGGGGCATATACTGTAGGGCGTATATTGGGCCATTACGCTGTAATGCAATATATAGGGCCATTGCTCTGTGGCTCACTTGAAGCATATATGTGTTACAATCCATAACTAAATCGTGTGTATTTTTTATTTTTCCTCTTTAGTGGTTAACTCTGGAATGAAGCACCGCTTTGTATTCATTTATATGAGATATTTTCATGTGCTGAGTGTCGGCTTATTTGTTACCCCCCTCTTTTTCTCAGATATGATTGTAATTTGATTTATCATGAGACGATGGATTTTCGTTTTTTATACAGTTCTTCCCATTTTTGTATTGTTTTAGATAAACCTTGATAAAGGCTGAGGCCGAAGTGTTGGTCATACATCTGTATCATGAACAATTTATTGTCTGAATAAATACCTTGATTTGCATCAATATCCATTGTGCTTAAAGGTTTATATATATATAAAATAAGTATTTTTGCTTGTGAGTTTTCTTATAATGTTTTTAAATAGAAGACCGTATTGCGATATCATTGAGATATAAATGTTTCTGTTGCGATCCTCAGCTCTACCTGAGAACACAATCTGCGTGGGACTGGGCCGAGTGGGGGGCATCTGGCCAACATATAGCGGCGGGCACTCTGCAGCAACTCAGCACTGTTGACTTTGGAGGTCCTCTTCATTCCCTGGTGGTCAGCGGCTGCATTCATCCCCTAGAACTGGATATGCGAAGACTGTTTGCTGTGGAGCCCTCTAGTTTCGATCAGATAAATGTGGAGGACAACTCAACATATCTGTCATCATAGACAATCTGTGCCGAATCCGCACCCTGTCTAGGTGGCAGCACACAGTGCTTTGTGTGTGTCCCATTGTGTTACTACTGATATAGCAGTATACTAGAGATGCACCAACTCCACATTTTTATTAATATTACTCCAGATATGGACGAAACCCTCCAAGATGCAGGCTTTGTTATACTACAGAATTTTGGTGCATCCATAATATATGCTCAAGCACTTTAATAGAAACCTGTTCCACCATGTCCATCCTTCACTGCGTTACTGGTATTTATTTGGAAACACAGGGATATTCCAGGAAAACGTGTTTTATGCTTAATAAAAATAAACTGATCACATTTTCGAAAAATTTCCATTCGTGTTTATCTCCTTTTTTGTAATTTACCTGTCTGGTTAATTCACACCTTTCATGTTTTTTCTACAACCAGTTAATGGGGTGGTCTCAGTTTCTAAAAGGGAGTCTGTCACCCCCAATACTCAAATCATTTATGGATTTGTATAGGAATCTTGGCCCCTATAAAAAAAATTCTACTTTAGGTACAGATTATATTTTTATGCAAACAAACCATTTACACCCCTCCCTTACTTTCCATCCTCTGCCCCGCCCCTTATGGTGATTGACAGCACTGCCTATATTGAATCCTCAGCCCTGCACACACTGACACTGCAGGAGCTGAAAACTCAGTGTCCGAGCTTGCGGGCATCCTCTGATCCCCTTGTCCAGTCTATAGTTGTCTCTTTCAGTGGGCAGAAAAAAAGCTTCTGCTTAAAAATTGTAAGGCTCGATTTGAGTTTGCCAAAAGACATGTTGGAGACTCCCAAAATATATGGAGGAATGTCCTGTGGTCAGATGAGACCAAAATTGAAGTTTTTGGCCACCAAGGTAAATGCTATGTCTGGCACCAAACCAACAGCTCATCACCCCAAGAACACCATCCCCACAGTGAAACATGGTGGTTGCAGTATCATGCTGTGGGTATGTTTTTCTGCAGCAGCCACCTCCATTATCTGAATGCAAGGAAGATTGTGAACTTGTGCTACTTGTGCAGTAACACTTTTTCATTTCTGCTCCATTCTGTCTTCAAGCAGAGGGTTAAAAATGCTCTGACTCCATATCCGGCTTCATGGCTTGATCATAGATGCTGGATCCTGATTCCCAAGAGAATCCCACCAACCCAAGATTGTGAAAGAAATGCACAAAACACTTTTAGTGAATGTTAAGTAGACCAAATTTTATTACAAATCATATTATTTCATTCAGTGTCTGAAATTTAGAATAAGCCAATTGCTATGAAAAAGACACTGAAAATGGCAAACCTCCGACTCACGAAGAATCATCCGTCAGCACTCAGGAGAGGAAAACCCCCTGTGGAGGAAACCTCTAGGGAACCATGGCTGGAGGACTTGCCCATCCCTCGGGCTTAGAAGGATAGTGCCAACAAGTAACAGCAAATTGTACTAGAATTTGTACATTGTATCATATTTACAGTGAGACATAATATACATCCACTATAGATATGATAGCAGTGACATCACATAGTCACACAAGTTACACATTACATCATCAGAAAACAGACAGTAATGGAGAAGGTCAAAGTAGGTGCCCTGTGCGAGCACCATATGGAGAAGTCTAATGCGACATCTCCAGGCCGTACACATAAAGGTGAAGGCAACTAGTACTGGACGTGAGGGAGATCTGGCTGCAACATCTGTCACCCCATTGATCGCTAGGGTTAGTTTGATCTGGCTGGCTAGGCGATATGGCTGATCTGGCTGGCTAGGCGGTATGGCTGATCTGGCTGGCTAGGCGGTATGGCTGATCTGGCTGGCTAGGCGGTATGGCTGATCTGGCTGGCTAGGCGGTATGGTTGATCTGGCTGGCTAGGCCGTATCCCCTTCCTCCCTTACAGGTTATGGAGTGATGAAGCTCCAGGTCTCCAGACACATCAAGTACGGCGCTTCATACGGCTGAATGACCTGTGGTTCCGGAATCATCTTCTATATCATAGATGTATGTGTTTATGACATCAGCACAGTTGCCGTAGTTACCACAGGTGTTCATTACTGGTGTTTCACTGGCTAGAAAGTCTCTCTCAGTGTTCCAAAGAATTAACCCTTGAATGACTGGCATTGTACATTTGTCCAGAATCCTGTAACATAATCTTGTCACTGTGCAGGACCGTTATCAATATTATACTTTAAAATTGCCCTAAACAAAGTCTAATTAGTGAGCGCATCTACAGATTTGATGGGTAACAAGCACAATAATCCCCTTAAGCCCTACTAAATGCATACATGTCCAATATGAGTACAGAGCAGTCCATACAGAATGGATGATATAGAGGGCAATACAGTTAGATAAAGAAGTAGAAAGCCAAACCAAGTAAATGTCTCCTGAGATCTCGGCTACTGAGGTCTCAATTGCGCATCTGCTGCCTCAGGCGGCCATTTGTGTAACACAAGCGATCGGAAGATCACAGCTTCTAGTCTGCTAAGGAGACTATTGAAGCATGTAAAAAGTAAAAAAAAAATATTTAAAAGTTCAAATCACCCCCCTTTTACCCCATTCAAAATAAAACAATCAAAAATACACGTTTGGTATCGCCGCATTTAGAATCGCCCGATCTATCAATATATAAAAAGAATGACTTCCATCAGTAAACCGTATAACGAGAAAAAAAACAAAACTCCAGAATTAAGTTGTTTTGGTCGCCGCAACATTGCATTAAAATGTAATAACAGGCGATGATAACATCATATCTACACCAAAACGGTATCAATAAAAATGTCAGCTCAGTGCGCAATAAATAACCCCTGACCCGGCTCTAGATCACGAAAAATGGAGACGCTACGGGTCTCGGAAAAATTATTATTTTTTTTACAAGCTTTGAATTTTGATTTCACCACTTAAATAAAATAGAAGCTACACATTTTTGGTAACTACGCCATATTGACGGAAAAATAAAAAAGTTATGGCTCTGGGAAGAAGGGGAGCAAAAAATGAAAGCGCAAAAACGGAAAAACCTGAGGTGATAAAGGGGTTAACTGGAATTTTCTGCCATGGACTCATTGGCAAATCTGAAATAGATATTTCTCGCTCCCTTATCAGTGTGGAAACATATATCTTTGGCCTCATTCAGACGTCTGTTTTTCATGTTTGTGTCCTCTCCATATTTGTTACGGATAGATCACATACACAATATAATCTGTGGAGTCGTCCACATGTCATTTTTTTGTTGAAAACCGCGTAGTGTCCGTTTTTTATCCTAGTGGTTGATGAAAATTCTCCAGTCAGATCTATGGGTCCATGACATCGCTGACAGCTGGCATTGCCATCCATGTGCTGTCTGTGATAACACTGTCACCAGAGGAGAAGCTTCTCAATTTATGGATTTATTTTGCATACAAGAAAAGCTGATGAAACGCTGAAGATAAAACTGACCACTTTCAGACATTTTTTGCATATACGATAAGTCACTGTCATCTGATTAAGGCCTAAGGCCCCGTTCACATGTCAGGTTTTAATCAGTGTTTTTTCTAATTTTCATCTGATTTTGCTCAGTGTGTCAGTTTTTCTCCTCAGTGGGGCATATTTTTTTATATGTAAAGTAAAAAGCTAAAGGTTTCCTAGCCTCGCTTGCCCGGCCTATAGACCCTGGAGAACAGGCAGTACAGGCAACATGGTTGGTTCTGGCCATTTTTCTGATAGACTCATTGACTTCAATAGATGATCTTTATCTACAAATCGGATGAAAATCGGACCGGTCTCAGTTCTCATTTACAGATCAATCGTCCACAAAAAATAGAGCTGTAAACCTGTCCCCGGTCTATAACGGAGCATATTCTACCTGTTAGAGAAATAACCAGACGTGAAAAGAGCCATGTGCTATTCTTACAGGGAAGGGGCCACCATTTTATGTTTTGTATTAATAATTATGTAATCAATTATTTTTAATGCAAAATTAAATGTACCACTTTATTAGTTTTTTATTTATTTATTTTTTCATTGGCCACTGGGGGCTGCCATTTTTATTTGGGGTGTGTGTAAGAAGCGCTCTTACACACCTCATTTACGGCAGCCCTGGCCATAAGAGACAGTAGTCTGTCACCGACCCTATCTCTAACATTAGAGGCCGCTCCTCCTGCCTCTAGCTGTGACCTGGGCACGCCCCCTTGGCTGTTCAGGTCGCAGCCGTGGGAGGAGATTGCAGCCATCTTTGTGGAGCCTGCAGTGTAAGCTGTACATTCCCCCTATCGTCGCACGCACTGCTCAGTCAGAGCATGCCATGACAGGAGCTGCCGGGGAGGAAATGCCTGGGAGTGGAGGCCCCGAGTGAGTATCTGCGGCGGCGCCGTGCGGTGATCTCAGCTTCTCTGCTGTTATCACCGCCGACATCTTCAGGCAACACAGACACAGCGCTGCGTGGGAACGTGGAAGGTGAGTAGAAGCGTTTATTGTTTTTTTTTTTTTTCCTTTGCATTGAATATATGGGGGCATAAACCCACCAGGATGGAGGAGGAGGCATAAACCCACCAGGATGGAGGAGGAGGCATAAACCCACCAGTATGGAGGGGGGGGATATACCCACCAGGATGGATGGATGGAGGGGGGCATATACTGACCGGGATGGATGGAGTGGCATATACACCTAACCAGGATGGATGAAGGTACATACTTTCCTCTCCCAGAACTCCAACAATTGGTCTCCTCACTACCCGGAGGTTTACTGACTGCTGTACAAAGAAGAGGAGATGCCACACAGTGGTAGACATGACCATGACCTTATTTTGAGTTGTGTTGCTGCCGTCAATTTCTACATTAGGTAAGTTTTTCAAATGAAATGGAAAATGTCTGATGTTCACCCTCTGATCTGTGATCTATGTTCTGTTGTGAATAAAATGTGGCTATAAGAGATTTCCCAATCATTGCATTCTTGTTTTCTTTCCATTTTTACACACAGCCCCAACTTTTTGGGAATTGGGGCTGTAATTTATGGTCATGTTCACAATGTCCACAAAGATAAAACATGGATATATCCATTTTCCATCGGATTTGCAGATAAAACTCGCCCCTTCGAGTGAAAGTTTGTAAGGAAAATGCACAGCACTCGGATGCTATCCACGTCATTTGAGCGATGTTCGTCTTTTAGGGTTTAATGGGCAGAAGACGCTTGGAAACGCTAAAGGGACGTCACATAAATGTGTCACATACATTGACATGATGCAGATTTTAATTCTACATTGCAAACAATTTCTGCATGAAATCAGCAGAGACATTTATTTTCAGCGTGCAGATTACATTTTGTAAACTTCCATCCGCTTTCCTGCTGCTATAATACGCTGCGGCTTTTCCACAGAGAGAGGACCCTGGTCCACAACATTTTGCTTATTTTGTTGGGAATTGGGCCCTCCGGAGTATGGGAGCTGACACTGATATGGGAGGTTTTATGCTGTTTGTGCAGTATTTGGGACATTAATTTATCAATTATTCGGCCAGGGTATAACAGTATTTTTAGGTAATGATTTGTATTGTACTAATATTTAAAACTTTAATACAATAAACTTTACGGTGTGATGTCAGGACTATGGCACAGTTATTTGGCCGGTGTATTTCAGCATTGTACAGCACTATTATTTGGGGACTTTCTGACGTGTATTTATGGACTGCGGGGTAGAATTATTTTGTGCATTGTATTGCACTATTTTCCATAGAACTGTGTGGCTATATTATTTGGCCAGCATATGGTAGTAGTTTTTGGCACTATGGATACTATTATTCTGAAACTTTGTGTCATCATTTTATGGACTGTACAATTCTGTTCATACTAATGTAATTGCTTCTATTTTTATAGTCTATGTAACATTTTGAACACCGTACGGTATTATTTTATGACAGAATTATTTGACCACTTTATGGAATTATTTTCTTATGGACTGTATGGCGCCATTATTTAGTTATTGTATCGTCGTTTTTAGTAATTATGTGTTACTATTCTTTAGAGTTTCATATGGTGGGTATTTAGGGATTGTTTGGTGGAATTAATTTGACCACTGTATGGCAGTATTATTGAGGCATTATAATAGGCCCATTGTGTGACTGTTGAAAGTATATCCAGCGGAGCTGTCACCACAAGGAGTCTCACATGTAGACCCAGGTGATGTGTTTGACCTGAGAAAAATACCTCCACTAGCTTTGGGGGGGAGGGTGAGAGCAGTTCTGTCCATTCAGAGGGCTGATCCCAGTGAAGGAGAAAAGAAGCCACATGGTTAGAGTTGGTGGAATGTCGTTGAAGGGATAGTATCTAGTCTGAGGATCTGGACCATGGATGAATCGATGGCTTATGGCGTAGAGATCAGCTACCACCTGAGCTGAATAAATGTGCTACAGTTGTGGGATCCGGGATCCATTGTCTGGATTTGATACATTTTCTTAAAGGACTGTTGCTACTGGATACCTTTGCTTCTATGGTTTTATGTGTCATATGGAGGATCGTGGACTGTGACTACAGACTATACTTGCTGGAGATACGAAATATGTGGGCCAACCAAAAGTTGGGGGATAGTGAGTATCGCTTGGCACAAAGGCAGTGGAATTACCTCCCCGGGGAGGGGATCTTGTGGACTGAGACAATTGTATTTTGGACATTTACCTGGAATTGCTGTATTACCATGGATGTAAGGAATAAAATAGTGTTGCTTGTAGATGGTAAGCTTAGGAGCAGGGACCTCTCTCCTCATGTAACAGTTTAAACTGTCTTACCGTGTATTGAACTTATTGTATGTACATGTCCCCGCTTAATTGTAAAGTGCTGCGGAATATGTTGGCGCTATATAAATAAAAATCATTATTATTATTATTAACCTGCCTAAGTAATTATTGAAATGCACCATCTCAGATCTTCACAGTATGGACCCCAAAATAGTAAGGATAAAAACTACAGCAAACACTGCAAATAAAAAAAATAAGAAAGTTGGAAAGCAAAGAGGAAGCAATAGGACTATGTGACCCAGGACCTGGTGCAGCCATCTACTAATGTGCAGGACACCCTGGGGACAATGTCCTCCCCATCCATTAGAACTACAAGGTCCAGCAGACAAGCAGCAGAGCACATCACTCCTTCCCTCCATGTTCCGCTGCAAGTCCAGCGCCGACATTACCGCACATGGCCGCTAGATGGCGGGGCACCTCTGCTGTTGCAGCCAATACTAGCGTGCAGGTGAAGTCGCTGGCCACTAGGTGGAGGGGCATCTCTGCTGTTGCTTCCATTACAATTGCTGGGTGCAGTCGCTGGCCACTAGGTGGCGGCAGACTTTTCCAGGCTGGAATGTTGCTCTCCTCTGCTCTTGCAGTCTGATATAACGCTTTGGATTGTGGGCAGCAGAGATCACAGCCGCCTTGTCTCCTCCACACTCCGCGGAGAGATCCTGTCAGTGAGCCGCCCCTCCTGTCAGGGAGCCGGGGAGAGCCTGACCGCTGCCTCCATCCATCACCGGCCGCTGATAACTGAATATTTTATCAACGGTATTTTCTGCCGTTAATGTTAGTGTTGGTGAGGTCCCAGTGTGCTATGAGATATTCCCCAGCGCCTTCTCTCCTGCTGATCCCCCCCCTCCACAGTCCTCCGTGCTGCTGATCTCCCTCCCCTCAGTCCTCCGCCCTGCTGATATCCCCCTTCCATTCCTCCGTGCTGCTGATATCCCCCCCTCCATTCCTCCGTGCTGCTTCTATCCCCCCCTCCATTCCTCCGTGCTGCTGCTATCCCCCCCTCCATTCCTCCGTGCTGCTGCTATCCCCCTGTCCATTCCTCCGTGCTGCTGCTATCCCCCCTCCATTCCTCCGTGCTGCTGCTATCCCCCCCTCCATTCCTCCTTGCTGCTGCTATCCCCCCTCCATTCCTCCGTGCTGCTGATACCCCCTTCCATTCCTCCGTGCTGCTGCTATCCCCCCTCTATTCCTTCGTGCTGCTGCTGATATCTCCCCCTTCATTCCTCCGTGCTGCTGCTGATATCCCCCCTCCATTCCTCCGTGCTGCTGCTGATATTCCCCCCTCCATTCCTCCGTGTTGCTGCTGATATTCCCCCCTCCATTCCTCCGTGCTGCTGCTGATATCCCCCCCTCCATTCCTCCGTGCTGCTGCTGATATCCCCCCTCCATTCCTCCGTGCTGCTGATATCCCCCCCTCCATTCCTCCGTGCTGCTGATACCCCCCCCTCCATTCCTCCGTGCTGCTGCTGATATACCCCCTCCATTCCTCCGTGCTGCTGATATCCCCCCCCCTCCATTCCTCCGTCCTGCTGACCGGGTCCCCGCTACTTTCTTCTCTTCTTCCATTGTTGGCTCGTGCCTTTCCCATTCAAGTAGTGGTGGTAGCAGGTATGGCCACTGAATTGGCTGCAGCAGTCACATGCCAACAGTACTGGGAAAGCCTGGTGGGACCCGACCAGCAGCATGGAGGACTAGGGGGGGATCAGCAGGGGCTGTTCAGTATTTCCATCCCACACTCAGCCCATACCTACATATAGAATGTGATGTCTGCAGCCGATCTATAGCTACTGATTGTCTGCAGCGTTCCTTGGTGCACTTCACTATTGAGGGCGCTGTCCGGGATCGTCCTCACCCACTGGGATTCTGGCAATAATGAGAAGCGATAAATGACGGGTGAGGAAAATCCTGGAGAAAAGCCGCAAAGAGAAACCTTCAGGGTGTTTCCTACTGATTCTATAGAAATCCTTTTCTCCGCCAGTAACATAGTCCATTAGCCCCCATAGTGACCGCCTGGTGGTCAGGGGGTCCGGGGTGTTGTGCCCTGGTGGTCAGGGGGTCCGGGGTGTTGTGGTCAGGGGGTCTGGTGTGTTGCACCTGTGGCCTCTGTACATTTATAAGGGTGGAGTCGCTGATATCAGCCACAATATAGTGAGACATAAAGATGGAGAAATGCTGGAGATCTCCGGATCCACTGTGATCTCCTAGAAGAGATCTGCCGGTGACGCCCCAGAAACGATGACTGTTCGGAGCTCCGCACCTTGGATACGAGTGGGGTCTCATTCACACCTCCGTGATCTTCACGTGTGCAAGAAAAATGCTCCCGTGGTCCTCAGTGTTCTGGATATAAGTATAAGGGTCTGTGTGCACCACGTCTTGTAGATGCCGGCGACCCGCTCAGCTTTACTACAGAAAGAAGCTGCAGAAACCGAGACAGGGAGATCTCCGAGCAGAAACCGCCTGGAGAACGGAGCGGTCACTTCTAACCGTGTGGCCTCTTCATAAACGTGAAACGGTTAAAGGACTGACCATGTGCACAGCGAGGCGGATTACATTGCAGGGTATATGGTCATTCTATCTATTTATTGGGTGGTTGTTCTTCAGACGGGTTGTGGAGCGTACCGGCCTGATAAAGGCGCTGTGTGCACAGAGCCTAAACCTGCAGCGGGAATCATAGGGTCAGCCATGAATCTCTGCTCGTAGATCACATTGCAAATGCACAAGGGATTTATTAGTGTGAACTCCCGGTAACAATGCTCACACTCACTGGGTGGATGTGGACCAAGCCTGCTCATATTCACCACCTAACATGTATGGTCTTTCTTCATGTCTGGGAAGGAAAGATCAGGCATATTGGATAGCAGCATGCCCAATCCTTTTCTTCTGAGAGAAGCTGTCATCAGTAAATATATTTCTAAAGGTGCTATTGCCATGAAATTCTCACCAGATGTCGGTAACAGCCCATCCAATCCACACAGGCAAAGAAATCACCATAGATGTCCATACATGAAGTTTTGTGTAATGAGAAATGACAATTTCTCAGCTGGAGGACTACGAGGCATCGAGTGATATCATTGCTACTAATGGAGACAAGTGTAGAGAATTCTGCTACTTCTGGGCTTAGGACCATTACGTGCAAAAAGTGTATGGTGTGTGTTACCAAAATAGGAATACCTCTTTAAAGGGGTTGTCCGAGCTTTTATACTTTTCAATATGTGTCTAAGTTGCAGAATGCTGCCCCCTTGTAATATACTCACTGTCAGCATTCTGCACCGTTGCCTACATACTATACTTCAGCATGTGACCAGCCTCACTCCTGATTTTGGAGGACCTGGTCACATCCTGACTAGTCTTTTCGTGTTCTGTTCGGAGACTAGTCATGAAGTCACAACTAACACCACACCCAGTTTCTGCCAGACCCTCCTCCTTCAGCCTCCTGTGCCTGCACACAGTGCAAGGCGGCAGTGGCATGTCACAGCTGGTGGCACTAACCAGTCCAATCAGCTGTTAGCAGAGACATACAGGTGAACTGAATGGTGGAACAAGGAACTGAAAGCTTCTTCCTCCACTGATCAATCTCAGGAAAGGCTGGAGGTCCTGTCACTGATGATGATGGGAAAACAGTGCTGCTGTAGGTGCAGCGCAAAATCACATTTTGCAAATGGGAAAGTAATCAGACCTAGGTATTTCTAGTAGCTGCAGAGCAGGTGACATTACTTTGACCGATGTCCTAATAGACCTTTCTTCAGTCAAGGTCTAATAGGAGCAGTAAGATGTCAGTCATGGGGGTCACTGTTAGGACCCCAACTTCTATAGAAACTCATCTGCACCGTAATCGTATCTCCCTCTCCTTCTGTCCAAACCATCTAGATGCTGTGGTTGCTACTGACGGTGGGGTATAAGGGGTTAAACTGCCAGGATCAGGAATAGCTCCTCCAGCAGCGGGACTGTGTCATACAGCTGTACGACTGCTGCAGATCTCGTACGTGCCCTGACGACACCTGCCTGATGAAAATGTGCACTATTGAGCGGGTGCTGGATCCTGACTGTGAAGTAGATTTTCGATGCTTCTCGGGAACCAGTTATTCTTAATCTTTCAGCAGGTTAAGGGTAGAGAGTCTGATTCCAGTGATGTGTCAATTACTGGGTGTGTTTTGCTGTTTTAATACAATCAGTATTTTATCAGCAGGACGTTATCACTACAAGACTAGGTGTCTCGTGTCTCCTAGTCCAACCACACCGCCATCACTGGTTAGCGGCTTTCTGTCAATATACAGTGTACATAGAAAGCTGCCAATCAATGGTGTGTTCAGGGTTATACAGGGCTCAACATCTGAGCTCTGCTACAGAGAAAAGTGTGATTCTATCACAATTGCTGCACCCAGTAAGTGGCACATCGCTGGAATCAGGGTCTGTGTCCCTACATCATGCTGCTGTCAGATTACATAGCAAAAACCTGCTGACAGATTCCCGTTAAGGCCCAGCTATAATATCACTGTAACACTATCATTAGATGTGAGCTCCCTATACCTGTATACCTGCTGCTGTGGTGCTGCACAAAAAGTTATTCACAAAACGAGTGTATACATGTATATCTATATCTCCTGAATGGTATTACTGCTAGATTTACTATAGATATACAGTACAGACCAAAAGATGAAGCTCATCAAGAGAATGCCAAGAGTGTGCAAAGCGGTCATCAAAGCAAAAGGTGGCTACTTTGAAGAACCTAGAATATAAGACATATTTTCCGTTGTTTCACACTTTTTTGTTAAGTATATAATTCCACATGTGTTAATTCATAGTTTTGATGCCTTCAGAGTGAATGTACAATTTTCATAGTCATGAAAATACAGAAAAATCTTTAAATAAGAAGGTGTGTCCAAACTTTTGGTCTGTACTTTATATGATTGTGAACTAAAAGTAAACGACACAAAGTGAATAACAATTGATCATACTTTCCATACACTAATGAAAGTGCTACAGTGCATATATGAACAATAAAAAATGTGTATATAATTTATTTAAAACAATAATAAATATATAAGGATTGAGAGGAGCCACTAATTTTAAAAACCTCTATATCAAAAAAGCTCTTGTATGAATATCCAGCAGCCTGTCACTGGTATTTATTCCGATAAGTATGATGAACAGAACCTGGAATGTGACGACCAATTCCTCGTTGGCGAAATATCATCAATTCAGATGTATTTTTATTGTGTAAAAGCGCCAAAACCTAAAAAAACTATATAGATGTAGTATAGCAGTAAATGTACTGACCCGAAGAATAAAGCTGCCATATCAATTTTACCACACGTGGAACAGCGTAAAAAACAATTCCTGAATTGTTGATTTTTGTTTGTTCTGCCTCCCAAAAATAGGAGTAGAAAGCGATCAAAAAATGTCACGTGCCCGAAAATGATACCAATAAAACCGTCAACTTGTCCCGCAAAAAACAAGCCCTGACATGACTCTCTCGGCCGAAATATGGAAAAATTATAGCTATCAAAATATGGGATGCAAAAACTAGTTTTTGCAAAAAAAGCGTCTTTTATGAATATGAATCTGGTATCGTTGTAATCGCACCAACCCGAAGAATAAAGTCGTCTAATCACTTATACCGCACGAGGAACAGCGTAAAAAATAAGCTCTAGCATTAGAGTTACGGTTAGACCACGGCCTCATTATCAGTATCTGGTCAGCATTTGGTCAGTATTTTTTCTCAGGAGTGGGAACCAAAACCAGGAGTTGGTGATAAATGCAGAGTTGGTGACTTGTTTCTATTCTACCTTTTCTCTGATTGTTCCTCTCCTGGTTTTGTCTCCAACTCCTGAGAAACAATACTGACCCAATACTGATAATGGGGCCCTGGCCTTAGGGTTGTTTTAGGGTTAGGGTTGTGTTGAGGTTGGGATTTTTTCAAAAGTAAAGAAAAAAAAAAAATGATGACGATATGGTGACTAGTCTTGAGCGCAAGTGCTCGCTACTTGAGTTTGCATCGGGTGCCGGGTATGCACTGAGTATCGCAGGTGCTCAGGTGACATGCTCGAGTCTCTGCCCCATATGTTTCACGGCTGTTATACAGCCAAAAGAAAAAAACACATGGGGATTGCCTGCTATGCATCGGCAATCCCTGCATGTTTTTTTTTGTTGTTTTTTTGAGTATCTAAAAACCGTGAAACATGCGAGGCGGGGACTCGAGCATGTCACTCGAGCCCCCGCGATACTTGTTTCATACCTGAGTACCTGATGCAAACTCAAGTAGCGAGCACTTGCGCTTAAGACTAATGACAACATATTCAATATGATGACATAATGTTATCAAACTCTGTGTTCTGTGTCGTACCTCTGGGTTCAAAATGTTCACTATACCCTGTGACAAAGTCACTGGCAAAGTACTGGAGGGAAGATGTGTAGCACTGAGATTAGGAGCTCCAGTAATTATAGGAAAAAGGTTCCAGCACACGAAGGGGTTACTCAGCCATCTTTAGTTCTAAGGTGGTTAAACACCTGTAGAAAGGAAGGAGGTCAGAGGATAAAATCCCAGCCTTTTAGAGCATTTGTGTGTAGGGTGGGTTTGGAGGTAAAAGCTCTGAGCTGTTTTGTCATGTGAAGGAAAGACAAACCTTGAGTTGTTTGTTCCTGAAGCGGACGGTTACTTGTAGCAACAAGGACTGTGCCATACGTTATGTTTTGTTTTTCCTGATAGCATAAACAAACACGGCATTCCTGGCCTATCTGTGCTGTGGTTTATGCTGCATTCTTAATAAACCCAGCAGAAGATTTAAAAAGACAATGTTCCTGTGTACTGCTACATGCAACCAAGTGAGCCGATCTACAACAACCCCTTGATAAAATCCTTGGGGGGTCTAGTTTCCAAAATGGGGTCACTTGTGGGGGATGTCCACTGTTTAGGTGCATCAGGGGCACTCCAAATGCGACATAGCGTCCGCTCTCGATTCCAGCCAATTTTGCGTTCAAAAAGTCACACAGTGCTCCTTCCCTTCTGAACCCTGCCGTGCGCGCAAACAGTGGTTTTTCCCCACATATCAGGTATCGGCGTACTCAGGAGAAATTGCACAACAAGTTTTGGGGTCCATTTTCTCCTCTTACCCTTGTGAAAATAAAAAATTTGGGGCTAAAAGATCATTTTTGTGAAAAATGTTAAATGTTCATTTTTTTCTTCCACATTCCAAAAATTCCTGTGAAGCACCTGAAGGGTTAATAAATTTCTTGAATGCTGTTTTTAGCACCTTGAGGGGTGCAGTTTTTAGAATGCTGTCACTGTTGGGTATTTCTGTCATATAGTCACTTCCACCTCCTATCCACGATCTGTCACAAACTCTCGCAACCCTTCTAACCTTATTCCCATCCACCCAGCCCCCGCCTCCCCACTCCCACTAACAGGAGCTCTATGCAATGCTCGCTCCGTGTGCAACAAACTTTCCTACATCCATGATCTTTTCATTACTAACAAACTCTCCTTCATCGGCATCACCGATACCTGGCTCACCACCTCTGACACGCCGTCCCCAGCTGCACTTTCGTACGGTGGATTCCATCTTTCTCACACACCCCGCTCCAATTTCAAGCATGGTGGAGGAGTAGGTTTTCTCCTGTCAGGCAGCTGCTCCTTCACCCATATCCCACTGCCACTCTCCATTACTCTCCCCTCCTTTGAAGTACACTGTGTGCTCATCTACTCCCCCCTCCAACTGGCTGTCTTTTACCGCTCCCCAGGACTAGCCACCACCTTCTTTGACCACTTCAACACCTGGCTGCTTAATTTCCTTTCCGATGACATCCCCACTATCATCATGGGTGACTTCAACATCCCCATTGACACTTCCCACTCATCTGTCTCGAAGCTTCTATTCCTCACTTCCTCCTTCAGCCTTGCTCAAAGGTCTTCAGCCCCCACTCACAAAGATGGCCACACACTGGACCTCATCTTCACCCTCCTCTGTTCCCTATCTAACCTCTCAAGCTCACCTCTCCCTCTTTCTGACCACAACTTACATTCTCTTACCTCTCCTCTCCAGGTACACAAGCCACACTCCACAAACTTGCACACCCTCACAGAAATCTCAAACACCTTGACCTACACTCAATCTCTGAATCCCTTCTCCCTCTCACAGGAATAAGTTCATTACACAATGCAAATGCTGCTGCCACTTTATATAACACCTCACTCAATAGCTGCAGCTCTCAAATCGGTCGCCCCCTCACACTTATCACAGCTCGCCCATTCAACCGGCAACCCTCGCACACCAACCTGACTAAAGAACTGCGAAGGGCCTCCAGGGTTGCTGAGTGGAAATGGAAAAGGTCCCACTCCAACGAGCACTTCATTGCATTCTAACAGTCCCTCACTACCTTCAAGTCCACACTTACTGCAGCAAAACAAACATACTTCTCATCTCTCATATCCTCCCTGTCTCACAACCCTAAACAGCTATTCAAAACTTTCAGTTCTCTCCTCCGTCCCCCAGCGCCTCCTTCATCTCCTCTCATCTCAGCCGAAGACTTTGAGGATGGGTCAAGGGATGGCTTTTTGAGGATGGGTGTGATTGAGGCATGTTTGAAGCATGAGGGGAAGACACCAGTTGTTAGTGACAGGTTGAAAAGGTGGGTTAGGGTTGGGATGAGAATAGTGTTAAGGTTAGGGATGAGGTGGGACGGGACTGGGTCAAGTTTGCAGGTGGTGAGGTGTGACTTGGAGAGTAAAGAGGAGAGTTGATTGTCTGTAATGGTGGAGAAGCTGGTTTTGGAGGAGGATGGTTGAGTAGGTGTGAGGAGGGGCTGTGGGGACTTTAGTCAAAAGATTTGTCTGATAGTGTCAACCTTCTGCTTGAAGAATGTGGTAAAAAAAAGAATAAAATAAAAAATAAAGTTTATATTCACCTTTCGACGGCCCCCGGTCTCCTTCCCTTTGCTTGCGGGCAGGACTGAAGGACCTGCGGTGACGTCACAGTCATGTGACCGCAGGCCCTTCAGTGCAGTGTCCTGCGATCAGCTAGCAGACAGAAGCGAGCGCAGCTACACACGCCGGGCCATCGGAGGGTAAGTATAGGTTTATTTTTTTATTTTTAAACATTCTTACAGTCACACTATATAAATCCATGCTGGTTGCATGGATTTATATAGTGTGACCTAGTTGTCAAGCACTTTCCAAGTGATGCTAAAATCGCCTGGAAAGCGCTTGTCAATCCGCATGCGGAAACGCATGTGAAAACGCTTCAAATCCGCATTTTTTTGGCAGGAAAAACGCATGCACAATCTGCCAGGGAGATGCAGAAATGATGCAGAAATTTTCTGCTTCATTTCTGCATCGTGGGCACATAGCCTAATTATGACGTCATCGCCACTCACCATCTTGGTGGAGTCCTCAAAGTTTTGGAGGATATCTCTGACATCCATGTCCACTCCTGAGGTGTTACGTGTGGAGTCTGAACTGAATACCGACGGCCTTGTTGATGCTGGTAGTCAACAACTGCCCTCTTCTGCTCACAAATCCTTCCCAACATCTGCAGTGTAGAGTTCCAACGCGTAGGGACATCACATACCAGTCTATGGGCCGGAAGCTGCAAACGCTGCTGAAACACGGCGAGGGTGGCGGAAGCTGGAGGTGATTTTCTAAAATGGATACACAGGCGGCGTACAAGCAGATCCGGCAGCTCCAGGTAGGATTTGAGACAGCGCTGAACCACGAGGTTAAGCACATGGGCCAGGCATGGTACGTGTGTGAGCTCGCCTCAGAGCTGCCACCAGGGTCCGGCCATTGTCACACGACCATGCCTGGCTTTAGGCTCGGCGGTGTGAGCCACAGATCTACCTGCTCTCCCTCCACTGTCTGATTCCGGGGTGACTGACGAGCACAGCAGCCCCAGGTCTGATATAGACCTGATGACTCTGTGCGGCCAGCCAATCACTGTAATGCCACAACCAACATGGCTGCGGCATTACAATGAGTGACAGGCAATCCCTGCATGTTCATTAGCTCGGTAAAGAGCAACAAACATGCAGGGAGGGGACTCGAGCTCCCGCCGAGCAACCCCGGAAATACTCGGCGAGCGTGGAGCATCTCGAGCAGTGAGATGCTGGGGCGAGCACTGAGCAGTAGAGAGCATGCTCGCTCATCACTAGTCTTCATGCATCAGGTCCATGTATTCAGCAGTACATGATTCATCTGCACTACCACAGACTGTAGAGACAAGGAGAAGAGGAAACCCCAGAGAATTAGTAGGGAGGTTTCTCTCTAACTACAGAAGCCGGGCGAAGAGCAGCTCATCATTCAGCCCCATGCTATACCTGCATCCACCACCAGGGGGAGCCCGGGGAACAGACTTGTGTTATAGACCCCATATATGAAATCCTATGCGCAGGGCTCCCCCTACTGGTGTCTAGCGGCAGCGCAAGACTAGAGTAAGCCACAGGAGAGCCAACATGGCGACATTACAGCTCCCGGCACACCAGCACCATCAGGACATAGGCGGGCATGCTGGGAGTTGTAGTCTCACGGCAGCTGACAAGCCAGCGCTTGTCATGTAACGGAGGTAATAAGACGCCATAACACAAACCGCCCTCCACCAGCAGCGTCACAGGCAGGGAAGCCGGGAACGTATTCACAGACGGTTACTAGACACCGCCTGACAGCCGCTCCTGAGAGCGGAGCGGGCACCGATAAAGAGCACGGACGGGAAGCCGGGACCGCCGATCCAGAACTGTCATCAGCGCGTCCTGATAGGTCGCTGCCCCGGCACCTCTGTAATCTGATTGGATAATGGACGGGCCGCTCTTATTGGCTGGAGACACGTCACCTACTCGCCTGTAATAGCGCTATAATAGTCCTGTTATCACTGTACAGGGGAGGAGCTTGGCTGCGCTTTATAGGGGGGGGGGGGGGGGGGTTATAGGATTTCATCCCTGGGGGGTCTCATCTGTTTTATCTTATGTAACGTAAATCTGTAGGCTCCAAGATACATAAAAGCACGGGGTTTCCTGTGTCCCTGCTGGGCTCTTGTGGTTATTCTCAGCGGGGGATACCCGTGTTACATTGTGGGGTCCGGCGCAGAGTCTCGCAGTGTCTGCCAGTAAGGCTGTGTTCACACTGCGCCTCTCACAGGCGGATTCCGCCACAGAAAGCCCCTGAGGAAGCCGGAGGCCGCTGCCAGGAATAGACGGCCTCTCTGTACTCCCTCGCGGGGCCCATGGTGGCTCAGACACGTCTCTTATCAAGCCGCAGAGAAGTGTCCCCTCCGGCCTCCGCTCCGGCCTCCCCTCCGACCTCCCCTCTGTCCTCCGCTCCTCCATCCTCCGCTGCAGAATATTATAATATACAGCTCATCTTCTGCAGAATATTATAATATACAGCTCATCTACTGCAGAATATTATAATATACAGCTCATCTACTGCAGAATATTATAATATACAGCTCACCTGCTGCAGAATATTATAATATACAGCTCATCTTCTGCAGAATATTATAATATACAGCTCATCTTCTGCAGAATATTATAATATACAGCTCACCTGCTGCAGAATATTATAATATACAGCTCATCTTCTGCAGAATATTATAATATACAGCTCATCTACTGCAGAATATTATAATATACAGCTCATCTACTGCAGAATATTATAATATACAGCTCATCTACTGCAGAATATTATAATATACAGCTCATCTACTGCAGAATATTATAATATACAGCTCATCTACTGCAGAATATTATATATACAGCTCATCTACTGCAGAATATTATAATATACAGCTCATCTACTGCAGAATATTATATATACAGCTCATCTACTGCAGAATATTATAATATATAGCTCACCTGCTGCAGAATATTATAATATCCATCTCATCTACTGCAGAATATTATATATACAGCTCATCTACTGCAGAATATTATATATACAGCTCATCTTCTGCAGAATATTATATATACAGCTCATCTACTGCAGAATATTATAATATACAACTCATCTTCTGCAGAATATTATATATACAGCTCATCTTCTGCAGAATATTATATATACAGCTCATCTTCTGCAGAATATTATATATACAGCTCATCTACTACAGAATATTATAATATACAGCTCACCTGCTGCAGAATATTATAATATACAGCTCATCTACTGCAGAATATTATAATATACAGCTCATCTACTGCAGAATATTATATATACAGCTCATCTACTGCAGAATATTATATATACAGCTCATCTACTGCAGAATATTATATATACAGCTCATCTACTGCAGAATATTATAATATACAGCTCATCTTCTGCAGAATATTATATATACAGCTCATCTTCTGCAGAATATTATATATACAGCTCATCTTCTGCAGAATATTATAATATACAGCTCATCTACTGCAGAATATTATAATATACAGCTCATCTACTGCAGAATATTATATATACAGCTCATCTACTGCAGAATATTATAATATACAGCTCATCTACTGCAGAATATTATAATATACAGCTCATCTACTGCAGAATATTATAATATACAGCTCAACTACTGCAGAATATTATATATACAGCTCATCTACTGCAGAATATTATAATATACAGCTCATCTACTGCAGAATATTATATATACAGCTCATCTTCTGCAGAATATTATATATACAGCTCATCTTCTGCAGAATATTATAATATACAGCTCATCTACTGCAGAATATTATAATATACAGCTCATCTACTGCAGAATATTATAATATACAGCTCATCTTCTGCAGAATATTATAATATACAGCTCACCTGCTGCAGAATATTATAATATACAGCTCATCTTCTGCCGAATATTATAATATACAACTAATCTACTGCAGAATATTATAATATACAGCTCATCTTCTGCCGAATATTATAATATACAACTAATCTACTGCAGAATATTATAATATACAACTCATCTGCAGAATATTATAATATACAACTCATCTACTGCAGAATATTATAATATACAGCTCATCTGCTGCAGAATATTATATATACAACTCATCTACTGCAGAATATTATAATATACAGCTCATCTTCTGCAGAATATTATATATACAGCTCATCTACTGCAGAATATTATAATATACAGCTCATCTACTGCAGAATATTATAATATACAGCTCATCTTCTGCAGAATATTATAATATACAGCTCACCTGCTGCAGAATATTATAATATACAGCTCATCTTCTGCCGAATATTATAATATACAACTAATCTACTGCAGAATATTATAATATACAGCTCATCTTCTGCCGAATATTATAATATACAACTAATCTACTGCAGAATATTATAATATACAACTCATCTGCAGAATATTATAATATACAACTCATCTACTGCAGAATATTATAATATACAGCTCATCTGCTGCAGAATATTATATATACAACTCATCTACTGCAGAATATTATAATATACAGCTCATCTTCTGCAGAATATTATATATACAGCTCATCTACTGCAGAATATTATAATATACAGCTCATCTTCTGCAGAATATTATAATATACAGCTCATCTTCTGCAGAATATTATAATATACAACTCATCTTGTGCAGAATATTATAATATACAGCTCATCTGCTGCAGAATATTATATATACAACTCATCTACTGCAGAATATTATAATATACAGCTCATCTTCTGCAGAATATTGTATATACAGCTCATCTACTGCAGAATATTATAATATACAGCTCATCTTCTGCAGAATATTATAATATACAGCTCATCTTCTGCAGAATATTATAATATACAACTCATCTTGTGCAGAATATTATATATACAGCTCATCTACTGCAGAATATTATAATATACAACTCATCTGCAGAATATTATAATATACAACTCATCTTCTGCAGAATATTATAATATACAACTCATCTGCAGAATATTATAATATACAACTCATCTACTGCAGAATATTATAATATACAGCTCATCTGCTGCAGAATATTATATATACAACTCATCTACTGCAGAATATTATAATATACAGCTCATCTTCTGCAGAATATTATATATACAGCTCATCTACTGCAGAATATTATAATATACAGCTCATCTGCTGCAGAATATTATATATACAACTCATCTACTGCAGAATATTATAATATACAGCTCATCTACTGCAGAATATTATAATATACAGCTCATCTTCTGCAGAATATTATAATATACAGCTCACCTGCTGCAGAATATTATAATATACAGCTCATCTTCTGCCGAATATTATAATATACAACTAATCTACTGCAGAATATTATAATATACAGCTCATCTTCTGCCGAATATTATAATATACAACTAATCTACTGCAGAATATTATAATATACAACTCATCTGCAGAATATTATAATATACAACTCATCTACTGCAGAATATTATAATATACAGCTCATCTGCTGCAGAATATTATATATACAACTCATCTACTGCAGAATATTATAATATACAGCTCATCTTCTGCAGAATATTATATATACAGCTCATCTACTGCAGAATATTATAATATACAACTCATCTACTGCAGAATATTATAATATACAGCTCATCTGCTGCAGAATATTATATATACAACTCATCTACTGCAGAATATTATAATATACAGCTCATCTTCTGCAGAATATTATATATACAGCTCATCTACTGCAGAATATTATAATATACAGCTCATCTGCTGCAGAATATTATATATACAACTCATCTACTGCAGAATATTATAATATACAGCTCATCTACTGCAGAATATTATAATATACAGCTCATCTTCTGCAGAATATTATAATATACAGCTCATCTTCTGCAGAATATTATAATATACAACTCATCTTGTGCAGAATATTATAATATACAACTCATCTACTGCAGAATATTATAATATACAACTCATCTGCAGAATATTATAATATGCAACTCATCTTCTGCAGAATATTATAATATACAACTCATCTGCAGAATATTATAATATACAACTCATCTACTGCAGAATATTATAATATACAGCTCATCTGCTGCAGAATATTATATATACAACTCATCTACTGCAGAATATTATAATATACAGCTCATCTTCTGCAGAATATTATATATACAGCTCATCTACTGCAGAATATTATAATATACAGCTCATCTGCTGCAGAATATTATATATACAACTCATCTACTGCAGAATATTATAATATACAGCTCATCTACTGCAGAATATTATAATATACAGCTCATCTTCTGCAGAATATTATAATATACAGCTCATCTTCTGCAGAATATTATAATATACAGCTCATCTTCTGCAGAATATTATAATATACAACTCATCTTGTGCAGAATATTATAATATACAACTCATCTACTGCAGAATATTATAATATACAACTCATCTGCAGAATATTATAATATACAACTTATCTTCTGCAGAATATTATAATATACAACTCATCTGCAGAATATTATAATATACAACTCATCTACTGCAGAATATTATAATATACAGCTCATCTGCTGCAGAATATTATATATACAACTCATCTACTGCAGAATATTATAATATACAGCTCATCTTCTGCAGAATATTATATATACAGCTCATCTACTGCAGAATATTATAATATACAGCTCATCTGCTGCAGAATATTATATATACAACTCATCTACTGCAGAATATTATAATATACAGCTCATCTACTGCAGAATATTATAATATACAGCTCATCTACTGCAGAATATTATAATATACAGCTCACCTGCTGCAGAATATTATAATATACAGCTCATCTACTGCAGAATATTATAATATACAGCTCACCTGCTGCAGAATATTATAATATACAGCTCATCTACTGCAGAATATTATATATACAGCTCATCTACTGCAGAATATTATAATATACAGCTTATCTGCTGCAGAATATTATAATATACAGCTCATCTTCTGCAGAATATTATAATATACAGCTCACCTGCTGCAGAATATTATAATATACAGCTTATCTGCTGCAGAATATTATAATATACAGCTCACCTGCTGCAGAATATTATAATATACAGCTCACCTGCTGCAGAATATTATAATATACAGCTTATCTGCTGCAGAATATTATAATATACAGCTCACCTGCTGCAGAATATTATAATATACAGCTCACCTGCTGCAGAATATTATAATATACAGCTCATCTTCTGCCGAATATTATAATATACAACTAATCTACTGCAGAATATTATAATATACAGCTCATCTTCTGCCGAATATTATAATATACAACTAATCTACTGCAGAATATTATAATATACAACTCATCTGCAGAATATTATAATATACAACTCATCTACTGCAGAATATTATAATATACAGCTCATCTGCTGCAGAATATTATATATACAACTCATCTACTGCAGAATATTATAATATACAGCTCATCTTCTGCAGAATATTATATATACAGCTCATCTACTGCAGAATATTATAATATACAGCTCATCTTCTGCAGAATATTATAATATACAGCTCATCTTCTGCAGAATATTATAATATACAACTCATCTTGTGCAGAATTTTATAATATACAACTCATCTACTGCAGAATATTATAATATACAACTCATCTGCAGAATATTATAATATACAACTCATCTTCTGCAGAATATTATAATATACAACTCATCTGCAGAATATTATAATATACAACTCATCTACTGCAGAATATTATAATATACAGCTCATCTGCTGCAGAATATTATATATACAACTCATCTACTGCAGAATATTATAATATACAGCTCATCTTCTGCAGAATATTATAATATACAGCTCATCTACTGCAGAATATTATAATATACAGCTCTTCTGCTGCAAAATATTATAATATACAGCTCAACTTCTGCAGAATATTATAATATACAGCTCATCTACTGCAAAATATTATACAGCTCACCTGCAGCAGAATATTATAATATACAGCTCATCTACTGCAGAATATTATAATATACAGCTTATCTGCTGCAGAATATTATAATATACAGCTCACCTGCTGCAGAATATTATAATATACAGCTCACCTGCTGCAGAATATTATAATATACAGCTCATCTTCTGCCGAATATTATAATATACAACTAATCTACTGCAGAATATTATAATATACAGCTCATCTTCTGCCGAATATTATAATATACAACTAATCTACTGCAGAATATTATAATATACAACTCATCTGCGGAATATTATAATATACAACTCATCTACTGCAGAATATTATAATATACAGCTCATCTGCTGCAGAATATTATATATACAACTCATCTACTGCAGAATATTATAATATACAGCTCATCTTCTGCAGAATATTATATATACAGCTCATCTACTGCAGAATATTATAATATACAGCTCATCTTCTGCAGAATATTATAATATACAGCTCATCTTCTGCAGAATATTATAATATACAACTCATCTTGTGCAGAATTTTATAATATACAACTCATCTACTGCAGAATATTATAATATACAACTCATCTGCAGAATATTATAATATACAACTCATCTTCTGCAGAATATTATAATATACAACTCATCTGCAGAATATTATAATATACAACTCATCTACTGCAGAATATTATAATATACAGCTCATCTGCTGCAGAATATTATATATACAACTCATCTACTGCAGAATATTATAATATACAGCTCATCTTCTGCAGAATATTATAATATACAGCTCATCTACTGCAGAATATTATAATATACAGCTCTTCTGCTGCAAAATATTATAATATACAGCTCAACTTCTGCAGAATATTATAATATACAGCTCATCTACTGCAAAATATTATACAGCTCACCTGCAGCAGAATATTATAATATACAACTCATCTGCTGCAGAATATTATAATATACAGCTCATCTACTGCAAAATATTATAATATACAACTCATCTTTTACAGAATATTATAATATACAGCTCATCTTCTGCAGAATATTATAATATAACGCTCATCTTCTGCAGAATATTATAATATACAGCTCATCTACTGCAGAATATTATAATATACAGCTCATCTATTGCAGAATATTATAATATACAGCTCATCTGCTGCAGAATATTATAATATACAGCTCATCTGCTGCAGAATATTATATATACAGCTCAACTTCTGCAGAATATTATAATATACAGCTCATCTACTGCAAAATATTATACAGCTCACCTGCAGCAGAATATTATAATATACAGCTCACCTGCTGCAGAATATTATAATATACAGCTCATCTGCTGCAGAATATTATATATACAGCTCATCTTCTGCAGAATATTATAATATACAGCTCATCTACTACAGAATATTATAATATACAGCTCACCTGCTGCAGAATATTATAATATACAGCGCATCTACTGCAGAATATTATAATATACAGCTCATCTACTACAGAATATTATAATATACAGCTCATCTACTGCAGAATATTATAATATACAGCTCATCTACTGCATAATATTATAATATACAGCTCATCTGCAGAATATTATAATATACAGCTCATCTACTGCAGAATATTATAATATACAGCTCATCTTCTGCAGAATATTATAATATACAGCTCACCTGCTGCAGAATATTATAATATACAGCGCATCTACTGCAGAATATTATAATATACAGCTCATCTACTGCAGAATATTATAATATACAGCTCATCTACTGCATAATATTATAATATACAGCTCATCTGCAGAATATTATATATACAGCTCATCTACTGCAGAATATTATAATATACAGCTCATCTACTGCAGAATATTATAATATACAGCTCATCTACTACAGAATATTATAATATACAGCTCATCTACTACAGAATATTATAATATACAGCGCATCTACTGCAGAATATTATAATATACAGCTTATCTACTGCAGAATATTATAATATACAGCTCATCTGCTGCAGAATATTATAATATACAGCTCATCTACTGCAGAATATTATAATATACAGCTCACCTGCTGCAGAATATTATAATATACAGCGCATCTACTGCAGAATATTATAATATACAGCTCATCTGCTACAGAATATTATAATATACAGCTCATCTACTGCAAAATATTATAATATACAGCTCATCTACTGCAGAATATTATATATACAGCTCATCTTCTGCAGAATATTAGAATATACAGCTCACCTGCTACAGAATATTATAATATACAGCTCATCTACTGCAGAATATTATAATATACAGCTCATCTACTGCAGAATATTAGAATATACAGCTCATCTACTGCAGAATATTATATATACAGCCCAACTTCTGCAGAATATTATAATATACAGCTCATCTACTGCAAAATATTATACAGCTCACCTGCAGCAGAATATTATAATATACAGCTCATCTACTACAGAATATTATAATATACAGCTCACCTGCTGCAGAATATTATAATATACAGCGCATCTACTGCAGAATATTATAATATACAGCTCATCTACTGCAGAATATTATAATATACTGCTCATCTACTACAGAATATTATATATACAGCTCATCTACTACAGAATATTATAATATACAGCTCATCTACTGCATAATATTATAATATACAGCTCATCTGCAGAATATTATAATATACAGCTCATCTACTGCAGAATATTATAATATACAGCTCATCTTCTGCAGAATATTATAATATACAGCTCATCTACTACAGAATATTATAATATACAGCTCATCTGCTGCAGAATATTATAATATACAGCTCATCTTCTGCAGAATATTATATATACAGCTCATCTTCTGCAGAATATTATAATATACAGCTCATCTTCAGCAGAATATTATATATACAGCTCACCTGCTGCAGAATATTATAATATACAGCTCATCTGCTGCAGAATATTATAATATACAGCTCATCTTCTGCAGAATATTATATATACAGCTCATCTTCTGCAGAATATTATAATATACAGCTCATCTTCAGCAGAATATTATATATACAGCTCACCTGCTGCAGAATATTATAATATACAGCTCATCTACTGCAGAATATTATAATATACAGCTCATCTTCAGCAGAATATTATAATATACAACTCATCTACTGCAGAATATTATAATATACAGCTCATCTACTGCAGAATATTATATATACAGCTCATCTTCAGCAGAATATTATAATATACAGCTCATCTTCAGCAGAATATTATAATATACAGCTCATCTACTGCAGAATATTATAATATACAGCGCATCTACTGCAGAATATTATAATATACAGCTCATCTACTACAGAATATTATAATATACAGCTCATCTACTGCAGAATATTATAATATACAGCTCATCTACTGCATAATATTATAATATACAGCTCATCTGCAGAATATTATAATATACAGCTCATCTACTGCAGAATATTATAATATACAGCTCATCTTCTGCAGAATATTATAATATACAGCTCATCTACTGCAGAATATTATAATATACATCTCATCAACTGCAGAATATTATAATATACAGCTCATCTACTGCAGAATATTATATATACAGCTCATCTACTGCAGAATATTATAATATACAGCTCATCTACTGCAGAATATTATAATATACAGCTCATCTTCTGCAGAATATTATAATATACAGCTCATCTACTGCAGAATATTATAATATACAGCTCATCTACTGCAGAATATTATAATATACAGCTCATCTGCTGCAGAATATTATATATACAGCTCATCTGCTGCAGTATATTATATATACAGCTCATCTACTGCAGAATAGTATAATATACAGCTCATCTACTGCAGAATATTATAATATACAGCTCATCTACTGCAGAATATTATAATATACAGCTCATCTACTACAGAATATTATAATATACAGCTCATCTACTGCAGAATATTATAATATACAGCTCATCTACTGCAGAATATTATAATATACAGCTCATCTACTACAGAATATTATAATATACAGCTCATCTACTGCAGAATATTATAATATACAGCTCATCTACTGCAGAATATTATAATATACAGCTCATCTACTACAGAATATTATAATATACAGCTCATCTACTGCAGAATATTATAATATACAGCTCATCTACTGCAGAATATTATAATATACAGCACATCTACTGCAGAATATTATAATGTACAGCTCATCTACTGCAGAATATTATAATATACAGCTCACCTGCTGTAGAATATTATAATATACAGCTCATCTACTGCAGAATATTATATATACAGCTCATCTACTGCAGAATATTATAATATACAGCTCATCTACTGCAGAATATTATATATACAGCTCATCTTCTGCAGAATATTATAATATACAGCTCATATACTGCAGAATATTATATATACAGCTCATCTACTGCAGAATATTATATATACAGCTCATCTACTGCAGAATATTATATATACAGCTCATCTACTGCAGAATATTATAATATACAGCTCATCTACTACAGAATATTATAATATACAGCTCATCTACTGCAGAATATTATAATATACAGCTCATCTGCTGCAGAATATTATATATACAGCTCATCTGCTGCAGTATATTATATATACAGCTCATCTACTGCAGAATAGTATAATATACAGCTCATCTACTGCAGAATATTATAATATACAGCTCATCTACTGCAGAATATTATAATATACAGCTCATCTACTACAGAATATTATAATATACAGCTCATCTACTGCAGAATATTATAATATACAGCTCATCTACTGCAGAATATTATAATATACAGCTCATCTACTACAGAATATTATAATATACAGCTCATCTACTGCAGAATATTATAATATACAGCTCATCTACTGCAGAATATTATAATATACAGCTCATCTACTACAGAATATTATAATATACAGCTCATCTACTGCAGAATATTATAATATACAGCTCATCTACTGCAGAATATTATAATATACAGCACATCTACTGCAGAATATTATAATGTACAGCTCATCTACTGCAGAATATTATAATATACAGCTCACCTGCTGTAGAATATTATAATATACAGCTCATCTACTGCAGAATATTATATATACAGCTCATCTACTGCAGAATATTATAATATACAGCTCATCTACTGCAGAATATTATATATACAGCTCATCTACTACAGAATATTATAATATACAGCTCACCTGCTGCAGAATATTATAATATACAGCTCTTCTACTGCAGAATATTATAATATACAGCTCACCTGCTGTAGAATATTATAATATACAGCTCATCTACTGCAGAATATTATAATATACAGCTCACCTGCTGTAGAATATTATAATATACAGCTCATCTACTGCAGAATATTATATATACAGCTCATCTACTGCAGAATATTATAATATACAGCTCATCTACCGCAGAATATTATATATACAGCTCATCTACTGCATAATATTATAATATAAAGCTCATCTACTGCAGAATATTATAATATACAGCTCATCTTCTGCAGAATATTATAATTTACAGCTCATCTTCTGCAGAATATTATAATATACAGCTCATCTACTGCAGACAGGGTCGGACTGGGGTGTCTGGGGCCCACAGGGAGAACTGACTCTAGGGGCCCACCTACAGCCATATGCAAATATCTGTTATCCGCTATCCCTGTTATAGTGGAGCATTGACTGGCGGCTCCTGCACATCTACTGTGCACCACTATAACTGGGATGTACAATTACGGTAGTTTGCATTAAAGGGCTTCTTTGGTTAAAACAAGTTATCACCGATCCATGGGATCCACAGGATCGGTGATCACTTATTGATCGTTTGGGTCCGAACATTGGAAAACGCGGCTATCAGAAGAATGGGGAAGTTTCATCCCTGACAGGACACTTATCCCCATTTTAAAATGCAGCTTCCAAAAAAGAGCAGCGCTCACAGTCACTGAGAGAATGACTGGATGAGTGGTCGCATCTCACATGCCGCTCCAGTCTAATGGGGAGAAAAGCTCCACATTCTGCCGATTGTGTCCCAGCAGTCAGACCCCACCAATCAATATCATCACTGATCCTGTGGAGAGGTGATTACTTGTTTTCACCAGAGAACCCCTGTAAGTGCATCTCTGACGCTCTGGTCCAAGTATTTCATCTCTAAGGCTGCGGCCCCACTATCAGTATTTGGTCAGTATTTTTTCTCAGGAGTGGGAGCCAAAACCAGGTGAGGAACAATCAGAGAAAAGGTATAATAGAAACAAGTCACCAATTCTGTATTTATCACCCACTCCTGGTTTTGGCAGCTACTCCTGAGAAAAAATACTGACCGAATACTGATGGTGGGGCTGTGGCCTAATGGAAAAAAATCTTTTCCTAGTTAATATCAGTGAGAACAAAATGACTGCCATACACAACACAGTCCACTATATCAACACCAATAATACCACATACAAAAGAGACAAATATCGCCACACCTTGACTAGATCACATATTACCACCACATAGTGACCGAATAATACTACATACAAGGAACAAATACGGCCACACCATGACCAGACCACATATTACCACCCCAAAGTGACCAAATACTACAATACTGATCATGAATACAAACCACAATACTAACAACACTGTTATTACCACCAGTGACATTATACACAGGAGCTCTGTATATAGTGTCAGTGTACAGGTAATACAGGGATCACCAGTGACATTGTACACAGGAGCTCTGTATATAGTGTCAGTGTACAGGTAATACAGGGATCACCAGTGACATTATACACAGGAGCTCTGTATATAGTGTACAGTGTACAGGTAATACAGTGACCACCAGTGACATTATACACTGGAGCTCAGTATATAGTGTCAGTGTACAGGTAATACAGGGTTCACCAGTGACATTATACACAGGAGCTCTGTATAGAGTGTCAGTGTACAGGTAATACAGTGATCACCAGTGACATTATACACTGGAGCTCTGTATTTAGTGTACAGGTATTACAGTGGTCACCAGTGACATTATACACAGGAGCTCTGTATATAGTGTACAGGTAATACAGTGGTCACCAGTGACATTATACACAGGAGCTCTGTATATATTGCACAGGTAATACAGTGGTCACCAGTGACATTATACACAGGAGCTCTGTATATAGTGTACAGATAATACAGTGGTCACCAGTGACATTATACACAGGAGCTCTGTATATAGTGTACAGGTAATACAGTGGTCACCAGTGACATTATACACAGGAGCTCTGTATATAGTGTATAGTGTACAGGTAATACAGGGATCACCAGTGACATTATACACAGGAGCTCTGTATATAGTGTCAGTGTACAGGTAATACAGTGATCACCAGTGACATTATACACTGGAGCTCTGTATATAGTGCACAGGTAATACAGTGGTCACAAGTGACATTATACACAGAAGCTCTGTATATAGTGTATACATAATATAGTGATCACCAGTGACATACACAGGAGTTCTGCATATACTATATATACACGTGGTCAGAATTGTTGGTACCCCTCGTTTATTGAAAGAAAAACCCACAATGGTCACAGAAATAACTTGAATCTGACAAAAGTAATAATAAATTAAAAATCTATGAAAATGAACAAATGAAAGTCAGACATTGCTTTTCTGCTTCCACTGAATTTAAAAAAAAAATTAAACTCATGAAATCGGCCTGGACAGAAATGATGGTACCCCTGAAAATAATGTGACAAAAGGGACATGTTAAATAAAGTTGTGTCCACTAATTAGCATCACAGGTGTCTACAATCTTGTAATCAGTCAGTGGCCCTGTATATAGGGCTACAGATACTCACTGTGCTATATATAGGGCTGCAGATACTCACTGTGCCTGTATATAGGGCTACAGATACTCACTGTGCCTGTATATAGGGTTACAGATACTCACTGTGCCTGTATATAGAGTTACAGATACTCACTGTGCCTGTATATAGGGTTACAGATATTCACTGTGCCTGTATATAGGGTTACAGATACTCACTGTGCTTGTATATAGGGCTACAGATACTCACTGTGTTGTTTGGTGACATGGTGTGTACCACACTCAACATGGACCAGAAGAAGCAAAGGAAAGAGCTGTCTCAGGAGATTAGAAAGAAAATTATAGAAAAGCATGTTAAAAGGTAAAGGTTATAAGACCATCTCCAAGCAGCTTGATGTTTCTGTGACTACAGGTGCACATATTATTCAGAAATTTAAGATCCATGCAGGAGGAAAATTGATGACAAATCAAAGAGACGGATAATATGAATGGTAACAAAAGAGCCCAGAATAACTTCTAAAGAGATTAAAGGTGAACTTCAAGCTCAAGGAACATCAGTGTCAGATCGTACTATCCACCGTTGTTTGATCCAAAGTGAACTTCATGTAAGACGACCAAGGAGAACACCATTGTTGAAAAAAAAAATAGTAAAAAAGCCAGACTGGAATTTGCCAAACTACATGTTGACAAGCCACAAAGCTTCTGGGAGAATGTACTATGGACAGATGAGACAAAAATTGAAGTTTTTGGCAAGGCACATCAGCTCTATGTTCACAGATGGAAAAATGAAGCATATCAAGAAAAGAACACTGTCCCTACTGTGAAACATGGTGGAGGCTCTGTTATGTTCTGGGGCTGCTTTGCTGCACCTGGCACAGGGTGTCTTGAATCTGTGCAGGGTACAATGAAATCTCAAGACTATCAAGGGATTCTAGAGAGAAATGTGCTGCCCAGTGTCAGAAAGCTTGGTCTCAGTCGCAGGTCTAGCAACAGGATAATGACCCAAAACACACACAGCTAAAAACACCCAAGAATGGCTAAGAGGAAAACATTGGACTATTCTGAAGTGGCTTCTATGAGCCCTGACCTAAATCCTATGGAGCATCTTTGGAAAGAGCTGAAACATTCTGGAAAAGGCAACCTTCAAACACGAGACAACTGGAGCAGTTTGCTCATGAGGAGTCGGCCAAAATACCTGTCGAGAGGCGCAGAAGTCTCATTGACAGTTACAGGAATCGTTTGATTGCAGTGATTGCCTCAAAAGGTTCAACAAAATATTAAGTTAAGAAGAAGAACCATCATTTCTGTCCAGGCCGATTTCATGAGGTTAATTTTTTTTTAAATTCTGTGGAAGCAGAAAATCAATGTCTGACCTTCATCTCTTCATTTTCAAAAATTTGTAATTTATCAGATTGAAGTTATTTCTGTGACCATTGTGGGTTTTTCTTTCATTAAACGAGGAGTACCAACAATTTTGACCACGTGTGTAGTGTAAGTGTACATGTAATACACTGACTCACCAGTGATGTCTCTAGGTGAAGTCCTTCATCTTCGCTTTTCTTCTTCATCTGGCACATACAGCCATCACTTCTTCCAGCCAGGAATCATCTCTGCAGAAAATAACACACAGTTATTAATAACTGATCTCTTCTAGAGAATATTCCCACTTTCCCCCCCCGACCTCTACACTACACCAGTTGAAGAAAAAAAGCAACATAGTGCCGTCCTGCACAGTAACAGGACCTCTCTTTTGTCCCATCCCATGGAAAACAATTTCCTAAAAAGTAAATTATATTACAGAAGTAATAATGTAATAATAATTGGAATCTAAAGTAATAATGTTCCCCACTGGTCACCATAAACTAATAAAGTATGTTCCTCAATCTGGCTCCCAAACAGTAATTAAGTCCCTTGTCTAGCCAGGCACCCCCATATGTCCCTTCTGGCCACCATTTGTCTAGTGTGACCCCTCCATATATTTATCCTAGCACATGTGTATCGAGCCTGCCCCCTCCCATATACCCATCCTAGCCCCCCCATGTGCCAGTCTGCCCCCCCACATATCCATCCTTGCCTCCATGTTTCCAGCCTGCGCCCCCATATGTCCCCCCCATATATCCTCCATGTGTCCAGCCTGCCCTCTACATATTCATCCTGGCCTCCATGTGTCCAGCCTCTCCCCTCATATATCCATACTGCCCTTACCCCCTGCATATATCCATCCTGACACCCCCCATATATCCAGCGTGCCCCTCCATATATTTATGCTAGCCCATGTGTATCGAGCCCGCCCCCCCCACATATTCATCCTAGCCCCCCCCATATATCCATCCTGGCTTCCATGTGTTCAGCCTGCCCCCCCCCCCATATATCCATCCTGGCCTCCATAAGTCCAGCTTGCCCCCCCCCATATATCCATCCTGGCCTCCATATATCCATCTTGCCCCCCCATATATCTGACGCGCCCCCTGGGCCATATTCTTTAGGGGAATACCCGGAGCCGGATCAGATGGGGGTTGTAGTCTCCGAGTGGCTGTGACCCGGTCCGTGCCCAGGGTGTCAAGCTCAGAGTATGTGGCAGTCCTACAGATGTTACAAAGTTCTTTATGTCGACTACGCCACCCGTTGGATTGCGGTCACTACGGCCGCCGCTGCAGCAGGGTCCGCTGAGGCTGATGGTGTTGGTGCAGCTTTAGATGGTATAACCCCCAACGGGAGGGGTATGGCCTCAGGGGGTCAGGTGCAGAGGATGGGGGTTGTGGTGGTGCAGCGTAGGTGATAAGTAAAGACAGAGTCGGGTTGTGCAGTTCAGGGTGTTTACTTACTGCAGATGTTCCGGTCACTCCGGCCTTGAGTGACCACCCGAGCCGTGCTGCGTCCACCAGGTCCTGGATTCAGCCAACCCCCAAGCAAGTCCGGAGCGTGTCCCTGAGCCCTCCTTCTTGTCCTTTCTTCTGGCCGTCCCCACCAGGGATCCACCTAGGTCCAGCTCCCTCGGGCCTTCTGTTGGGAGACCCTTGGCCTTGGGTTCCCTGACCCTACACGTGGTTTGCCTTCAGGGTGGATGTGGTGGGTGGCCGTGGCAGATCCTGCCCACGGCCTCCGGTCTCTGGCTGAGGTATGCTTTAGCCCCCACCAGTTTGGGATCCGGTACCCTGTTGCCAACTCTTCACCCTAGGTTCGTATATGGGTTCTCAGAGTTCCTTTTTGTTTCCCCCTCTGGGTCTTTCTTGCTCCACTCTCACTCTCTCTGGGGCTTCTCTGCTCTCTGCTCTCTTCCTCTGACTTCTCTGCAAAGACTGGCTGACTGACTGACCCTGATCTTAGATGGTGCCCACCTTATATACTCCCTCTATGTGTGAGCTCAGGTGACCAGCACCCAATGAGCTCCTATCTTTACCCAGGCTGCTCCCCCTATCTGCCCCTACACTACTGGGATGTACCACCCCCCTCCCACTCCAGCCAGGAACAGACTCGGTCGTACCTGCACATTTCCAAGTGGGAGTACCGTTGGTCTGCTCCTCGGAAATGGGATGTGTGTAGTGCATGCAGCTTTCTGAGCTCAGTTCCACACTCCATCCTTAC
Source organism: Phyllobates terribilis (assembly GCF_046119375.1). Taxonomy (NCBI): domain Eukaryota; kingdom Metazoa; phylum Chordata; class Amphibia; order Anura; family Dendrobatidae; genus Phyllobates; species Phyllobates terribilis. The sequence goes on along the minus strand of NW_027364055.1, from coordinate 257,957 downwards.
CCGGGAGTGGAATATCACACCTCTGGGTTGAGGTGCAATACCCCTGTAGCAGCCGAATCCTCAGGGTGCTACATTCCCCCCTGGTAAATCACAGCACGTCCTCGGGCTGTAAGATATAAGACATCATCCAAACATACAATTTTTTTTTTCCATAAACAACATAATAAAACATATAAAACATATATATTAGCAGCATCATAAAACTTTTCATATTAACATTCTTTCTTCTGGTTCCTCCTCCGGACACTGTGCAACGTGTGCCCGGGAAAAGTGCGACAGTTCCTTAGAAAAATGGTTTTCCTATAAAACCGGTAGGGGGCGCTTTAGGAAGCGCAACTATATACAAGGAATATGGCCGCTCTCAGTCCTCGGCCAGGTAATGGGAATAGGGATGACCGCTCTCAGTCCTCGGTCAGTGGGATTAAGGGAAATACGGGTAACAGTTCAATTCTCTGGTCCCAACGGGGACTATATTAGCAACAGTTCACTGTGCCCCGACGGGCAACTATATACAGCTTGTACTCTGCTGTACTCAACGACGACGTCCTCCTGCTCTTTCTTTGTGGTTACCTTTAGCTTCAGACCCGTCCGGGTCCGTATGCTGGGCAAATAGATTTTCTCCCAGATGCGGCACTCTTGGTTTTATGGGCGCGGTGGTGGTGGCGCCCGGGTTGCCCAGGCCTTGCGGCCAGGCCTGGGGCACCTGGAAAGTGAAGGGCACCGTAAGGACGGCGGCGCCCTGGGCTACTTGGCCCTGCGACCAGGCCGGTGGCTCCGCGGAGGTAGGGGGCGCTGTTGGTATTGCGGCGCCCGGGGGTACTAGGCCTTGCGACCAGGCCGATGGTACTTCCTGCTTGGTCACGGTTGGGGTCGAGGCGTGTGACGTCACAGGGGTCGCGGCTCCCGTTTGAGGCCTAGTCTGCGGCGGTGACGTTGCAGCGACGGGCACGGCAGGGGGTACTTCGGGCTCTGCGACGGGGAGCTGGGGCAGGTGCGCGGTTTCCCGGTTTGGGGTAGAGACGTCCCCTTTACCTGCCTCCTTTCGTTCGGCTCCCTTCTCGACGCCGTCTCCTGCCTTCAGTCCTCCTGCGCCATCCTCAGAGGCGGTCTGTCCCCTCGTCTCGGGTGGCGTGCTCCGCTGACGAGTTCTTGTCTGCTGGACCATCTCACGGCTCCATTCTGCTAACGTTTCTCGCTGCACCCGGGCCATCCTCCGTGCGAGGCCCTCCAGCGCGGTCTGTGCACACTCCCGATCTCGGGGGAGCTGTGCCAGGACCTCCACTAAGCCTAGTGGGGTCGTTGCTTCTAGCAGGCTCCTGACCAACGGGTCGGTGCTGCTCTGCTCTCCTCTCGTTGTCTCCAGCAGGCTCCTGGCCAGCGGGCCGGTGCTGCTCTGCTCTTCTTCCATCTCCGGGTAAGCTTCTTTCTGGACTCTCCTCCAGACGTCTTGTCTCCGGGTGCGCTCTCTCCAGACTGCTCCAGGCGACACCCATCTTTGCTCTCTTCTTCTCAGTCCTCCCACTTCGAGGGCGGTCCCGGGGCCACTTGGTGATTGTCAGCTCCAGGGGCAGTTCTTTCACGCTGACAGACACCTCTAGCATCACAGTCTCTGTTGGTGGGGGCGGTTTCCACTTTTGGCGCCATTTTCGGTCCTGGCCCACGATGGGAGGTGGCCTCTTGCCATCCTCTGGCACGCCCATAATGGCGTCCGCTCTGACAAGGCGGGAAACCTTTGGAAATGGCGGGAATCGTCTCCCAGTGGCGGGAAACTCTGCAGATGGCGGGAAAAAGCTGTTAATGGCGGACAACCGGCGGGAATCGACCTGTGATGGAGTCCGATGGCGGGGACCCTCCGGAACCGGCAGGAGACTTCTTTTTGAGGTAAACTTGTTCTTTTCTTCAGGCACGCAGTACCCGGATGTTGCGGGCACGTTATCCTGCCGACTACGCCAAAGTTGACGCGCCCCCTGGGCCATATTCTTTAGGGGAATACCCGGAGCCGGATCAGATGGGGGTTGTAGTCTCCGAGTGGCTGTGACCCGGTCCGTGCCCAGGGTGTCAAGCTCAGAGTATGTGGCAGTCCTACAGATGTTACAAAGTTCTTTATGTCGACTACGCCACCCGTTGGATTGCGGTCACTACGGCCGCCGCTGCAGCAGGGTCCGCTGAGGCTGATGGTGTTGGTGCAGCTTTAGATGGTATAACCCCCAACGGGAGGGGTATGGCCTCAGGGGGTCAGGTGCAGAGGATGGGGGTTGTGGTGGTGCAGCGTAGGTGATAAGTAAAGACAGAGTCGGGTTGTGCAGTTCAGGGTGTTTACTTACTGCAGATGTTCCGGTCACTCCGGCCTTGAGTGACCACCCGAGCCGTGCTGCGTCCACCAGGTCCTGGATTCAGCCAACCCCCAAGCAAGTCCGGAGCGTGTCCCTGAGCCCTCCTTCTTGTCCTTTCTTCTGGCCGTCCCCACCAGGGATCCACCTAGGTCCAGCTCCCTCGGGCCTTCTGTTGGGAGACCCTTGGCCTTGGGTTCCCTGACCCTACACGTGGTTTGCCTTCAGGGTGGATGTGGTGGGTGGCCGTGGCAGATCCTGCCCACGGCCTCCGGTCTCTGGCTGAGGTATGCTTTAGCCCCCACCAGTTTGGGATCCGGTACCCTGTTGCCAACTCTTCACCCTAGGTTCGTATATGGGTTCTCAGAGTTCCTTTTTGTTTCCCCCTCTGGGTCTTTCTTGCTCCACTCTCACTCTCTCTGGGGCTTCTCTGCTCTCTGCTCTCTTCCTCTGACTTCTCTGCAAAGACTGGCTGACTGACTGACCCTGATCTTAGATGGTGCCCACCTTATATACTCCCTCTATGTGTGAGCTCAGGTGACCAGCACCCAATGAGCTCCTATCTTTACCCAGGCTGCTCCCCCTATCTGCCCCTACACTACTGGGATGTACCACCCCCCTCCCACTCCAGCCAGGAACAGACTCGGTCGTACCTGCACATTTCCAAGTGGGAGTACCGTTGGTCTGCTCCTTGGAAATGGGATGTGTGTAGTGCATGCAGCTTTCTGAGCTCAGTTCCACACTCCATCCTTACCCGGGAGTGGAATATCACACCTCTGGGTTGAGGTGCAATACCCCTGTAGCAGCCGAATCCTCAGGGTGCTACATATCCATCCTGCCCCCCCCCCATATATCCATCCTGCCCCCCATATATCCATCCTGGCCTCCATGTGTCCAGCCTGCCCCCCATATACCCATCCTGCCCACCCCCCTTTGCCTGGGTCCACCTTGGTTCCCCCTTGTGTGTCCTGCCAGGGCTCCCCCTTGTGTGTCCAGCCAGGGCTCCCCTCCCTTGCATGTCCAGCCAGGGCTCCCCCCTTGCGTGTCCAGCCAAGGCTCCCCCCCTTGCGTGTCCAGCCAGGGCCCACCCCCTTGCGTGTCCAGCCAGGGTTCCCCCCTCGTGTGTCCAGCTTGGCCCCCCCTCGTGTGTCCAGCTTGGCCCCCCCTCGTGTGTCCAGCTGGGCCCCCCCTCGTGTGTCCAGCTGGGCCCCCCCTCGTGTGTCCGTCCAGCTGGGCCCCCCCTCGTGTGTCTGTCCAGCTGGGCCCCCCCTCGTGTGTCCGTCCAGCTGGGCCCCCCCTCGTGTGTCCGTCCAGCTGGGCCCCCCCTCGTGTGTCCGTCCAGCTGGGCCCCCCCTCGTGTGTCCGTCCAGCTGGGCCCCTCCTCGTGTGTCCGTCCAGCTGGGCCCCCCTTGTGTGTCCATCCAGCTGGGCCCCCCTTGTGTGTCCATCCAGCTGGGCCCCCCTTGTGTGTCTGTCCAGCTGGGACCCCCCTTGTGTGTCTGTCCAGCTGGGCCCCCCCTTGTGTGTCTGTCCAGCTGGGCCCCCCCTTGTGTGTCTGTCCAGCTGGGCCCCCCCTTGTGTGTCTGTCCAGCTGGCCCCCCCCTTGTGTGTCTGTCCAGCTGGGCCCCCCCCCCTTGTGTGTCTGTCCAGCTTGGCCCCCCCTTGTGTGTCTGTCCAGCTGGGCCCCCCCTTGTGTGTCTGTCCAGCTGGGCCCCCCCTTGTGGGTCTGTCCAGCTGGGCCCCCCCTTGTGTGTCCTGCTGGCTCCCGCCTTGTGTGTCCAGACCATTACACACACACACACACACCTCTTACCTTCCTGCGATCCCGTGCGGTGTCCTCCTTCTCCTGAGTTGCGCGCCTCCTTCACAGCAGGCGCATTACGATGATGTCATACGCCGGCCGGCGAAGGGAGACACGCAGCTTCAGCTGCTTCACTGGGACGTGCGCCGCGGTGGTTCAGGTAATGAACGCTGCGTGCGCGCGTCCCTGCATACACTGTGCCTGCGCTTTTAAAGGGCCCGTGCCCCTTAAAACCGCAGGATTTTTTTTTGTTCTCTTCTCCCCCCTCTACTCTGCAGCAGGGGCGGGGCCCACCGGGAAATTTCCCGGTATCCCGCCAGCCCAGACCGACCCTGACTGCAGAATATTATAATATACAGCTCACCTGCTACAGAATATTATAATATACAGCGCATCTACTGCAGAATATTATAATATACAGCTCATCTACTACAGAATATTATAATATACAGCTCATCTACTGCAGAATATTATAATATACATCTCATCTACTGCAGAACATTATATATACAGCTCATCTTCTGCAGAATATTATAATATACAGCTCACCTGCTACAGAATATTATAATATACAGCTCATCTACTGCAGAATATTATAATATACAGCTCATCTTCTGCAGAATATTATAATATACAGCTCATCTACTGCAGAATATTATAATATACAACTCATCTACTGCAGAATAATATAATATACAACTCATCTACTGCAGAATATTATATATACAGCTCATCTACTGCAGAATATTATATATACAGCTCATCTACTGCAGAATATTATAATATACAGCTCATCTGCAGAATATTATAATATACAACTCATCTACTGCAGAATATTAAAATATACAGCTCACCTGCTGCAGAATATTATAATATACAGTGCATCTACTGCAGAATATTATAATATACAGCTCATCTACTACAGAATATTATAATATACAACTCATCTACTGCAGAATAATATAATATACAACTCATCTACTGCAGAATATTAAAATATACAGCTCACCTGCTGCAGAATATTATAATATACAGTGCATCTACTGCAGAATATTATAATATACAGCTCATCTACTGCAGAATATTATAATATACAGCTCATCTGCTGCAGAATATTATAATATACAGCTCACCTGCTGCAGAATATTATAATATACAGCTCTTCTACTGCAGAATATTATAATATACAGATCATCTACTGCAGAATATTATAATATACAGCTCTTCTACTGCAGAATATTATATATACAGCTCATCTACTGCAGAATATTATATATACAGCTCATCTACTGCAGAATATTATAATATACAGCTCATCTGCAGAATATTATAATATACAACTCATCTACTGCAGAATATTAAAATATACAGCTCACCTGCTGCAGAATATTATAATATACAACTCATCTACTGCAGAATATTATAATATACAGCGCATCTACTGCAGAATATTATAATATACAGCTCATCTACTGCAGAATATTATAATATACAGCTCATCTGCTGCAGAATATTATAATATACAGCTCACCTGCTGCAGAATATTATAATATACAGCTCTTCTACTGCAGAATATTATAATATACAGCTCATCTACTGCAGAATATTATATATACAGCTCACCTGCTGCAGAATATTATATATACAGCTCATCTTCTGCAGAATATTATAATATACAGCTCACCTGCTACAGAATATTATAATATACAGCTCATCTGCTGTAGAATATTATAATATACAGCTCACCTGCTGTAGAATATTATATATACAGCTTATCTACTGCAGAATATTATATACAGTATACAGCTCATCTACTGCAGAATATTATAATATACAGCTAATCTACTGCAGAATATTATAATATACAGCTCATCTTCTGCAGAATATTATAATATACAGCTCACCTGCTTCAGAATATTATAATATACAGCTCATCTACTGCAGAATATTATAATATACAGCTCATCTGCTGCAGAATATTATAATATACAGCTTATCTGCTGAAGAATATTATATATACAGCTCATCTACTGCAGAATATTATAATATACAGCTCATCTGCTGCAGAATATTATAATATACAGCTCATCTGTTGTAGAATATTATAATATACAGCTCATCTGCTGCAGAATATTATATATACAGCTCATCTACTGCAGAATATTATAATATACAGCTCACCTGCTGTAGAATATTATATATACAGCTTATCTACTGCAGAATATTATATACAGTATACAGCTCATCTACTGCAGAATATTATAATATACAGCTAATCTACGGCAGAATATTATAATATACAGTACGGACCAAAAGTTTGGACACACCTTCTCATTTAAGATTTTTCTGTATTTTCATGACTTTAAAAATTGTACATTCACACTGAAGGCATCAGAACTATGAATTAACACATGTGGAATTATATACTTAACAAAAAAGTGTGAAACAACTGAAAATATGTCTTATATTCTAGGTTCTTCAAAGTAGCCACCTTTTGCTTTGGTGACCGCTTTGCACACTCTTGGCATTCTCTTGATGACCTTCAAGAGGTAGTCACCGGAAATGGTCTACACTTCACAGGTGTGCCCTGTCAGGTTTAATAAGTGGGTTTTTTTGCCTTATAAATGGGGTTGGGACCATCAGTTGTGTTGTGCAGAAGTCAGGTGGATACACAGCTGATAGTCCTACTGAATAGACTGTTAGAATTTGTATTATGGCAAGAGAAAAGCAGCTAAGTAAAGAAAAACTTGTACTTCAAGAAATGAAGGTCAGTCAGTCCGAAAAATTGGGCAAACTTTGAAAGTGTCCCCAAGTGCAGTTGCACAAACCATCAATCGCTACAAAGAAACTGGCCCACATGAGGCCCGCCCCAGGAAAGGAAGACCAAGAGTCACCTCTGCTTCTGAGAATAAGTTTATCTGAGTCGCCAGCCTCAGAAATCGCAGGTTAACAGCAGCTCAGATTAGAGACCAGGTCAATGCCACACAGAGTTCTAGCAGCAGACACATCTCTTCAACAACTGTTAAGAGGAGACTTTGTGCAGCAGGCCTTCATGGTAAAATAGCTGCTAGGAAACCACTGCTAAGGACAGGCAACAAGCAGAAGAGACTTGTTTGGGCTAAAGAACACAAGGAATGGACATTAGACCAGTGGAAATCTGTGCTTTGGTCTGATGAGTCCAAATTTGAGATCTTTGGTTCCAACCACCGAGTCTTTGTGCGACGCAGAAAAGGTGAACAGATGGACTCTACATGCCTGGTTCCCACCGTGAAGCATGGAGGAGGAGGTGTGGGGGTGCTTTGCTGGTGACACTGTTGGGGATTTATTCAAAATTGAAGGCATACTGAATCAGCATGGCTACCACAGCATCTTGCAGCAGCATGCTATTCCATCCGGTTTTCGTTTAGTTGGACCATCATTTATTTTTCAACAGGACAATGACCCCAAACACACCTCCAGGCTGTGTAAGGGCTATTTGACCAAGAAGGAGAGTGATGGGGTGCTACGCCAGATGACCTGGCCTCCACAGTCACCAGACCTGAACCCAATCGAGATGGTTTGGGGTGAGCTGGACCGCAGAGTGAAGGCAAAAGGGCCAACAAGTGCTAAGCAACTCTGGGAACTCCTTCAAGATTGTTGGAAGACCATTTCTGGTGACTACCTCTTGAAGCTCATGAAGAGAATGCCAAGAGTGTGCAAAGCAGTCATCAAAGCAAAAGGTGGCTACTTTGAAGAACCTAGAATATAAGACATATTTTCAGTTGTTTCACACTTTTTTGCTAAGTATATAATTCCACATGTGTTAATTCATAGTTTTGATGCCTTCAGTGTGAATGTACAATTTTCATAGTCATGAAAATACAGAAAAATCTTTAAATGAGAAGGTGTGTCCAAACTTTTGGTCTGTACTGTACATCTCATCTACTGCAGAATATTATAATATACAGCTCATCTACTGCAGAATATTATAATATACAGCTCACCTGCTACAGAATATTATAATATACAGCTCATCTACTGCTGACTGTTCAGACACAAATATATCTATTTAAAAAAGTTTGGTATACACCAGGAAATTAGAACTGTGGTTCTCCTCTTCCACGGTTCAAATCTGGGTGTAATCCACCTTTTCGCCCTTTTTCCATTTAAAAAAAACAGTTTGAGTGTCTCGCTAACTGTTCAGACACAAATATATCTGTTTAAAAGATTCTGGTGTAGGCCAGAGAACTAGAACTGTGGTTTTCCTCTTCCATGGTTCAAATCTGGGTGTAATCCACCTTTTTGCCTTTTTTACATAAAAAAAACAGTTTGTGTCTTGCTGACTGTTCAGACACAAATATATCTGTTTAAAAGATTCTGGTGTAGGCCAGAGAAATAGAACTGCGGTTTTCCTCTTCCACTGTTCTAATCTCCTTTTTATTACCCTTTTGCCATTGATAGTGCGAGCGTAAGCTATTTTACTTCATTTACAATGGGCAAGGCGCATGGCAAGGGACGTCGAACTGGACGTTCTGGTGATGCTGCGTGCAGAGGACGGGGCCGTGGCCAAGGTGAAAATGTGCCACAACCAACAGCCACATCTTCTCGCTTCCAGTTCTTGACCGAATTACTAGGGAAGCACACAACAACACCACTTTTGCCAACTGATCAGTGTGAACAGATTATTAATTGGATAGCAGATAATACTTCCAGTCACCCTGGCACCACCATCTCCAGTCTGTCTTCCACACGATCAAGTCTTAGTAGCCGTGAGTCTCGACCGCATACTCCTCCTCACCCTGATGCTCCTTCCTCCCACCATGCCGAGTGTCCTCAGACAGCAACTGATCCCACACTTGGACACTCTGAAGAGCTGTTCACTGGTTCATTTCCATATTTGGGCCCCTCGCCTGCTCCGCTTGAAGTGGTGAAAGAGGAGATCCCATGTAGCGATGGCCAAATATTTGAACAGCCACGGCCACAGGAAGGCGACGCTGGCAATTTGTCACAAGAGGTGGACGATGACGAGACACAATTGACACGAAGTGAGGAGGAGGACCGTGGTGCGGAAGTGGAAGAGGAGGAGGTGGTGGATGATCTAGTAACTGACCCAACGTGGCAGGAGGACAAGCAGAGCGAGGCAAGCAGCACACAGGGGGAGGGAGACAGAGTACCCCAACAGGCAGGAAGAAGCAGTGTGGTGGCCGCAGACAGAAGGCGGGCAACCGTTCCCTGTAACACCAACACGAGGGACGTTGCCAGTACAACCGGTAGGTCTTCCAGAGTCTGAAATTTTTTTAAAGACTCTGTTAATAACCCCAAAAAGGCCATTTGTACCACCTGCCAGGCCAGCATCAGCAGGGGTGACAAAACTACCAGCCTGACCACCACCAGCATGATCACGCACATGTCAGCAAAGCACCCGACTTTGTGGGGTGAACCCCAGGGTCCACGACCAGTGTCAGTGGGTATCACCACTGCTTCTTCCTCTGTTGTGCATGTAAGAGAACCCCCTGTTGTGCGTTCAAGGCAATCCCCTGTCCATACTGCATGCAAAGATGCCCCCTCCTCTTAGTCTTCACTTGTTATGGCAGTTTCTCAAGAAACAGCATCAACGTCCACGTCCACGTCCCACCGCAGCGTTCAATTGTCCATATCCCAGACATTTGAACGAAAGCGCAAATTCGCAGCCAAACGCCCCACAGGCCACAGTCCTAAATTTGCACATTTCACGACTGCTTGCGTTGGAAATGCTGCCTTTTAGGCTGGTGGAGACGGAATCCTTCCGCAACCTTATGGCGGTGGCCGTCCCTCGGTACTCGGTCCCCAGCCGACACTATTTTGCCTGGTGTGCCATCCCCGCACTACACAAGCACGTGTCCCAAAACATCTGCCGTGCCCTCAACAACACAGTTACTGGGAGAGTCCACCCGACAACGGACACGTGGACAAGTGCTTGTGGCCAGGGACGTTGCATCTCCCTGACGGCACACTGGGTAAACATAGTGGAAGCCATGACCCAGTCAGACCTTGGGACGGAACACATCCTCCCCACACCGAGGATTGCGGGCCCTATGTCAGTCAGAGTTGCCCCCACAGTGTACAGCTCCTGCGCATCATCCTCCTCCTCCTCCTCATGTTCAGCCTCCATCTCAGATATCACCACATCAGTTACAAGCTGGAAGCACTGCAGTACTGCCTCAGCCAAGCGGCAACAGGCTATGCTGAAACTCATAAGCTTAGGTGATAAACCTCACACTGCTTGTGAGTTGTGGACAGCTGTGAAAGAGCAGGCAGATCTGTGGCTGAGATCGCTGAACCTACATCCAGGCATGGTCGTGTGTGACAATGGCTGTAACCTGGTGGCGGCTCTGAGGCGAGGCGAGATCACACACGTACCATGCCTGGCTCACGTGCTTAATCTCGTGGTTTAGCGATTTCTTAAATGGTACCCCGAGTTGCCAGATCTGCTCGTCAAAGTACGCCACCTGTCAGCTCATTTTCGGAAGTCGGCTACAGCTTCCACCGCCCTTGCTGTGTTGCAGCAGCGTTTGCAGCTTCCGGCACACCGACTGGTGTGTGATGTCCCCACACGTTGGAACTCTACCCTCCACATGTTGCAAAGGATTTGTGAGCAGAAGAGAGCAGTTGTGGAGTACCAGCTGCAACAAGGCCGTCGATATTCAGGTCAGACTCCACACATAAGACCTCAGGAGTGGACCTGGATGTCTGACATATGTACCATCCTGACAAACTTTGAGGAATCCACCAAGATGGTTAGTGGCGATGACGCCATCATTAGCGTCAGCATCCCACTTGTCTGTATTTTGCAATGCTCTCTGCATAGAATTAAAGAGGAGGCATTGCAGCCAGAGTATGATGAGATGGATCAAGAAGCCGTAGCGGGCAATTACACACAATCAAGCCTCATCTCATCCTAACGTGCATTGGGGACAATGAGAGAGAGGAGGAGGAAGAACAGGAGCTGGTATCATGCGCTGTAGACGGTAGTACCTGTACAACTGACATACCGTCGGTTCAGTGTGGGTGGCCTGAGGACAGGGGGGTGGGGGAGGAGGAGGAGGAGAGCATGGTCAGTCGTCATTTTGGTGAGGACACGGAAATCTTGCCCGTTACCAGTCTGGCACGCATGGCTGACTTTATGTTACGCTGCCTTAACAGTGACCCTCGCGTTGTCAAAATGTTGGGTGACTGTAATTACTGGTTGGTGACACTTTTAGACTCCCACTACAAGGAGAACTTTCACTCTCTTATTCCTGAGGTGGAGAGGTCTACAAAAATGGGGCAGTACCAGAAGGCCCTTGCTGCAGAACTGTTAAAAAAATTCCCATCTGAACGTGCTAGCGGCAGAGGTCACAATTTGTTGCCCAACCAAGGCGTACATGCGAAAGAGACGCAACTCCAATCCAGCAGAGGCAGGGGAAGACTGTCAACGTTCTGGGACAGTTTTCTGAGACCCGCCCAGCTTACAGGCCCTGAGGCGCGGGGTACTCTCACAAGGAGTGGAAAGTTTCAAAAGATGGTGATGGAGTACCTTGCCGACCGTACCAGCGTCCTCCGTGATTCCTCTGTGCCTTTTAATTATTGGGTATCCAAGCTGGACACTTGGAATGAACTCGCTCTGTATGCTTTGGAGGTCCTGGCCTGCCCTGCCGCTAGCGTGTTGTCGGAGCGTGTTTTTAGTGCCGCTGGAGGAATTATAACTGATAAGCGCACTCGCCTGTCAACTGACAATGCTGACAAGCTGACCCTTATCAAAATGAACAAGGGCTGGATTGGGCCAGACTTCTCATCACCACCAAATGACAGCAGAGTAATATAAAGTCAAAACCACTGTATTATTTCGGGAGGTGTATTCCCATGCACCGCTTCACACCCACACATGGGAATACGCTTCCTCATTTCGGCTGTTTTTTGCTCTTCTCCTTCTCCTCAGCCTCCACCACCACTATACCACCAGGGTGACCGTTGTCCGTGTTTCCAGCATTGCAAGTTCCTCCGTCCTAATTTTTGGCAGCTTTTGCTTGGAAGGCATAGGCAAAGACTATGGGAGACCCACTCCCCAATAATGGGAATAATGTTTTTAATATGCTGTACTGCATGGCTCTTGTAAGGGCCATTAAAATCGTCTTGTTAAGCTACTGTGACCTCCACATCTCTTCCAAGGGTCATTAATATTGTCTTTTTATTCCACTGGGACCTCCACCACTCTTCCAAGGGGCATTGATATTGTCTTTTTATTCCACTGTGACCTCCACCACTCTTCCAAGGGGCATTGATATTGTCTTTTTATTCCACTGCGACCTTCACCACTCTTCCAAGGGGCATTGATATTGTCTTTTGATTCCACTGTAACCTCCACCACTCTTCCAAGGGGCATTGATATTGTCTTTTTATTCCACTGGAACCTCCACCACTCTTCCAAGGGGCATTGATATTGTCTTTTTATTCCACTGGGACCTCCACGTCTCTTCCAAGGGGCATTAAAACCGTCTTGTTAAACCACTCTGAACTCCATGTCTCTTCCAAGGGGCATTAAAGCCGTCTTGTTAAGCTACTGTGACCTCCACGTCTCTTCTAAGGGGCATTAAAACCGTCTTGTTAAACCACTCTGAACTCCACAGCTCTTCCAAGGGGCATTGAAATGTTGTTTTTAATTACCTCTAACCTCCACGACTCTTCCAACGGGCATTGCATTTCCTCCTAATTTTAGTCAGCTTTTGCTTTTCAATGCATAGGCGAACACTAAGGGAGACCCACTCCCCAATAATGGGTAGAAGGTTTTTAGTATGCTGTAATCCACGTCTGTTTCAAGGGGCATTGCAGTTCCTCATAATTTTTGGAAAGCCTTCCATTCACTGCTTAGGCCAAAAGTGTACAGGAGACCCAGTTGCTATAAATGAAAAAAACGGTTTAGTTAAGGCCCTCTGACCTCCATGTCACTTCCAAGGGGCATTGGAGTGCCTCAAAATTTTTGGTAGGCATTGCACTCACTGTATGCCCTACAACTGTGTAGCCAAACTGCTCCTTTTGGTACAGAAACATATCCTACAAGACATGTATGGTTGACTGGCCTGATATTGATGTGAATGGTCCCTGTTCCTCCTGCTCTTTCTCCTTTGCCACCACCTCATCCATCATTCATCACCTGAAGCTTTGTTTTAATGGGAGTCATAGAACTGGGATAGTAGCAGGAAAACATCCAGCAATCCTCAGAGGAGGTAGGATATGCTTCCTGACTAAGCCATTTCCGGGCGAAACGCGCGTCGAGGCTACTGCACATCCCCAGCATCTCGCTCTAAGCTGCCCCAGACTCTGCCAACATGACCCAAGGTAATGTTAATCTTTTGATGCCACTCTCCCTGCTCCGTTGATGTGGGTGTTGTTATAACATAACAATAGAAAGTAGTACTTAGTGTCCTGCATTTAACCCCTTCAACACCTGACATCCTATACATGGGGAATCGTTATTTGCCATATCTTTCTCTATCATAGGGTCCCACTAATGCGGATTTCTGTGACTTTAAATCACCTGACCGAATCTGGACTAGGATTTTTACTTGACTATAATCTTGTACTACCTAGGTGGCAGCACAGACTTACATCTATTACATTTAATATGCTGATCTGGGGATGGTAGTCCCTTTGCAGGACGTTTATCATCTCATCCTGCTTTCTTTAGCTGTCCTCCCCCCTTCCCCTCCCTTCCCCCTTTTTTATTCTCTTTTTTCTCTTTATTCATACTATGGAATTGTGTAATAATATATTAATGTATATGTTTGAATAAAGTTTATATTTTATGATATAAATCCCTTTTGTGTCATTTTGGGACTATCAACAGGTAGATTGAGGTGATCATTTGTCATAAGAGGTTTACTTTCCCCTCATTGTCTGTAAACTCCTCTCTCTCAAAATGGGTTTTTTGTCGGTTTTGATGTCTTCATAAGGATTGCAGACCATACATTAAATGGTTGGTGAATCGGTTTTCATGTATGGTTGACTGGCCTGATATTGATGTGAATGGTCCCTGTTCCTCCTGCTCTTTCTCCTTTGCCACCACCTCATCCATCATTCATCACCTGAAGCTTTGTTTTAATGGGAGTCATAGAACTGGGATAGTAGCAGGAAAACATCCAGCAATCCTCGGAGGAGGTAGGATATGCGCCAAAACGCTGACCACCTCAGGCCTATCCGCTACTACATACATGCGCTTCCATTCCAAGGAACAGAAAGCTAAGGAGATGGATGGCCTCATAATCATGAATAATTTACTCGTTGTGTAGGAGGCCGACCACTGCTGCTGTCTACCTTCTAAACTTTGTGTTGAAGCCTGATTTACCCAGGACCCGCAATCCTCTATGTCTAGAGGACATGTTGCATCCCAGTGTTCAACTGTGTCCCGGCTTCCACAATATTAACCCAGTGTGAAGGCGTCAGTGAGATGGACCATCCCTGGCCACATTCACTTGTCCACGTGTTTGTGGTTAGGCTGTCCTTCCCACTAAATGCACTGGGGAGGGCACAGGTAATGTTTTGGTATGCGTGCTTATGTATAAGGTGCACCGGGACAAATAGGGGCGGCTGGGGACCGAGTGTGGAGACCCGGCCGCCGGGCGGCTGGGGACTGAGTATGGATACCAGGCCGCCGATGCAGCCATGACATGGTGGCCGGCGTCTGCCTCCACAAGCCTAAAAGGCCTCATTTCAAGTGCAAGCAAGCTAGCAGTATGGTATTGCAGCCTGGGGGTGGGTGGGTGGCAGGCTGCACACTTACACTTACATTCCAAGAAAACAAAGCAGATGCTAACTTCTATCATCATCATGCTCCTCACCTTGGCACTCTCAACTCCCCTGATGGAGAAGCCAGGGCCCACCGGAGGAGTCTGGTTGTCTGGTGGGCTCGTCCAATGCTGCCCTAAAGCAGGCCAGGCTAAGAAACTGTGGGGAAGGTTACCGGGACAAATAGTGGCGACTGGGGACTGAGTATGGAGACCTCGCTGCCGAAGCAGCCATGAGGTAGTGGCCAGCTATGGCCTCCTCCAAACTACAAGGCCCAATTTCAAGTGCAAGCTAGCAGTATGGTATTGCAGCCTGGGGTGGGTGGCAGGCTGCACACTTACGCTTACATTACAAGAAAACAAAGCAGATGCTAACTTCTATCATCATCATCATGCTCCTCACCTTGGCACTCTCAACTCCCCTGATGGAGAAGCCAAGGCCCACCGGAGGAGTCTCTGGTTGTCTGGTGGGATCGTCCAATGCTGCCCTAAAGCAGGCCAAGCTAAGAAAAGTGTGGGGAAGGTTCCCAGGAAAATAGTGGCGGCTGGGGACTGAGTATGCAGACCTCGCCGCCGTCGCAGCCATGAGGTAGTGGCCAGCTTCGGCCTTCTCCAAACTAAAAGGCCCCATTTCAAGTCCAAGCTAGCAGTATAGTATTGCAGCCTGTAGGTGGGTGGGTGGTTGGCTGCATATTTGCGCTTGCATTGCAAGGAATGGGGGAGGTACAATTGAACACTGCCCTGGGACAAGGACTTGCACGGGGATAGTTGCAAGTCTGCATCTTCTGATGCAGCAAGGATCACTTCCAATGGGCACACTTTTAGGAATTGACCTGGGTGTCAGAGATGCTTCCAGGGGTCTTCCCCATGCTGTTCCCATGTCTTTTCAGCACTGTATGCATGTGTCACACAGCGCATGGCCAGATAAGGTTGTAAAATGTTAAAATGACATTTCCTGGTGAATGCATTTGTCACGGTTGAAAGCAATACAAAAGTGCAAAAACGCATAAAAAATGCTACTTGTAAACATAGCCCAAGGTGTGGAGAAGTATTTTTGTTTTTGGTTATTTATTTTACCTTATACACAAGTCTTTACCCTGGAAAGGATGTTCCTTAACATATTTCACAGGAAAACAGTTTCACTTTCATTTTTGAACGTTTTATTGTGAGTCCAATGTGGTTGCTGTAGGAGAACTCTGCCCATAGAAGACCTTGTATCCAGTCATCCTGGTGAGCAGAAATAAAGGGGCAAGCATACTGTAGTTTTCAAGAGTTTTGTTAACTGGTTTCACTTGTCCATTGCTCTGTGGATGGCACGCGGTGGAGAAATCCAGCTGGACATTCAGCAGCTTGCAAAGATCTCTCCAAAATTTAGATGTAAACTGGACTCTGCGGTCAGAGACAATGTGGAGAGGGAAAGCATGAAGATGAAACTTATGCTGGAAGAACTATGTGGCAAGCTTGGGAGTCCAAGGTAGGCCGACCAAGGGGATAAAGTGACCCATCTTAGAGAACTGTTCCACCATGACCCAGATGGTGTTGTAACCCTCAGAGAGGGGCAGGTTCATGATGAAATCCATAGCGATATGTTGCCAGGGGGCGGAAAGAACTGGCAGAGGCTGAAGGAGACCAGCAGGCTTGTTCCTGGGAGACTTGTTTCTTGGGCACTGCGGACAAGTGGTCACAAAGTCCTGAACATCCTTGGACAGCGATGGCCACCAAAAGCGGTGTGCAATTAGCTCAGTGGATGTGAGTACTCCCACATGGCAGGCTAGCTTGGATTCTTGTCCCCATGACAGTATTTTCCTTCTTTTAGCACTAGGAACAAAGGTTTTCCCCAGATGAATGTCTTTTAGGAGGACAAGGGCTGCTTCAACAATCCTGGCCGGATCTATGATATACTGAGCCTCTTCCACGAAAATAGTCACTTCAAAATATCAAGACAGAGCATCTGCTTTAACATTCTTGTCCACTGGATGGAAGTGTAGCTCAAAATCAAAACAAGAGACGAAGAGTGCCCACCTGTTCCCTTTCAATAAATGAATGTCCCCTGCTGCAGATGGTAATAATGAAACAAAACGTTCCGTATTTGCCTTCCCCGAGTCCACCGGCAAGTGTCTGCAGCAGCTTCCAGTGTCTAACATTGGCTGCGACCTGAAAGTCATGTCAACTACGCGGTGTTCAGTTTACACTGACAGAGCCACTGAGCGTAGCGATTGGCTGCTGCACTGTCAATGTGACATCAGCCAATGCCGGCCACCGCGAGCAGCGGCAAAGACTCATCGTGGACCTCGGGGAGGTGAGTACAGCACGGTTTGTTTCTTTATAACAACCTGCAACTGATGACTTTCATTTACTCAAAAGGAAAAGTCCTTTTAAGTCCTGGGCAACCCACTTAATGCATAGTTGAGTCACTTGGCCTTGTTTTGATGTGGAAGATATGGCTTTTTCGCCACAATTCTGCTATGAAGAGAACTTCTGGCCAGTCTTCTCTGAACAGTAGATGAGTGAAGCTGAGTCCCACTGGTTGCTGCCAGTTCTGAGCTGATGGCACTGCTGGACATCCTCTGCTTTTGAAGGAAAGTAACCATAATGTGTCATACATCTGCTGCACTAAGTTTCCTTGGCCGACCACTGCATCTACTGACCTCAACGTTGCACAATTTCTTGTGCTTCTTCATAAGTGCTTGAATGACACATCTTGAACCCTCAATCTGCTTTGAAATTTGTGCCTTAGAGACCTTGCTGATGTAGTATAACTTCCTTGTGTATTCTTGCTCAGTCTTGCCATGGTGTATGACCAGACACCTGACTGTATTATTACAAAATCCCTGACTTTGCGCAGGTGTACCTGTAATAATTGATGCTGTTTTAAAGTGAAAAGTTGGTCACACCAAATATTAATTGGATCTAGATTTTTCGTTTGTTCATTCACTTTGTATTTTGTTAATTGATTAAATAAATCATTAACATTTCTATTTTTGAAGCGTTCTTACTTTACAGCATTTTTTCTACACCTTTCTAAAAATTATTTTTATGTGATAGTGTCTTTTATTTGCTCATTCATAATCTGATATATTTTTTGGTATTTTGTGTATAGTTGTTTTTTTGCTGTTGGGGTAAATTGTAGGATATTGATTTCAGAGTGGTTTCCTGATCCTTTGATTGTTGGAATGAGTGGTATATATGTGCTAATAAATTAGGACAAATCATAGGAAATTTAGGAAAAAACTGAACATCTCAGCAGTAATAACATGCTGATTGTGATGTCATGAAGATGACTTGAATTTCCCCCAATCAGAGATCAGCATGTTTCAGGTCACCCAGATAGAACAGTCCATGAAACATGAGTCACGGCCACTGTGAGGTCATAATGCTGATTAGAATTTCCACCAGTCAGAAAACAGAACCGCCCAGAAGAACCACCGAGGAGGTATGAGTTATTGCCACTGTGAGGTCATAATGCTGACCAATCACAGAGCAGCCACACCCAGATTTTCCACCAATCAGAGAGCAGCCACACCCAGATTTTCCACCGATCAGAAATCAGCAGTGGGTATAAATAGTCGCTACCACCTGCCCGGTTAGCCTTGCACTGGTTGGGTCTCTCTTTTTATCTCTCTCTTGGTATCTCCGGTATCTCTCCCTCCCCTCTCTCTTCTCTCTCTCTCTTTGACCCAACGGCCCTCTTAAGGGCTACCCCAAATGTGTAAAAGATAGAACCAATATTTGTGTTGTTTGTCCGTTTTATGAGCCTGTGATTAACCCCTTCCCACTCTTTGCCATATATATATATTATATACGTAGTATGTGCAGGTGGGCCTTAAACGGAACTTCCAGGACAAACATATTGATGGCCTATCCCCTGGTTAGCTCATTAATATCAGATTTGTGTGGGTCCGGCACGTGGCACCTCAACTACTCAGCTGTTTGAAACTCTGGCAGAGGTCAGATGTAAACATTGTTGAGGAGCTGAACATCACAGCTCTGGTCACTGTGTAGTGGCTGCTACCTGGTGCTGCAGATCAGCTCCTATTACATGAATATTAGCTGACTTGCAGGACCCACAGTACAGTGAATGGAGCAGTGATGTTCAGATCTTCAAACTATTTACATCTGAGCGTTGCAAACAAGTGATGGGTAGAGCCAGTGCCGCGTGTCGGAGCCCACCGATCTGATATTGATAACCCATCCCCAGGATGGCAGCTCAGTAGATACCATACCAGGATGGGGGACATTATGCCACAATGGGTACATTATACCAGAATGGGGACATTGTATCAGAATTAGGTCATTATGCCAGAATGTGAGACACTGTAACAGAATGGAGTGCATTGTACCAGGATGGGGGACATTAAACCAGGGCGAGGGACATTAAACCAGTATGATGGTCATTAAACCAGGATGGGGGGCATTATACCAGGATGGGGACATTATACCAGAATGGGGACAATATTCTAGTATGGGGACATTTTACCAAGATGAAGGACACTATATCAGAATGGGGACAATATATCGGAAGGGGGACAACATACCAGGAAGGGGGACATTAAATCAGAATGGGGACATTATATCAGAATGGGGAAATTACACCAGAATTGGGGACATTCTACCAGAATAAGGGACACTATACCAGAATGGGGTACACCATACCCGGATGGGTGACACTATATCAGAATGGGGACATTATATCACAACGATGATGTTATATCAGGATGGGGGACATTATATCACAACGATGATATTATACCAGTATGGGGTATATTATAGCAACATGGGGGACATAATGCCAGAACTGGAGATACTATACCAGGATGTGGGGCATTATACCAGCTTTGGGGACATTATAGCAGAATTGGGAGCATTACACCAGCATGGGGATATTATACCAGGTTAGAGACATTATACCAAAATGGGGACATTATATCAGAATGGGGACACTATACCAGGATGGGGACATTAAACCAGAATGAAGGAAATGATGCCAGAATGGGGACATTACCAGACAGGGGCACAGGTGGGGGAAAATGTTATAGAATAAGGCCCAGCATGTGGGAGATTATTACAAGAAGGAGCCAGGATGGGGGACATTACTACATAGGTAGAGAACACATATACTGTATCTTTATAGGATCCAGAACGCTACAAGGGCCCATACATCTGACCAACATGCAGGTGGGGGCCTATCAGACTCTAGTTACTCCACTGGGTGGGACCATATCATTTCCAGGACTCCTTGTTCTTTACATTGAAGATAATTCTTAATGACATTGGCTGTACGTTTGGGGTTGTTGTTCTGCTGAAGAAAACATTTGGATCCAATCAGACACCTCCCTGATGATATTGCATGATGGATAAGTATCTGCCTCTATATCTCAGCATTGAGGGAACCAATAATTCTAACCCAATTCCCACTTCCATTTGCTGAAATGCAGCCCCAAAGTTACAGGACCCTCCACCGTGCTTATGTATCACTATTGCCCACAGACACTCATTATTGTACTGCTCTCCAGCCCTTTAGTGAACAAAATCTCTTCTGTAATAACAACATTTTTCATATTTGGACTCAACCGTCCAGAGCACATCCTGCCAATTTTCTACACCCTGGTTCCTCTGTTTTAATGCATAGTTGAGTCACTTGGCCTTGTTTTGATGTGGAAGATATGGCTTTTTCACCACAATTCTGCTATGAAGAGAACTTCTGGCCAGTCTTCTCTGAACAGTAGATGAGTGAAGCTGAGTCCCACTGGTTGCTGCCAGTTCTGAGCTGATGGCACTGCTGGACATTGTAACGGGTCTGGGAGGCGGAACCTCTGGGCTACTATACAAGGGGGCGGTCCTTGTAAGGGAGCGGGTGGCGACCAGGCAGGCAGTCACAGCAGGTGACCGGGACAGTCTCTAGAGGAACGGGTAGGAGGTCACGGCAAGTGACCGGGACAGTCTCTGGATGAACGGGCAGATGGTCACGGCAAGTGACCGGGGCAGTCTCTGGGTGAACGGGCAGATGGTCACGGCAAGTGACCGGGGCAGTCTCTGGGTGAACGGGCAGATGGTCACGGCAAGTGACCAGGGCAGTCTCTGGGTGAATGGGCAGATGGTCACGGCAAGTGACCGGGGCAGTCTCTGGGTAAAGGGTTGGTACGACCTGTGGCGGCTGATGGTAGACGTGAGCTCCCAGGTGAGCAGGCGAGAGTCTCTGGATAAACGGGTGGTCACAGAATGTGACGGCGGAGCCTCCAGGAAGACCAACAGACAGGCGGCAGATAAGCGCTCCCAGGTGAGCGGGCAGAAGTCTCTGGACAGGCGGGTGGTCACAGCACGTGATGGCAGAGCCTCCAGGTAGGCTAGCAGACAGGCAGCAGATGAGCGCTCCCAGGTGAGCGGGCAGGAGTCACTGGACAGGCTGGTGGTCACAGCACGTGACGGCAGAGCCTCCAGGTAGGCTAGCAGGCAGGTAGCAGATGTGCGCTCCCAGGTGAGCGGGCAAGCTGGTCCATAGACAGACTGACAAGAGTTGGAAGGCAGACCGTCGGACCTCAGGCAATCAGGCAGGTAGTTGATGTGCGCTCCCAGGTGAGCGGGCAAGCTGGTCCTTAGACAGACTGACAGGAGTAGTAAGGCAGACCGTCGGACCTCAGGCTAGCAGGCAGGTAGCAGAATATCAGGCAGGAATAAGACAGCTGGCTGGCAGGAATCTGGCAGGTATCTGGCAGGTAACTGGCAACGGGACCTGAGGGCTGAAGCAGAGTAGAACAGTGCAACAACATTGCTCGGGCACCTCCATTTTGGAGGAGGTGCCTTATATATGGTGAAGTCCTCCGGCCATTGGCCGGGTACTCCTTAGGACGGCGCGCGCGGCCCCTTTAAGAGGGAGGGAGCGCGCGCGCGCGCGCCCTAAGCACAGTGGCCGGGAAGGAGCGCGCGCTGCCAGCAGAGCGGGAGGAGGACGCCGGGCTCGGAGCAGAGAGGTGAGGGGAACAGCGTCCCTGCCTAGCAGAGGGCAGGGACGCCGACGCTACAGACATCTTCCGCTTTTGAAGGAAAGTAACCATAATGTGTCATACATCTGCTGCACTAAGTTTCCTTGGCCGACCACTGCATCTACTGACCTCAACGTTGCACAATTTCTTGTGCTTCTTCATAAGTGCTTGAATGACACATCTTGAACCCTCAATCTGCTGTGAAATTTGTGCCTTAGAGACCTTGCTGATGTAGTATAACTTCCTTGTGTATTCTTGCTCAGTCTTGCCATGGTGTATGACCAGACACCTGACTGTATTATTACAAAATCCCTGACTTTGCGCAGGTGTACCTGGAATAATTGATGCTGTTTTAAAGTGAAAAGTTGGTCACACCAAATATTAATTGGATCTAGATTTTTCGTTTGTTCATTCACTTTGTATTTTGTTAATTGATTAAATAAATCATTAACATTTCTATTTTTGAAGCGTTCTTACTTTACAGCATTTTTTCTACACCTTTCTAAAAATTATTTTTATGTGATAGTGTCTTTTATTTGCTCATTAATAATCTGATATATGTTTTGGTATTTTGTGTATAGTTGTTTTTTTGCTGTTGGGGTAAATTGTAGGATATTGATTTCAGAGTGGTTTCCTGATCCTTTGATTGTAGGAATGAGTGGTATATATGTGCTAATAAATTAGGACAAAACGTAGGAAATTTAGGAAAAAACTGAACATCTCAGCAGTAATAACATGCTGATTGTGATGTCATGAAGATGACTTGAATTTCCACCAATCAGAGATCAGCATGTTTCAGGTCACCCAGATAGAACAGTCCATGAAACATGAGTCACGGCCACTGTGAGGTCATAATGCTGATTAGAATTTCCACCAGTCAGAAAACAGAACCACCCAGAAGAACCACCCAGGAGGTATGAGTCATCGCCACTGTGAGGTCATAATGCTGACCAATCACAGAGCAGCCACACCCAGATTTTCCACCAATCAGAGAGCAGCCACACCCAGATTTTCCACCAATCAGAGATCAGCAGTGGGTATAAATAGCCGCTACCACCTGCCCGGCTTAGCCTTGCACTGGTTGGGTCTCTCTTTTTTTCTCTCTCTTGGTATCTCCCGGTATTTCTTCCTCCCCTCTCTCTTCTCTCTCTCTCTCTCTTTGATCCAACGGCCCTCTTAAGGGCTACCCCAAATGTGTAAAAGATAGAACCAATATTTGTGTTGTTTGTCCGTTTTATGAGCCTGTGATTAACCCCTTCCCACTCTTTGCCATATATATATATTATATACGCAGTATGTGCAGGTGGGCCTTAAACGGAATTTCCAGGACAAACATATTGATGGCCTATCCCCTGGTTAGCTCATTAATATCAGATTTGTGGGGGTCCGGCACGTGGCACCTCAACTACTCAGTTGTTTGAAACTCTGGCAGAGGTCAGATGTAAACATTGTTGTGGAGCTGAACATCACAGCTCTGGTCACTGTGTAGTGGCTGCTACCTGGTGCTGCAGATCAGCTCCTATTACATGAATATTAGCTGACTTGCAGGACCCACAGTACAGTGAATGGAGCAGTGATGTTCAGATCTTCAAACTATTTACATCTGAGCGTTGCAAACAAGTGATGGGTAGAGCCAGTGCCGCGTGTCGGAGCCCACCGATCTGATATTGATAACCCATCCCCAGGATGGCAGCTCAGTAGATACCATACCAGGATGGGGGACATTATGCCAGAATGGGTACATTATACCAGAATGGGGACATTGTATCAGAATTAGGTCATTATGCCAGAATGTGAGACACTGTAACAGAATGGAGTGCATTGTACCAGGATGGGGGACATTAAACCAGGGCGAGGGACATTAAACCAGTATGATGGTCATTAAACCAGGATGGGGGGCATTATACCAGGATGGGGACATTATACCAGAATGGGGACACTATTCTAGTATGGGGACATTTTACCAAGATGAAGGACACTATATCAGAATGGGGACAATATATCGGAAGGGGGACAACATACCAGGAAGGGGGACATTAAATCAGAATGGGGACATTATATCAGAATGGGGAAATTATACCAGAATTGGGGACATTATACCAGAATAAGGGACACTATACCAGAATGGGGTACACCATACCCGGATGGGTGACACTATATCAGAATGGGGACATTATATCACAATGATGATGTTATACCAGGATGGGGGACATTATATCACAACGATGATATTATGCCAGTATGGGGTATATTATAGCAACATGGGGGACATAATGCCAGAACTGGAGATACTATACCAGGATGTGGGGCATTATACCAGCTTTGGGGACATTATAGCAGAATTGGGAGCATTACACCAGCATGGGGATATTATACCAGGTTAGAGACATTATACCAAAATGGGGACATTATATCAGAATGGGGACACTATACCAGGATGGGGACATTAAACCAGAATGAAGGAAATGATGCCAGAATGGGGACATTACCAGACAGGGACATAGGTGGGGGAAAATGTTATAGCATAAGGCCCAGCATGTGGGAGATTATTACAAGAAGGAGCCAGGATGGGGGACATTGCTACATAGGGAGAGAACACATATACTGTATCTTTATAGGATCCAGAACGCTACAAGGGCCCATACATCTGACCAACATGCAGGTGGGGGCCTATCAGACTCTAGTTACTCCACTGGGTGGGACCATATCATTTCCAGGACTCCTTGTTCTTTACATTGAAGATAATTCTTAATGACATTGGCTGTACGTTTGGGGTTGTTGTTCTGCTGAAGAAAACATTTGGATCCAATCAGACACCTCCCTGATGATATTGCATGATGGATAAGTGTCTGCCTCTATATCTCAGAATTGAGGGAACCAATAATTCTAACCCAATTTCCACCTCCATTTGCTGAAATGCAGCCCCAAACTTACCGGACCCTCCACCGTGCTTATGCATCACTATTGCCCACAGACACTCATTATTGTACTGCTCTCCAGCCCTTTAGTGAACAAAATCTCTTCTGTAATAACAACATTTTTCATATTTGGACTCAACCGTCCAGAGCACATCCTGCCAAGTTTCTACACCCTGGTTCCTCTGTTTTAATGCATAGTTGAGTCACTTGGCCTTGTTTTGATGTGGAACATATGGCTTTTTCACCACAATTCTGATATGAAGAGAACTTCTGGCCAGTCTTCTCTGAACAGTAGATGAGTGAAGCTGAGTCCCACTGGTTGCTGCCAGTTCTGAGCTGATGGCACTGCTGGACATCTTCCGCTTTTGAAGGAAAGTAACCATAATGTGTCATACATCTGCTGCACTAAGTTTCCTTGGCCGACCACTGCATCTACTGACCTCAACGTTGCACAATTTCTTGTGCTTCTTCATAAGTGCTTGAATGACACATCTTGAACCCTCAATCTGCTTTGAAATTTGTGCCTTAGAGACCTTGCTGATGTAGTATAACTTCCTTGTGTATTCTTGCTCAGTCTTGCTATGGTGTATGACCAGACACCTGACTGTATTATTACAAAATCCCTGACTTTGCGCAGGTGTACCTGGAATAATTGATGCTGTTTTAAAGTGAAAAGTTGGTCACACCAAATATTAATTGGATCTAGATTTTTCGTTTGTTCATTCACTTTGTATTTTGTTAATTGATTAAATAAATCATTAACATTTCTATTTTTGAAGCGTTCTTACTTTAGAGCATTTTTTCTACACCTTTCTAAAAATTATTTTTATGTGATAGTGTCTTTTATTTGCTCATTAATAATCTGATATATCTTTTGGTATTTTGTGTATAGTTGTTTTTTTGCTGTTGGGGTAAATTGTAGGATATTGATTTCAGAGTGGTTTCCTGATCCTTTGATTGTAGGAATGAGTGGTATATATGTGGTAATAAATTAGGACAAAACATAGGAAATTTAGGAAAAAACTGAACATCTCAGCAGTAATAACATGCTGATTGTGATGTCATGAAGATGACTTGAATTTCCACCAATCAGAGATCAGCATGTTTCAGGTCACCCAGATAGAACAGTCCATGAAACATGAGTCACGGCCACTGTGAGGTCATAATGCTGATTAGAATTTCCACCAGTCAGAAAACAGAACCGCCCAGAAGAACCACCCAGGAGGTATGAGTCATCGCCACTGTGAGGTCATAATGCTGACCAATCACAGAGCAGCCACACCCAGATTTTCCACCAATCAGAGAGCAGCCACACCCAGATTTTCCACCAATCAGAGATCAGCAGTGGGTATAAATAGCCGCTGCCGCCTGCCCGGCTTAGCCTTGCACCGGTTGGGTCTCTCTTTTTTCTCTCTCTTGGTATCTCCCGGTATCTCTCCCTCCCCTCTCTCTTCTCTCTCTCTCTTTGACCCAATGGCCCTCTTAAGGGCTACCCCAAATGTGTAAAAGATAGAACCAATATTTGTGTTGTTTGTCCGTTTTATGAGCCTGTGATTAACCCATTCCCACTCTTTGCCATATATATATATTATATACATAGTATGTGCAGGTGGGCCTTAAAGGGAATTTCCAGGACAAACATATTGGTGGCCTATCCCCTGGTTAGCTCATTAATATCTATAATATAACGGGAGATGTGGGTCTCTGTCCGAAGCCTCGATAGACTGCGCATGCGTGACACACAGTTTTGCTCCAGACAGAAGACCGCATCCAGCCTTTACAGGTAAGACAGTGGCGTACCGCTAATGGCGGCAGACCACGCCACTGCTATGGGGTCCGTGGCCGGAGGGGGCCCGTGAGGACAGCAAGCAGCGTGGGAACGAGGAGGATAGGTGAGTAGGAGGTTACGGCGGCAGAGGAGCGGGTTGCGGCAGTGGAAGAGCGGAGCACACGCTGTATCCGCAGCTGCAGCTACCACGTGTCCCCGCTGCTAAAGGGACATGAATATTCTCTCTGAGGCCACTCCCATGGGCGTGGAGAAGACGGAATATTCATTCTCTTTAGTAGCGGGCACGGAGTAGTGCTGAGCCCCGGCTCCTGCTGTCAGTGCCCTCCGCTAAAGAGAAAGCATATTCACGCTTACCACGCCCATAGTCCCGGCGTGGAGAGTAGTGAATGTGTCGGCAGCAGCTCACCTCGGCTTCTGAGAGCGCACGCAGCTCAGATGCCGACATGAGCTGCTGCAGACAGGACTCAGCGCTGGAGCAGAGGTGAGGAAGGAAGGGGAGTATAAGTGTTTATTGTTTTAAGTGTGCAGTGATTGGGGGGATGAGGAAGCCACCCATGCCAGGACACTTGGATTGAGGAGGCCACACATACCAGGAATGGGGGATTGAGGAGGCCCCACATACCAGGAATGGGGGATTGAGGAGGCCACACAAACCAGGGATTAGGGGATTGAGGAGGCCACACATACCAGGATACCTGGATTGAGGAGGCCACACATACCAGGAATGGGGGATTGAGGAGGCCACACACACCAGGAATGGGGGATTGAGGAGGCCACACATACCAGGAATTGGGGATTGAGAAGGCCACACATACCAGGATTTGGGGATTGAGGAGGCCACACATACCAGGAATGGGGGATTGAGGAGGCCACACATACCAGGAATGGGGGATTGATGAGGCCACACATACCAGGATTGGGGGGTTGAGGAGGCCACACATACCAGGATTTGGGGATTGAGGAGGCCACACATGCCAGGATTTGGGGATTGAAAAGGCCACACATACCAGGATTGGGGGGTTGAGGAGGCCACACATACCAGGATTGGGGGGTGAGGGGTGCCACGCATACCAGGATTTGGGGGGTGAGGGGTGCCACGCATACCGGGATTGGGGGTGAGGGGTGCCACCCATACCGGGATTGGGAGTGAGGGATAGGGTGCCATGCATACCAGGATGAGGGATACCATACACACCAGGATAGGGATGAGGGGTGCCACATATACCAGGATTGGTGTTGAGGGGAGCCACGCATACCGGGATTGGGGATGAGGGGAGCCACGCATACCGGGATTGGGGATGAGGGGAGCCATGCATACCGGGATTGGGGGTGAGGGGTGCCACGCATACCGGGATTGGGAGTGAGGGATAGGGTGCCATGCATACCAGGATGAGGGATACCATACACACCAGGATAGGGATGAGGGGTGCCACGTATACCAGGATTGGTGTTGAGGGGAGCCACGCATACCGGGATTGGGGATGAGGGGAGCCACGCATACCGGGATTGGGGATGAGGGGAGCCACGCATATCTGGATTGGGGATGAGGGGAGCCACGCATACCGGAAATGGAGATGAGGGGAGTCACGCATACCGGAAATGGGGATGAGGAGAGCCACGCATACCGGAAATGGGGATGAGGGGAGCCACACATAACGGGATCGGGGATGAGGGGAGCCACGCATAACGGGATCGGGGATGAGGGGAGCCACGCATACCGGGATCGGGGATGAGGGGAGCCACGCATACCGGAATTGGATGGTGGGGACAGGATGGGGGCAGCACATACCAGCATGGGAGACCATATACCAATAAAAATGCTCGCCACCCGGGCCTAGAACGGGTTCAATAGCTAGTCAGATTTGTGGGGGTCCAGCACGTGGCACCTCCACTACTCAGTCGTTTGAAACTCTGGCAGAGGTCAGATGTAAACATTGTTGAGGAGCTGAACATCACAGCTCTGGTCACTGTGTAGTGACTGCTACCTGGTGCTGCAGATCAGCTCCTATTACATGAATATTAGCTGACTTGCAGGACCCACAGTACAGTGAATGGAGCAGTGATGTTCAGATCTTCAAACTATTTACATCTGAGCATTGCAAACAACTGATGGGTAGAGCCAGTGCCGCGTGTCGGAGCCCACCGATCTGATATTGATAACCCATCCCCAGGATGGCAGCTCAGTAGATACCATACCAGGATGGGGGACATTATGCCAGAATGGGTACATTATACCAGAATGGGGACATTATATCAGAATTAGGTCATTATGCCAGAATGTGAGACACTGTAACAGAATGGAGTGCATTGTACCAGGATGGGGGACATTAAACCAGGGCGAGGGACATTAAACCAGTATGATGGTCATTAAACCTGGATGGGGACATTACACCAGAATGGGGACAGTATTCTAGTATGGGGACATTTTACCAAGATTAAGGACACTGTATCAGAATGGGGACAATATATCAGAATGGGGACAATATACCAGGAAGGGGGACATTAAATCAGAATGGGGACATTATATCAGAATGGGGACATTATATCAGAATGGGGAAATTATACCAGAATTGGGGACATTATACCAGAATGGGGTACACCATACCCGGATGGGTGACACCATATCAGAATGGGGACATTATATCACAATGATGATGTTATACCAGGATGGGGGACATTATATCACAATGATGATATTATACCAATATGGGGGATATTATAGCAGCATGGGGGACATTATGCCAGAACTGGAGATACTATACCAGGATGTGGGGCATTATACCAGCTTTGGGGACAGTATAGCAGAATTGGAAGCACTACACCAGCATGGGGGATATTATATCAGGTTAGAGACATTATACCAAAATGGGGACATTATATCAGAATGGGGACACTATACCAGGATGGGGACATTAAACCAGAATGAAGGAAATGATGCCAGAATGGGGACATTACCAGACAGGGGCACAGTTGGGGGAAAATGTTATAGCATAATGCCCAGCATGTGGGAGATTATTACAAGAAAGAGCCAGGATGGGGGACATTGCTACATAGGGAGAGAACACATATATCTTTATAGGATCTAGAACGCTACAAGGGCCCATACATCTGACCAACATGCAGGTGGGGGCCTATCAGACTCTAGTTACTCCACTGGGTGGGACCAGATCATTTCCAGGACTCCTTGTTCTTTACATTGAAGATAATTCTTAATGACATTGGCTGTACGTTTGGGGTTGTTGTTCTGCTGAAGAAAACATTTGGATCCAATCAGACACCTCCCTGATGATATTGCATGATGGATAAGTATCTGCCTCTATATCTCAGCATTGAGGGAACCAATAATTCTGACCCAATTCCCATCTCCATTTGCTGAAATGCAGCCCCAAACTTACAGGACCCTCCACCGTGCTTATGTATCACTATTGCCCACAGACACTCATTATTGTACTGCTCTCCAGCCCTTTAGTGAACAAAATCTCTTCTGTAATAACAACATTTTTCATATTTGGACTCAACCGTCCAGAGCACATCCTGCCAATTTTCTACACCCTGGTTCCTCTGTTTTAATGCATAGTTGAGTCACTTGGCCTTGTTTTGATGTGGAAGATATGGCTTTTTCGCCACAATTCTGCTATAAAGACCACTTCTGGCCAGTCTTCTCTGAACAGTAGATGAGTGAAGCTGAGTCCCACTGGTTGCTGCCAGTTCTGAGCTGATGGCACTGCTGGACATTTCCGCTTTTGAAGGAAAGTAACCATAATGTGTCATACATCTGCTGCACTAAGTTTCCTTGGCCGACCACTGCATCTACCGACCTCAACGTTGCACAATTTCTTGTGCTTCTTCATAAGTGCTTGAATGACACATCTTGAACCCTCAATCTGCTTTGAAATTTGTGCCTTAGAGACCTTGCTGATGTAGTATAACTTCCTTGTGTATTCTTGCTCAGTCTTGCCATGGTGTATGACCAGACACCTGACTGTATTATTACAAAATCCCTGACTTTGCGCAGGTGTACCTGGAATAATTGATGCTGTTTTAAAGTGAAAAGTTGGTCACACCAAATATTAATTGGATCTAGATTTTTCGTTTGTTCATTCACTTTGTATTTTGTTAATTGATTAAATAAATCATTAACATTTCTATTTTTGAAGCGTTCTTACTTTACAGCATTTTTTCTACACCTTTCTAAAAATTATTTTTATGTGATAGTGTCTTTTATTTGCTCATTAATAATCTGATATATCTTTTGGTATTTTGTGTATAGTTGTTTTTTTGCTGTTGGGGTAAATTGTAGGATATTGATTTCAGAGTGGTTTCCTGATCCTTTGATTGTAGGAATGAGTGGTATATGTGTGCTAATAAATTAGTACAAAACGTAGGAAATTTAGGAAAAAACTGAACATCTCAGCAGTAGTGTTGAGCGAACATGCTCGACACTGCTCGGTACTCGCCCGAGCATCACGCTACTCGGGATGTTCGGCGAGCACCGAGCATTTCCGGGTACTTGGGCGGGAGCTCGGGTCTCCGCCCTGCATGTTTGGCGCTCTTTACAGAGCCAATGAACATGCAGGGATTGCCAGCCAGTCACTGTAATGCTGCAGCCATGTTGGTTGTGGGCATTACAGTGATTGGCTGGCCGCACAGCGTCACCTCGAGTATTTAAAACCGGGCGCCGCCATCTTGGACACAGTCGCTCCAGATTAGACAGTGTAGGGACAGCGCTGCTGATTTAGGGAGAGATATAAACTGTGAAATAGTTAGTGTAGGGTCTGTAAAGGCTGCCAGAACAAACAAACAGTCCTTTTCAGGACTAATATCCATCCCAGATACCAGGCAGGCAGGCTGTATAGGAGACACAGTGGTTATACCAGCAAACGCTGCATTACAGTCCTGTGTGCTCCTGTTGCCGAAATTGCTGGACTTAGCACCAGGTGTCGGGGGCCAGGAAAAATCCTTTTTTTTCATCTAAATCCTCCTTTTTTTTTCCTCCTTCACACTGTACAAATACCCGTCTTATTAACCTTTTGGTGTGTCGTCCCCCCCAAAAAAAAAGCGTGTCTCTGATTTTTCGACACAAATATAACTGTTGAAAATAGTCTGGTGTAGGCTAGAGAAACAGAAGTGTTGTTTTGCACTTCCATGGTTCAAACCTCTGTATTATCCATTTTGGGCCATTTGTATCTAAAAAAAAAACAGTTTGAGTGTGTCGCTCACTGTTCAGCCGCAAATCTATATATTTAAAAAAGTCTGGTATACCCCAGTAAACAATAACTGAGGTTTTGCCATCCCACGGTAAAAAATCTCTATTCTTCAGGTTTTGGTATATTTTCCGTAAAGAAAAACAGTAGTGTCTCCTGACTGTTGTGACACAAAAATATATCTGTTGAAAATAGTCTTGTGTAGGCCTGACATCCCAGTGTGGTTTCGCAGTTCCACGGGTCAAATCGCTGTACTATCCAGTTTTGGGCCTTTGGTATCTAAATAAAAAGCAGTTTGAGTGTGTCGCTCACTGTTCAGCCGCAAATATATCTATTTAAAAAAGTGTGGTATACCCCAGTAAACAATAACTGTGGTTTTGCCATCCCACAGTAAAAAATCTCTATTATTCAGCTTTTGGTAGTTTTTTCCGTAAAGAAAAACAGTAGTGTCTCCTGACTGTTGTGACACAAAAATATATCTGTTGAAAATAGTCTTGTGTAGGCCCGACATCCCAGTGTGGTTTCGCAGTTCCACGGGTCAAATCGCTGTACTATCCAGTTTTGGGCCTTTGGTATCTAAAAAAAAGCAGTTTGAGTGTGTTGCTCACTGTTCAGCTGCAAATATCTCTATTTAAAAAAGTGTGGTATACCCCAGTAAACAATAACTGTGGTTTTGCCATCCCACAGTAAAAAATCTCTATTATTCAGCTTTTGGTAGTTTTTTCCGTAAAGAAAAACAGTAGTGTCTCCTGACTGTTGTGACACAAAAATATATCTGTTGAAAATAGTCTTGTGTAGGCCCGACATCCCAGTGTGGTTTCGCAGTTCCACGGGTCAAATCGCTGTACTATCCAGTTTTGGGCCTTTGGTATCTAAAAAAAAAGCAGTTTGAGTGTGTCGCTCACTGTTCAGCCGCAAATATCTCTATTTAAAAAAGTGTGGTATACCCAAGTAAACAATAACTGTGGTTTTCCTCTTCCACGGTTCTAATCTACTCTTTATTACCCTTTTTCCATTGATAGTGCAAGTGTAAGCTATTTTACTTCATTTACAATGGGCAAGGCGCGTGGCAAGGGACGTGGAAGTGGACGTTCTGGTGATGGTTCGTGCAGAGGACGGGGACGTGGCCAAGATGAAAATGTGCCACAACCAACAGCCACATCTTCTTGCTCCCACTTCTTGACCGAATTACTAGGGAAGCACAGAACAACACCAGTATTGAGAACTGATCAGTGTGAACAGGTTATTAATTGGATAGCAGATAATACTTCCAGTTACCTGGGCACCACCACCTCCGGTCTGTCTTCCACACGGTCAACTCTTAGTAGCCGTGAGTCTTGACCGCATACTCCTCCTCACCCTGATGCTCCTTCCTCCCACCATGACGAGTGTCGTCAGACAGCAAGTGATCCCACACTTGGACACTCTGAAGAGCTGTTCACTGGTCCATTTCCATATTTGGGCCCCTCGCCTGATACGCTTGAAGTGGTGGAAGAGGAGATCCCATGTTGCGATGCCCAAATATTTGAACAGCCACGGCCACAGGAAGTCGACGTTGGCAATCTGTCACAAGAGGTGGACGATGACGAGACACAATTGCCAGGAAGTGAGGAGGAGGATCGTGGTGCGCAAGTGGAAGAGGAGGAGGTGGTGGATGATCTAGTAACTGACCCAACGTGGAAGGAGGACATGCAGAGTGAGGCCAGCAGCACACAGGGGGAGGGAGGCAGAGTACCCCAACAGGCAGGAAGAAGCAGTGTGGTGGCCGCAGACAGAAGGCAGGCAACCATTCCCCGTAACACCAACACGAGGGACGTTGCCAGTACAAGGGGTAGGTCTTCCAGAGTCTGGAATTTTTTTAAAGACTCTGCTGATAACCCCAAAAAGGCCATATGTTCCACCTGCCATGCCAGCATCAGCAGGGGTGACAAAACTACCAGCCTGACCACCACCAGCATGATCAGGCACATGGCAGCAAAGCGCCCGACTTTGTGGAGCGAAACCCAGGGTCCACGACCAGTGTCAGCGGGTGTCACCACTGCTTCTTCCACTGTTGTGCGTGCAATAGAACCCCCTGTTGTGTGTGCAAGGCAATCCCCTGTCCATACTGCATGTAAAGATGCCCCCTCCTCTCAGTCTTCACTTGTTATGGCAGTTTCTCAAGAAACAGCATCAACGTCCACGTCCACGTCCCACCGCAGCGTTCAATTGTCCATATCCCAGACCTTTGAACGAAAGCGGAAATTCGCAGCTAACGCCCCACAGGCCACAGTCCTAAATTCGCACATTTCACAACTGCTTGCGTTGGAAATGCTGCCTTTTAGGCTGGTGGAGACGGAATCCTTCCGCAATCTTATGGCGGTGGCCGTCCCTCGGTACTCGGTCCCCAGCCGACGCTATTTTGCCCGGTGTGCCATCCCCGCACTACACAAGCACGTGTCCCAAAGCATCTGCCGTGCCCTCAACAACGCAGTTACTGGGAGAGTCCACCTGACAACGGACACGTGGACAAGTGCTTGTGGCCAGGGACGGTACATCTCTCTGACGGCACACTGGGTAAATATAGTGGAAGCCGGGACCCAGTCGGACCTTGGGACGGAACACATCCTCCCCACACCGAGGATTGCGGGCCCTATGTCAGTCAGAGTTGCCCCCACAGTGTACAGCTCCTGCGCATCCTCCTCCTCCTCCTCCTCATGTTCAGCCTCCCTCTCAGATAGCACCACATCAGTTACAAGCTGGAAGCATTGCAGTACTGCCTCCGCCAAGCGGCAACAGGCTGTGCTGAAACTCATAAGCTTAGGTGATAAACCTCACACTGCTTGTGAGTTGTGGACAGCTGTGAAAGAGCAGGCAGATCTGTGGCTGAGACCGCTGAACCTACATCCCGGCATGGTCGTGTGTGACAATGGCCGTAACCTGGTGGCGGCTCTGAGGCGAGGTGAGATCACACACGTACCATGCCTGGCTCATGTGCTTAACCTCGTGGTTCAGCGGTTTCTTAAATCGTACCCAGAGTTGCCAGATCTGCTCGTGAAAGTACGCCGCCTGTCAGCTCATTTTCGCAAGTCGGCTACAGCTTCCGCCGCCCTTGCTGTGTTGCAGCAGCGTTTGCAGCTTCCGGCACACCGACTGGTGTGTGATGTCCCCACACGTTGGAACTCTACCCTCCACATGTTGCAAAGGATTTGTGAGCAGAAGAGAGCAGTTGTGGAGTACAAGCTGCAACAAGGCCGTCGATATTCAGGTCAGACTCCACACATAAGACCTCAGGAGTGGACCTGGATGTTTGACATATGTACCATCCTCACAAACTTTGAGGAGGCCACCAAGATGGTGAGTGGCGATGACGCCATCATTAGTGTCAGCATCCCACTTGTCTGTCTTTTGCAACGCTCTCTGCAGAGAATTAAAGAGGAGGCATTGCAGCCAGAGTATGATGAGATGGATCAAGAAGCCGTAGCGGGCGATTACACACAGCCAGCCTCATCTCATCCCAACGTGCATTGGGGGACAATGAGGGAGAGGAGGAGGAGGAGGAGGAAGAACAGGAGCTGCTATCATGCATTGTAGACGGTAGTACCTGTACATACCGTCGGTTCAGCGTGGGTGGCCTGAGGACAGGGGGGAGGAGGAAGAGGAGGAGGAGGAGGAGGAGAGCATGGTCAGTCGTCATCTTGGTGAGGACACAGAAATCTTGCCCGTTACCAGTCTGGCACTCATGGCTGACTTTATGTTACGCTGCCTTAACCGTGACCCTCGCGTTGTCAAAATGTTGGGTGACTGTCATTACTGGTTGGTGACACTTGTGGACCCCCGCTACAAGGAGAACTTTCAGTCTCTTATTCCTGTGGTGGAGAGGTCTACAAAAATGGGGCAGTACCAGAAGGCCCTTGCTGCAGAACTCTTAAAAAAATTCCCATCTGAACACGCTAGCGGCAGAGGTCACAGTTCGTAGCCCAACCAAGGCGTACAGGCGAGAGAGATGCAACTCCAATCCAGCAGAGGCAGGGGAACACTGTCAACGTTCTGGGACAGTTTTCTGACACCCGCCCAGCTTACAGGCCCTGAGGCGCGGGGTACTCTCACAAGGAGTGGAAAGTTTCAAAAGATGGTGAGGGAGTACCTTGCCGACCGTACCAGCGTCCTCCGTGATTCCTCTGTGCCTTTTAATTATTGGGTTTACAAGCTGGACACTTGGAATGAACTCGCTCTGTACGCCTTGGAGGTCCTGGCCTGCCCTGCCGCTAGCGTGTTATCGGAGCGTGTTTTTAGTGGCGCTGGGGGAATTATAACTGATAAGCGCACTCGCCTGTCAACTGACAATGCTGACAAGCTGACCCTTATCAAAATGAACAAGGGCTGGATTGGGCCAGACTTCTCATCACCACCAAATGACAGCAGAGTAACATAAAGTCAAATCCACTCTGTTATTTCGGGAGGTGTATTCACATGCACCGCTTCACACCCACACATGGGTATACGCTTCCTCGTTTCGGCTGTTTTATCTTCTTCTCCTTATCCTCAGCCTCCACCACCACTATACCACCAGGGTGCCAGCATTGCAAGTTCCTCCGTCCTTATTTTTGGCAGCTTTTGCTTGCAAGGCATAAGCAAATACTATGGGACACCCACTCCCCAATAATGGGACTTATGTTTGTAATATGCTGTACTGCATGGCTCTTGTAAGGGGCATTGCAAGTTGCTCCGTCCTGTCCTAATTTTTGGCAGCTTTTGCTTGGAAAGCATAAGCAAATACTATGGGAGACCCACTCCCCAATAATGGGACTTATGTTTGTAATATACTGTACTGCATGTGACGCGCCCCCTGGGCCGTGTGTACACATGTGTGGGATACCCGGTGCCGGGTCTCTGGGGTCTGTAGTCTCCGTGGCGGTGACCCGGTCCCGTGGCTCAGGCTGGTCAAACCAGTGGCAATCTTTCTTAGGTTTTGAGGTTAATTGTCCGACTGCGCCACCCGTGGATTGCGGTCAGGGAGTACCACCGCTGTGAGGCAGACCGCTGAGGCTGGTGTTGTGTGCGCAGCAGAGAATGGGATAACTCCCCACGGGAGGAGTATAGCCTCAGGGCAGTGAGTGTGGATGATGGGGGTGATGGTGCACGAGCACAGCAGGAACGACTCAGAGTCTTTGCAGTGCAGTTCAGGGTCTTTACTGATGATTATAAGGTAGACCCTCCCGGGAGTACTGGCTAGCATAAGAGGCTTGGTCAGTCTGTGAGCAAGCAGGAGTTCCCCTGGCCAGGTGGAGTTGTAGGCCTCCCCGTCTGTCTGCACTCTTCCTGTCTACCTTGCTGTAAGCGGGTAGAAGTACCCCACATCCCTGCGTGCACCGTGTAGTGCTCACCCGTATGGCTGGTGACTTGGGGCCTTCTGTTAGCCTCCGCTCCACGACGGCGGTGCTGGTCCCTTGCTTGTGACTGAGCCTCCGGGCTTCTATGGCCAGAGGACCTGAAATCCCCTGCCGGCTGGTTTCTGCTGCTGGATATATAAGTCCTCACAGCCTTGGACTCCTGTGTCCGGTTCCTATTGTCTTCTGCCAGGGCGAGCTCTGCTCAGCTTCCAGCCCCTGGTCTTTAGCTCCTAGCTCCTACAGAACTCCTTGCTGTTACTTTCCCTTGCTCTCACTCTGACTCTGACTGTTCTCTGTTCTCTGATTCACTCAACCCCGCCCCAGATCCAGTTTATAAGGGCAGAATTCTCCCCTCCCAGGACTGGGGCAGGAGGATGTTGCATGTTTAAGGGATCCTGACCAGGAAACCTCCCACTTGCTCTCCGACGTAATGTCTCTATTACTGTGGTGACCAGACCCCTGGGGTGCCACACATGGTTCTTGTAAGGGGCATTGCAGCTCCTCATAATTTTTGGAAAGCCTTCCATTCACTGCTTAGGCCAACAGTGCACAGGAGACCCAGTTGCTATAAATGGAAAAAAAGGTTTAGTTAACGCCCTCTGACCTCCATGTCATTTCCAAGGGGCATTGGAGTGTCTCGAAATTTTTGGTAGGTACTGCACTCACTGTATGCCCTATAACTGTGTAGCCGAACCGCTCCTTTTGTTACAGAAACATATCCTACAAGACATATCTGGTTGACTGGCCTGATATTGATGTGAATGGTCCCTGTTCCTCCTGCTCTTTCTCCTTTGCCACCACCTCATCCATCATTTATCACCTGAAGCTTTGTTTTAATGGGAGTCATAGAACTTGGATAGTAGCAGGAAAACATCCAGCAATCTTCGGAGGAGGTAGGATATGCGCCAAAACGCTGACCACCTCAGGCCTAGCCGCTACTACATACATGCGCTTGCATTACAACAAAACAAAGCAGATGCTAACCTTGGCACTCTCAACTCCCCTGATGGAGAAGCCAGGGCCCACCGGAGGAGTCTGATAGTCCGGTGGGCTCGGCCAATGCTGCCCTAAAGCAGGCCAGGCTAAGAAAAGTGTGGGAAAGGTTACCGGAACAAATAGGGGTGGCTGGGGACCGAGTATGGACACCCGGCCACCACCTGGAGGCTGGGGAGCAAGCGGGGACACCCGGCCACCAGGCGGCTGGGGACTGAGTATGGATACCAGGCCGCCGACACAGCCATGGCGTGGTGGCCAGATTCCGCCTCCACATGCCTAAAAGGCCCAATTTAAAGTGCAAGCAAGCAAGCAGTATGGTATTGCAGCCTGGGGGTGGGTGGGTGGCAGGCTGCATACTTGCACTTGCATTGCAAGGAATGGGAGAGGTACAATTGAACACTGCCCTGGGACAAGGACTTGAATGGGGATAGTTGCAAGTCTGCAACGACAGGTGCAAGGTGGGAGGCATCTTCGCATGTACCATGAACAGGGGTTTGGCATGCACACACTACAGCGGAA
This sequence comes from Phyllobates terribilis, assembly GCF_046119375.1. Classification (NCBI taxonomy): domain Eukaryota; kingdom Metazoa; phylum Chordata; class Amphibia; order Anura; family Dendrobatidae; genus Phyllobates; species Phyllobates terribilis. Next base: position 219,270 of record NW_027364055.1, on the reverse strand, counting down.
TAGGCTCTCCTTCCCACTAAATGCACTGGGGAGGGCACGGGTAATGTTTTGGTATACGCGCTTAATCTTATGTATAAGGCACACCAGGACAAATAGGGGCGGCTGGGGACTGAGTATGGATACCTCGCTGCCGAAGCAGCCATGAGGTAGTGGCCAGCTTCGGCCTCCTCCAAACTAAAAGGCCCCATTTTAAGTGCAAGCTAGCAGTATGGAATTGCAGTCTGGGGGTGGGTGGGTGGCAGGCTGCACACTTACACTTGCATTAAAAGAAAACATAGCAGATGCTAACTTCTGTCATCATCATCATGCTCCTCACCTTGGCACTCTCAACTCCACCGATGGAGAAGTCAGGGCCCACCGGAGGAGTCTGGTTCTCTGGTGGGCTCGTCCAATGCTGCCTAAAGCAGGCCGGGCTAAGAAAAGTGTGTGGGGGGATGTTCCAAGGAGAAATAGGGGCGGCTGGGGACCATTTATGGACACCCGGCTGCCCCCAGGCGGCTGGGGACCGTGTGTGGACACCCGGCCGCGGGGCGGCTGGGGACCGAGTATGGACACCCGGCCGCCGGGCGGCTGGGGACTGAGTATGGATTCCAGGCCGCCAACACAGCCATGACGTGGTGGCCAGATTCCGCCTCCACATGCCTAAAAGGCCCAATTTCAAGTTCAAGCAAGCAAGCAGTATGGTATTGCAGCCTGGGGGTGGGTGGGTGGCAGGCTGCATACTTGCGCTTGTATTGCAAGGAATGGGGGAGGTACAATTGAACACTGCCCTGGGACTAGAACTTGCATGGGGATAGTTGCAAGTCTGCATCTTCTGATGCGGCAAGGATCACTTATGATGGGCACACTTCTAGACAGTGACCTGGGAGTCAGAGATGCTTCCAGGGGTCTTCCCCATGCTGTTCCCATGTCTTTTCAGCACTTTATGCATGTGTCACACAGCACATGGCCAGATAAGGTTGTAAAATGTTAAAATGACATTTCCCGGTGAATGCATTTGTCATAGTTGAAAGCAATACAAAAGTGTAAAAACGCATAAAAAATGCTACTTGTGAACATAGCCGAAGGTGTGGAGGAGTATTTTTGTTTTTGGTCATTTATTTTAACTTATACACAAGTCTTTTCCCTGGAAAGGATGTTCCTTAACGTTTCACTTTCGTTTTTGAACGTTTTATTGTGAGCCCGTAAAAGTGGCTTAATACCTCTGACCACGTTGTTGACAGCAGTGACCTGGGGGTCAGAAATGCTTCCTGGGGCGATCCCCATGCTGTTCCCATGTCATTTGAGCACTGTCACTATCGTTTTGGGCACTTGTTAGGCTTTTAAAAGACTGCCGGGGGTGCCACCGCAAAAATGCTCGAGTCTCCCATAGACTAACATTGGGCTCGTTGCTCGGGTCGAGCACCCGAGTATCACGGCGAGCTCGGCCCGAGATTCGAGCACCCGAGCATTTTAGTGCTCGCTCAACACTACTCAGCAGTAATAACATGCTGATTGTGATGTCATGAAGATGACTTGAATTTCCACCAATCAGAGATCAGCATGTTTCAGGTAACCCAGATAGAACAGTACATGAAACATGAGTCACGGCCACTGTGAGGTCATAATGCTGATTAGAATTTCCACCAGTCAGAAAACAGAACCGCCCAGAAGAACCACCCAGGAGGTATGAGTCATCGCCACTGTGAGGTCATAATGCTGACCAATCACAGAGCAGCCACACCCAGATTTTCCACCAATCAGAGAGCAGCCACACCCAGATTTTCCACCAATCAGAGATCAGCAGTGGGTATAAATAGCCGCTGCCGCCTGCCTGGCTTAGCCTTGCACTGGTTGGGTCTCTCTTTTTTTCTCTCTCTCTTGGTATCTCCGGGTATCTCTCCCTCCCCTCTCTCTTCTCTCTCTCTCTTTGACCCAACGGCCCTCTTAAGGGCTAACCCAAATGTGTAAAAGATAGAACCAATATTTGTGTTGCTTGTCCGTTTTATGAGCCTGTGATTAACCCCTTCCCACTCTTTGCCATATATATATATATATATATATATATATATATATTATATACATAGTACGTGTAGGTGGGCCTTAAAGGGAATTTCCAGGACAAACATATTGATGGCCTATCCCCTGATTAGCTCATTAATATCAGATTTGTGGGGGTCCGGCACGTGGGACCTCCACTACTCAGTTGTTTGAAACTCTGGCAGAGGTCAGATGTAAACATTGTTGAGGAGCTGAACATCACAGATCTGGTCACTGTGTAGTGGCTGCTACCTGGTGCTGCAGATCAGCTCCTATTACATGAATATTAGCTGACTTGCAGGACCCACAGTACAGTGAATGGAGCAGTGATGTTCAGATCTTCAAACTATTTACATCTGAGCGTTGCAAACAAGTGATGGGTAGAGCCACTGCCGTGTGTCGGAGCCCACCGATCTGATATTGATAACCCATCCCCAGGATGGCAGCTCAGTAGATACCATATCAGGATGGGGGACATTATGCCAGAATGGGTACATTATACCAGAATGGGGACATTATATCAGAATTAGGTCATTATGCCAGAATGTGAGACACTGTAACAGAATGGAGTGTATTGTACCAGGATTGGGGACTTTAAACCAGGGCGAGGGACATTAAACCAGTATGATGGTCTTTAAACCAGGATGGGGGCATTATACCAGAATGGGGACACTATACTAGTATAGGGACATTTTACCAAGATGAAGGACACTATATCAGAATGGGGACAATATATCAGAATGGGGACAATATACCAGGAAGGGGGACATTAAATCAGAATGGGGACATTATATCAGAATGGGGAAATTATACCAGAATTGGGGACATTATACCAGAATAAGGGACACTATACCAGAATGGGGTACACCATACCCGGATGGGTGACACTATATCAGAATGGGGACATAATATCACAATGATAATGTTATACCAGGATGGGGGACACTATATCACAATGATGATATTATATCAGTATGGGGGATATTATAGCAGCATGGGGGACATTATGCCACAACTGGAGATACTATACCAGGATGTGGGGCATTATACAAGCTTTAGGGACATTATAGCAGAATTGGGAGCACTACACCAGCATGGGGGATATTATACCAGGTTAGAGACATTATACCAAAATGGGGACATTATATCAGAATGGGGACACTGTACCAGGATGGGGACATTAAACCAGAATGAAGGAAATGATGCCAGAATGGGGACATTACCAGACAGGGGCACAAGTGGGGGAAAATGTTATAGCATAAGGCCCAGCATGTGGGAGATTATTAGAAGAAGGAGCCAGGATGGGGGACATTACTACATAGGGAGAGAACACATATACTGTATCTTTATAGGATCCAGAACGCAACAAGGGCCCATACGTCTGACCGACATGCAGGTGGGGGCCTATCAGACTCTAGTTACTCCACTGGGTGGGACCAGATCATTTCCAGGACTCCTTGTTCTTTACATTGAAGATAATTCTTAATGACATTGGCTGTACGTTTGGGGTTGTTGTTCTGCTGAAGAAAACATTTGGATCCAATTAGACACCTCCCTGATGATATTGCATGATGGATAAGTGTCTGCCTCTATATCTCAGCATTGAAGGAACCAATAATTCTGACCCAATTTCCACCTCCATTGGCTGAAATGCAGCCCCAAACTTACAGGACCCTCCACCGTGCTTATGCATCACTATTGCCCACAGACACTCATTATTGTACTGCTCTCCAGCCCTTCAGTGAACAAAATCTCGTCTGTAACAACAAAATTTTTCATATTTGGACTCAACCGTCCAGAGCACATCCTGCCGATTTTCTACACCCTGGTTCCTCTGTTTTAATGCATAGTTGAGTCACTTGGCCTTGTTTTGATGTGGAAGATATGGCTTTTTCACCACAATTCTGCTATGAAGACCACTTCTGGCCAGTCTTCTCTGAACAGTAGATGAGTGAAGCTGAGTCCCACTGGTTGCTGCCAGTTCTGAGCTGATGGCACTGCTGGACACCTTCCGCTTTTGAAGGAAAGTAACCGTAATGTGTCATACATCTGCTGCACTAAGTTTCCTTGGCCGACCACTGCATCTACTGACCTCAACGTTGCACATTTTCTTGCTTCCTCATAAGTGCTTGAATGACACATCTTGAACCCTCAATCTGCTGTGAAATTTGTGCCTTAGAGACCTTGCTGATGTAGTATAACTTCCTTGTGTATTCTTGCTCAGTCTTGCCATGGTGTATGACCAGACACCTGACTGTATTATTACAAAATCCCTGACTTTGCGCAGGTGTACCTGGAATAATTGATGCTGTTTTAAAGTGAAAAGTTGGTCACACCAAATATTAATTGGATCTAGATTTTTCGTTTGTTCATTCACTTGTATTTTGTTAATTGATTAAATAAATCTTTAACATTTCTATTTTTGAAGCGTTTACGTTACAGCATTTTTTCTACACCTTTCTAAAAATTATTTTTATGTGATAGTGTCTTTTATTTGCTCATTAATAATCTGATATATCTTTTGGTATTTTGTGTATAGTTGTTTTTTTGCTGTTGGGCTAAATTGTAGGATATTGATTTCAGAGTGGTTTCCTGATCCTTTGATTGTAGGAATGAGTGGTATATATGTGGTAATAAATTAGGACAAAACGTAGGTAATTTAGGAAAAAACTGAACATCTCAGCAGTAATAACATGCTGATTGTGATGTCATGAATATGACTTGAATTTCCCCCAATCAGAGATCAGCATGTTTCAGGTCACCCAGATAGAACAGTCCATGAAACATGAGTCACGGCCACTGTGAGGTCATAATGCTGATTAGAATTTCCACCAGCCAGAAAACAGAACCGCCCAGAAGAACCACCCAGGAGGTATGAGTCATCGCCACTGTGAGGTCATAATGCTGACCAATCAGAGAGCAGCCACACCCAGATTTTCCACCAATCAGAGATCAGCAGTTGGTATAAATAGCCGCTGCCGCCTGCCCGGCTTAGCCTTGCACTGGTTGGGTGTCTCTTTTTTTCTCTCTCTTGGTATCTCCCGGTATCTCTCCCTCCCCTCTCTCTTCTCTCTCACTCTTTGACCCAACGGCCCTCTTAAGGGCTACCCCAAATGTGTAAAAGATAGAACCAATATTTGTGTTGTTTGTCCGTTTTATGAGCCTGTGATTAACCCCTTCCCACTCTTTGCCATATATATATATTATATGCATAGTATGTGCAGGTGGGCCTTAAAGGGAATTTAAAGGACAAACATATTGATGGCCTATCCCCTGGTTAGCTCATTAATATCAGATTTGTGGGGGTCCGGCACGTGGCACCTCAACTACTCAGTTGTTTGAAACTCTGGCAGAGGTCAGATGTAAACATTGCTGTGGAGCTGAACATCACAGCTCTGGTCACTGTGTAGTGGCTGCTACCTGGTGCTGCAGATCAGCTCCTATTACATGAATATTAGCTGACTTGCAGGACCCACAGTACAGTGAATGGAGCAGTGATGTTCAGATCTTCAAACTATTTACATCTGAGCGTCGCAAACAAGTGATGGGTAGAGCCAGTGCCGCGTGTCGGAGCCCACCGTTCTGATATTGATAACCCATCCCCAGGATGGCAGCTCAGTAGATACCATACCAGGATGGGGGACATTATGCCAGAATGGATACATTATACCAGAATGGGGACATTATATCAGAATTAGGTCATTATGCCAGAATGTGAGACACTGTAACAGAATGGAGTACATTGTAACAGGATGGGGGACATTAAACCAGGGCGAGGGACATTAAACAGTATAATGGTCATTAAACCAGGATGGGGGGCATTATACCAGGATGGGGACATTGTACCAGAATGGGGACACTATACTAGTATGGGGACATTTTACCAAGATGAAGGACACTATATCAGAATGGGGACAATATATCAGAATGGGGACAATATACCAGGAAGGGGGACATTAAATCAGAATGGGGACATTATATCAGAATGGGGAAATTATACCAGAATTGGGGACATTATACTAGAATAAGGGACACTATACCAGAATGGGGTACACCATACCCAGATGGGTGACACTATATCAGAATGGGAACATTATATCACAATGATGATGTTATACCAGGATGGGGGACATTATATCACAATGATGATATTATACCAGTATAAGGGATATTATAGCAGCATGGGGGACATTATGCCAGAACTGGAGATACTATACCAGGATGTGGGGCATTATACCAGCTTTGGGGACATTATAGCAGAATTGGGAGCATTACACCATCATGGGGGATATTATACCAGATTAGAGATATTATACCAAAAGGGGGACATTATATCAGAATGGATACACTATTCCAGGATGGGGACATTAAACCAGAATGAAGGAAATGATGCCAGAATGAGGACATTACCAGACAGGGGCACAGGTGGGGGAAAATGTTATAGCATAAGGCCCAGCATGTGGGAAATTATTACAAGAAGGAGCCAGGATGGGGGACATTACTACATAGGGAGAGAACACATATATCTTTATAGGATCCAGAACACTACAAGGGCCCATACATCTGACCAACATGCAGATGGGGGCCTATCAGACTCTCGTTACTCCACTGGGTGGGACCATATCATTTCCAGGACTCCTTGTTCTTTACATTGAAGATAATTCTTAATGACATTGGCTGTACGTTTGGGGTTGTTGTTCTGCTGAAGAAAACATTTGGATCCAATCAGACACCTCCCTGATGATATTGCATGATGGATAAGTATCTGCCTCTATATCTCAGCATTGAGGGAACCAATAATTCTAACCCAATTCCCACTTCCATTTGCTGAAATGCAGCCCCAAACTTACAGGACCCTCCACCGTGCTTATGCATCACTATTGCCCACAGACACTCATTATTGTACTGCTCTCCAGCCCTTCAGTGAACAAAATATCTTCTGTATTAACAACATTTTTCATATTTTGACTCAACCGTCCAGAGCACATCCTGCCAATTTTCTACACCCTGGTTCCTCTGTTTTAATGCATAGTTGAGTCACTTGGCCTTGTTTTGATGTGGAAGATATGGCTTTTTCGCCACAATTCTGCTATGAAGACCACTTCTGGCCAGTCTTCACTGAACAGTAGATGAGTGAAGCTGAGTCCCACTGGTTGCTGCCAGTTCTGAGCTGATGGCACTGCTGGACATCTTCCGCTTTTGAAGGAAAGTAACCATAATGTGTCATACATCTGCTGCACTAAGTTTCCTTGGCCGACCACTGCATCTACTGACCCCAACGTTGCACATTTTCTTGCTTCTTCATAAGTGCTTGAATGACACATCTTGAACCCTCAATCTGCTTTGAAATTTGTGCCTTAGAGACCTTGCTGATGTAGTATAACTTCCTTGTGTATTCTTGCTCAGTCTTGCCATGGTGTATGACCAGACACCTGACTGTATTATTACAAAATCCCTGACTTTGCGCAGGTGTACCTGGAATAATTGATGCTGTTTTAAAGTGAAAAGTTGGTCACACCAAATATTAATTGGATCTAGATTTTTCATTTGTTCATTCACTTTGTATCACTTTGTGTTTTGTTAATTGATTAAATAAATCATTAACATTTCTATTTTTGAAGCGTTCTTACTTTACAGCATTTTTTCTACACCTTTCTAAAAATTATTTTTATGTGATTGTGTCTTTTATTTGCTCATTAATAGTGTTGAGCGATACCTTCCGATATCAAGAAATATCGTATCGGATTGGATCGGACCGATACCCAAAAAGTATCGGATATCGCCTATTCTGATACCGGAAACCAATGCAAGTCAATGGGACAGAAATATCGGAATGAAAATAAACCCTTTCTTTCCTTGCAGGTTAATTCTACATGAAGTAAAACAACTAAGAATAATGTAGAATGTATTGCGCGAAAAGCCGGCAATTCAGCAGCGGCATACACCGGTACCCGACAATTTACAACAGAAAGAATAGAGCTTCACACATAGATTAGATAGATAGAAACATGTCAGTCAAATATATATGAAGTACTGTGACAGTGTTGCTTACTGTACTTGTCATTTAGTGTAAAGGATTTATTAAAAAAAATAATAGTGTTTTCATGCACTGTCTCTTTAAAAAAGCCGGCAGGCAATTCAGCAGCGGTACCCGACAATTTAGAATAGAAGGAATAGAGAATCATACATAGATTAGATAGATAGAAACATGTCAGTCACATATATATGAAGTACAGTGACAGTGTTGATTACTGTACTTGTCATTTAGTGTTAAAATAAAGGATTTATTTAAAAAAAAATTGGCGTGGGGTTCCCCGTAATTTTAGGCTCTAGCGGAGGTTAAGCAGACGGCTGGGGCAGATGTTTAAAGCCTGGGAAGGGGGTAATACCCACGGAGCTTCCCAGGCTACTAATATCAGCCCCCAGCTGAATACCTAGTCTTTACTAGCTATTAAAATGGGGGACCCCCCAAAAAAATGACGTGGGGTCCCCCCTAATTTAATAGCTAGCAAAGGCTAGGCAGACAGCTGGGGGCTGATATTAGTAGCCCAGGAAGGGTGCCATGAATATTGGCCCCCTCCCAGGCTAGAAACACCAGCCGTCAGCCACCCCAGAAATGGCGCATCCATAGGATGCGCCAATTCTGGCATTTAGCCTCGCTCTTCCCACTGCCCTGTAGCGGTAGCAGTGGGGTAATAGGGTTGGGGTTGATGTCAGCTTATAATGCCAGCTGACATCAAACCCAGGTTAGTAATGGAGAGGCGTCTATAAGACACCCCCATTACTAACCCCATAGTCAAAGTTAAAAAAAACCACAAACACCCAGAATAAAGTCCTTTAATTGAAATAAACACACAATTCTTTATTGTTCTAAATTAAACTCTACTTACCATCACGCCCATTCCAGCTGAAGCCAACGATCTCCTGCAATAAAAGAAAAATAATAAAGCAACATCATCCTTACCTTTCCATGGTTCCCACGACAGCTTCAGCTCTGCTACATCGAGATGACAGGCTGGACCGCAGCAGAACGCTACCATCCAGCCTGTCATCCCGCGGACACTGAGAAGCGCAGGCTTGCTTGCGCTCCTCAGTGTCTCGCTGTGACGGCATAAAGATGAGCCGAGGTCATGTCCAATGAACTCAGCTCACCTCATGCACGTCACTGACAGCGTGGGAAAATTCTCCTGCACTCAGCACTTAGAATTCTCCCACGCTGTCAGTGACGTGCATGAGGTGAGCCGAGTTCATTGGACATGACCTCGGCTCATCTTTATGCCGTCACAGCGAGACACTGAGGAGCGCAAGCAAGCCTGCACTTCTCAGTGTCCACGGGATGACAGGCTGGATGGCAGCGTTCTGCTGCGGTCCAGCCTGTCATCTCGATGTAGCAGAGCTGAAGCTGTCGTGGGAACCATGGAACGGTAATGATGAGGTTGCTTTATTATTTTTCTTTTATTGCAGGAGATCGTTGGCTTCAGCTGGAATGGGCGTGATGGTAAGTATGGTTTAATTTAGAACAATAAAGAATTGTGTGTTTATTTCAATTAAAGGACTTTTTTCTGGGTGTTGTGTTTTTCTTAAATACTTTACTAGAAATTCATGGTGGTCATGTCTAATATTGGCGTGACCCCATGAATTTCAGGCTTAGGGCCAGCTGATAATGCCAAGCTGGCCCTAACCCCTTTATTACCCAGTGAGCCACCGCACCAGGGCCCTGGATGAGTTGGGTACAGCGCCAGAAGATGGCACTTCTATGAACGCGCCATTTTCCGGGGTGGCTGCGGACTGCAATTTGCAGCGGGGGTGGCCCAGAAAGCTTGGGCCTCCCAGCGCTGCGGATTCCAGCCCCCAGCTGCCTAGTTGTACCTGGCTGGATACAAAAACAGGGCGAAGCCCCACGTCAATTTTTTTTTAATTATTTCATGAAATAATTAAAAAAAAAAGGGCTTCCCTATATTGTTGTGTCCGGCCAGGTACAAATAGGCAGCTGGTGGTTGGGGGCAGCCCGTTCCTGCCTGCTGTACCTGGCTGGACACAAATATAGTGCGAAGCCCCACGTCAATTTTTTTTTAATTATTTCATGAAATAATTAAAAAAAAAGGGCTTCCCTATATTGTTGTGTCCGGCCAGGTACAAATAGGCAGCTGGGAGTTGGGGGCAGCCCGTCCCTGGATGCTGTACCTGGCTGGACACAAATATAGGGCGAAGCCCCACGTCAATTTTTTTTTAATTATTTCATGAAATAATTAAAAAAAAAGGGCTTCCCTATATTGTTGTGTCCGGCCAGGTACAAATAGGCAGCTGGGAGTTGGAGGCAGCCCGTCCCTGGATGCTGTACCTGGCTGGCATACAAAAATATGGCAAAGCCCACGTCAGAATTTTTGGGAAAAATTAATTAAAAAATAAATATTAATTTAGGGACTGCATCTTTATTAACCCCTCAAGTGTCATTTAGTGTTAAAATAAATGATTTATTAAAAATAAAATTGGCGTGGGATCCCCCATAATTTTAGTCTCTAGCGGAGGTTAAGCAGACGGCTGGGGCAGATGTTTGAAGCCTGGGAAGGGGGTAATACCCACGGAGCTTCCCAGGCTACTAATATCAGCCCCCAGCTGAATACCTAGCCTTTACTAGCTATTAAAATGGGAGACCCCCCAAAAAAATGATGTGGGGTCCCCCCTATTTTAATAGCTAGCAAAGGCTAGGCAGACAGCTGGGGGCCGATATTAATAGCCCAGGAAGGGTGCCATGAATATTGGCCCCCTCCCAGGCTAGAAATGTGGCACCCCAGGGGTCTGGTTTTCCACAGTAATGTAATGTTATGTCTGAGAGCAGGTGGGAGGTCCTTTGGTCAGGGATCCTGTGCATGCCACACCTCCTGCCCAGTCTTGGGAGGGGAAGAACTTCCCCTGTATAAACCCGGGGCTGAGGCAGGGTGGGTCAGACAAGGAGAGTGGAGACAAGAAGCAGCATAGGAAACAGCAGAGTTCCAAGGAGTCAGGGGCTGGCAGCTGCAGCGCTCGCCCTGACTAAGAAGATTCTTTACCGGACCCGGAGTCCGAGGCTGTGGGGACTAACTTCTACCCAGCAGCAGAATCCGTCAGGCAGGGGATTTCAGGTCCTCTGGCCCAGAAGCCCGAAGGCACGGTCACACGCGTTGGACCAGCACCGCCATCGTGGAGCGGAAGCCATTAGAAGGCCCCGAGTCACCGGCCATACGGGTGAGCACCACACGGTACACTCAGGGACGTGGGCTACTTACATCAGCTTCTAGCAAGGTAGCCAGAAGAGTACAGTCAGTTTGTGAGGCCTACAACTACGCCTGGCCAGGGGAGATCCCATCTGCTCAAAGACTGACCAGGCCCCGTTTGCTAGCAAGTACTCCGGGAGGGTCTATTGTTGTTACCAGTAAAGACCCTGAACTACACCGTACCGTCTCTGAGTGGTTCCTGCTACCCCATCATCCACGTCGGCTGCCCTGAGGCCATACCCCTCCCGTTGGGGGTTATACTATAACGCTGCACAATCCTACCACCGGCCTCAGCGGTCTGCCCTGCAGCAGCAGCTCCCTGGCTGCACTCAACGGGTGGCGTAGTCATCAACTATTTACTGCTAATAGACTGCCGTCTAGTTTGACTCCCTGGGCACGGACCGGGTCACCGCCACGAGACTACAACCCTCCACTGATCCGGCTCCGGGTAGGCTCCCGCATGCGCAACGCAGCGCGACACAGGCCCAGGGGCGCGTCAACTTTGGCGTAGTCGGCAGGATTTCGTGCCCGCAACCACAGGGTACTGCGTGCCTGAAAAGCAAAGACTGTTCAAACTTACCAGTGGTGAAGATTCCCGCTATCCGTGGAGGTTTCCCGCCATCCGGCGCCATCTTCTACCTTCTTCCCGCCATCGGTGAAGCTTCCCGCCATCCGGCGCCATCTTCGGCCTTCTTCCCGCCATCCGTGGAGTTTTCCCGCCGTTGGACGCCATCTTGGGGACGCCGCGCGGGAAGAAGAGGGGCGTGGACTCCGAAAGCGCGAGAGAACTGAAGCCCCGCCTCACGTCCGGACGTTGCGTAAGGTCCTGGAAGGAGCCCAGCAGACGCCGACGTCACAGGAGCGCGACGGAAGGTCCTCAACCCTGACGATCCACTGCAGAGCCGCGGCCTACGGAAGAGGATCATCGCAAGGTAGGCCATGGTCCACTAGGGGGGAGGAAGATGTCGGATACGGAGGAGAGCTTCACTGCCCCAACCCCCGCCAGCGCTACCGCTGCTGCAGTTATGCCCTTCACCATGCCCTATATCCCGGGAGCAGCTTGGCTACCCCAGTATTCAGGGGAGTCACATACCCTGCATGACTTTAGAGAAAAGCTGGATAGCCTCTTCCAGGTGTACCCCCTCACAGAAGAGCAAAAAGTGAGCATCCTGGTGGCCCAACTAACCGGGGCAGCCAAAAGGGAAGTAAAATCCTGGCCACCTGGGAGGAAGACTGTCACAGGGATACTAACCCGGCTGAAGGACACCTTTGATACCCGCACCTCAGCCGAGATTAAGCTTAGATTCTACGGGTGCAAGCAGCGAGCGCATGAGAGTATAAGGGACTATGCACTAAACCTACAAGAGGCCCTGAGGGCCATAAAGCAGACCGACCCTGATGGGGTGGGAAACGAGGACAGGCTGTTGACTGAACAATTTATAGAGGGTTTATATTGCAATGCCCACCGAACCCAGTTGCGGGCAATGGCCTTACAGGATCCCCATCTAGACTTTGCACAGTTCAAGGACAGAGCCATCCGGGTGCTCCGAGAACCGGCACCAGGTGGCGTTGTGACCCACAGACGCCCCACTACCACTTACTACCAGGAGGCGGCGCCCTTGTCAGCAGGGCCTGTGGGAGCTGATGCGCAGGCTTTGGACAATGACCCGGCTCCAGACCTACACCATCAGGTCCAAGAGCTAGCTAAGAGCGTTGCTGCGCTAACCCGAACTGTGCAGTCTTTACAGGCACCCCAGGGAAGATCCAGCTGGCATCCGGACCGGAGGACATCCCGTGGCGTCGACCAAGGAGGACCCCACCGGCCAGAGGAAGACCCAGTGACCGATACAGCGAGGACGGACGACCCATCTGCCGCCGCTGCAATCAACCCGGACATATGGAAAGGTACTGTTCTTTAAACGGGCACAACCTGGGGTAGAGGGCCAACCCCCAGGAAAAAGATCACCAGGCCCATCGAACTGGCGCGACAGATATGTGGGAGGACGTCCAGTCTTGCCTGTGGTACTGGATGGCATTCCCATGAGTGCCCTACTGGATACCGGGTCACAGGTCACCACCATCCCGTACGTGCTCTTCAAGCAGTACTGGAATGACTCGGATATTACCCACTACCCTGACGACGACTTGAGTATCATCGCCAGCAATGGCCAGCCCGTGCCACAGATCGGATTTAAGGAGGTGGCCCTCAAAATCGGTAGAGTCGAACTGGCCGCACAGGGACTGATCATTGTAGATATTGATAAACATGAGAGTCACCCAAAAATAACTCTAGGAACTAACGTAATTGAAAATTGTCTTGCAGAGGTGATTTTCCTTTTACAGCAGGTTGCCAAGAACGCCAGCTCCGGCGAGCAGCGGGTGCTCCAGAAAGAGATCCGGGCACTGATGCAACGGCAACAAGTGGAACTCTCCGGCGGTGAGATTGGTAGCGTAAGAATGTGTGACCCTTTTCCTATTGCCATGCCCCCAAAAAGTGAAATGATGATTTGGTGCCGGGCAGCTATTGGTCTGAGAGGAAGAGATTACCAGGCAATGGTAGAACCAGTTTACTCAGACAGTAGGCCCACCATTTTGACAGCACGGGGGGTGGTCAATGTACGCCATGGGAGGGTGCCCATTCGCATAATAAATATCGGGGAGAGGGAAGTGTACCTGCCCCGGTATGCCACGCTAGCCAAATTATATACCACTAATCAAAATTCTATACAATCTGTGGAACCCTTGCCTCCATCTCACCCGGAGGAAGGTAACGGCTCTAAGAAAGACATGGAGGACTGGTGTCAACAACTACATTTGGGTACTGATTCCACTCCCTCACATCAGAAACAAGGAGTCTATCGGGTGGTTCAAGAGTATGAGAGAGTGTTTAGTAAACACCCGTTAGACTTCGGGCGAGTCAAGGGGGTAGAACACCGCATCCCCACGGGAGATCATCCTCCCATAAAAGAGAGGTATCGACCCGTACCCCCTGCACATTACCAACACGCCAAGGGGATGCTTAGAGACATGAAGGAGGCTGGGGTAATCCGGGATAGCTGTAGCCCCTGGGCAGCCCCACTAGTTTTAGTCAAAAAGAAAGACAACACCATGAGGATGTGTGTAGATTACCGGAAAATCAACCGTATCACACACAAGGATGCGTACCCCTTACCAAGGATAGAGGAGTCATTGGCTGCTTTAAGATCTGCTAACTTCTTCTCTACCTTGGATCTCACTAGCGGGTACTGGCAGGTTCCTGTAGCAGAGGCGGACCGGGAGAAGACCGCATTCACCACCCCGATGGGACTTAGTGAGTTCACCTGCATGCCGTTCGGACTCTGCAACGCCCCAGGAACCTTCCAACGATTAATGGAGTGCTGTATGGGCCACAGAAACTTCGAGACGGTCCTGTTGTACCTGGACGATGTCATCGTATACTCCAAAACTTATGAGGACCACCTGAAACACCTGGCGGAGGTGTTCGAAGCTCTGGCGAGTTACGGCCTAAAGGTGAAACCCTCCAAGTGTCACCTCCTGAAACCAAAGGTGCAATACCTGGGACACGTGGTGAGCGCTGACGGAGTGGCTCCCGACCCCGATAAGATCACCGCAATTAAGGGATGGCCAAGCCCCTCCAGCGTAAAAGAAGTGCGGCAGTTCCTAGGGTTGGTAGGCTACTACCGAAGGTTTATTCCCGGTTTCACCAAAAAGGCAGCGCCTATGCAGGACCTCCTGATAGGCCAGTCCCGGAAGGCCAAGAACCAGAAGCCGCCCTTCAAATGGGAAGAGCTAGAAGAAGAGTCCTTCCGCCAGCTGAAGATGGCCCTCACGGGGGATGAAATCTTGGCGTACCCAGACTATAGCCAGCCCTTCATCCTCTACACCGACGCCAGTAACATCGGGCTAGGAGCCGTACTATCCCAGATTCAGCAGGGGAGAGAACGAGTGATCTCCTATGCCAGCCGAAAACTGCGACCCACCGAAAGGAACCCCGAGAATTACAGCTCATTTAAGCTAGAGTTCCTGGCCGTGGTATGGGCAGTCACCGAGCGCTTTAGGCATTACCTCGCTTCTTCCCGGTTCACCGTATACACGGATAACAACCCGTTGATACACCTGGACACGGCAAGACTCGGTGCCCTGGAGCAGAGGTGGATGGCCCGTCTGTCCAACTACGAGTTCACAATCAAATACCGGGCAGGACGCTCCAATACTAACGCGGATGCCCTGTCCAGGATGCCCAACCTGCCGGACGAAGGAGAAGATCCGGAGGGACTGGAAGAAGTTGAACTCCCTGCGTTCCACCGTCATGGGACTATCCAGTATTCCCACCGGGTAAGGGGTAAACAGGCTGCTACGTTGAACCCCTTACCCCACTACAACTGGGCGGAAACGCAAGACAGCGACCCTGCCGTCCGACTGGTGAAGGAGATGCTGACTCGGCCGGAGGCTCGACTTGAACCAGACGCTCCGGAGGAAGCCAAACAACTATGGGCGGAGAAGAGTCGACTATTCCTTTACAAGGGGAAGTTGTGCCGCAGAATGGTCAACTCCCGGACGCATGAACTACTCTGGCAAGTAGTGGTGCCACGAAGAGACGCAGCCATGGTGATGGAGGCATACCACGACGGAGCTGGACACTTCGGGTGGAAAAAGCTGGAGTTCCTGCTGCGCGAGCGGTTCCACTGGGTAGGCATGAGGGGAACCATCGAGAAGTGGTGCAGAGACTGTGGCCCGTGCAATCTGAGAAGGAAGGACCGGGCCAGCCAGAAGACTCCCCTGCAGTCCATCGTCACCCGGCAACCGTTGGAACTGGTAGCCTTGGATCATGTAAAACTGACCCCAAGCAGAAGTGGCTACGTCTACGCGTTAACCATCGTGGATCATTACTCCCGGTTCTTGGTTGTCGTCCCCGTCAAGGACTTAACGGCTCAAACAGCAGCTAGAGCCTTCCAGCAGCACTTCTGCCGTCCACACGGGTACCCGGACCAAGTGCTGACGGACCAGGGACCTGCCTTTGAAGCGGAGGTCTTCCAGGAATTCTGCAATCTGTATGGCTGCCGGAAGATAAGGACGACACCCTACCATCCGCAAACTAATGGACTTTGTGAAAAAATGAACCAGGTGGTAATGGATCTGCTAAAAACATTGCCCCTGGAAGAACGCAGTCTGTGGCCTGAGAAGTTGCCCGATCTGGTGGACCTATACAACCACATCCCGGTAGGTTCCACCAACTGTACCCCGGCTTACCTAATGAGGGCGAGACCTGGTAAGTTACCTGTTGACCTGGAAATGGGAGTCCTGACACCTGAGGACACTTCACCAGAAACAGACTGGGACACAGAGAGGCAGCAGCAGTACCGGAGAGTACAAGAGAGCGTGGAGCGAAGTCTCTGTCAGGCTAGGGAAAGACAAGAGAAGACTTACAACCAGTATGCTCCCGCTGTTCCCCTGGTACCCGGAGAGCAGGTCTTGAAGAGGAAAAGACGGCTCCACAAGTTGGATGACCAGTGGGAGGAGGACCCGTACACCGTACTGCCCTCAAGCCACGAGAACCCGAAGGTCTGTACCATCAGTAAAGACGGAGGGGAAACCACAACCATTGTATCCCGGGACCACCTGAAGAAGTGTCCCGAACAACTGAGGAACCCTGAAGAGGAACAAGAAGACCATCGACCCGTGGAAGAAAGGGAAGATATGGTTAGTACCGTGCTCGGGGACTTCCCTCAGTCTTGGACTCAAGTCAATGGTGCAGTTGTGGTACCCGTACTCACCTTCCTCCAACCATCATCCCAAGAACCTACGGAGCAACGGGTAGAGCTGGAAGAACAGCCGGTCCAGGAGGCAGAAGACTCCACACAAGCAGAACAGGAGAATCAACCCTCTGCTTATAGTGAGCCTGCCGTACCCCTAGTGAGACAAAGAGCCGGTAGACAGCTGCCCAGTTTACCCTTGACAGCTCCTACACCCTGTAGTTCAGGGCCAGACAGTCAGCTCCGTAGGTCCACTCGGGCCACTAGAGGCCAGTTACCCGCACGCTGGAGAATTTAAAGTGTATAAATTGTTTTATTTATGTTTTTCTGTGTATTGTTGCTTGTGAATAATTTTGTGTTTCCAGTTGTTTTTAGGAAACCTTGGTGGATTTACCGGGAATCCTTGTATATAGTTGGAGCGTAACCCAGGATGGACTAGAGACTGTTAAGGACTCGGGGTAGGACAGACCCCTACCTGGTTACGTCTCCCTGTGTTGGTGAAATGGACACCTTTGCTTTTCTTCAAAGACTGCACCCGGTTGCGAACACGCCGCAACCATCTTATGTGTTTTTCTTATTGTGTTGTTATTGTTATACTTTGTTATGTTTTTCTAAATGTGTTTAGTCCCGGAGTACTAAATTTCACTAGGGGGGAATGTGGCACCCCAGGGGTCTGGTTTTCCACAGTAATGTAATGTTATGTCTGAGAGCAGGTGGGAGGTCCTTTGGTCAGGGATCCTGTGCATGCCACACCTCCTGCCCAGTCTTGGGAGGGGAAGAACTTCCCCTGTATAAACCCGGGGCTGAGGCAGGGTGGGTCAGACAAGGAGAGTGGAGACAAGAAGCAGCATAGGAAACAGCAGAGTTCCAAGGAGTCAGGGGCTGGCAGCTGCAGCGCTCGCCCTGACTAAGAAGATTCTTTACCGGACCCGGAGTCCGAGGCTGTGGGGACTAACTTCTACCCAGCAGCAGAATCCGTCAGGCAGGGGATTTCAGGTCCTCTGGCCCAGAAGCCCGAAGGCACGGTCACACGCGTGGGACCAGCACCGCCATCGTGGAGCGGAAGCCATTAGAAGGCCCCGAGTCACCGGCCATACGGGTGAGCACCACACGGTACACTCAGGGACGTGGGCTACTTACATCAGCTTCTAGCAAGGTAGCCAGAAGAGTACAGTCAGTTTGTGAGGCCTACAACTACGCCTGGCCAGGGGAGATCCCATCTGCTCAAAGACTGACCAGGCCCCGTTTGCTAGCAAGTACTCCGGGAGGGTCTATTGTTGTTACCAGTAAAGACCCTGAACTACACCGTACCGTCTCTGAGTGGTTCCTGCTACCCCATCATCCACGTCGGCTGCCCTGAGGCCATACCCCTCCCGTTGGGGGTTATACTATCACGCTGCACAATCCTACCACCGGCCTCAGCGGTCTGCCCTGCAGCAGCAGCTCCCTGGCTGCACTCAACGGGTGGCGTAGTCATCAACTATTTACTACTAATAGACTGCCGTCTAGTTTGACTCCCTGGGCACGGACCGGGTCACCGCCACGAGACTACAACCCTCCACTGATCCGGCTCCGGGTAGGCTCCCGCATGCGCAACGCAGCGCGACACAGGCCCAGGGGCGCGTCAGAAACACCAGCCGTCAGCCGCCCCAGAAATGGCGCATCCATAGGATGCGCCAATTCTGGCACTTGGCCTCGCTCTTCCACGCTGCCCTGGTGCGGTGGCAGGGGGTAATAGTGGTGGGGTTCATGTCAGCGCCAGCTGCCATGAAGCCCAGGTTAGTAATGATGGGCGTCTATAAGACACCCCCATTACTAACCTACAAAGTGTTAAAAATAAAAAACACACACTACACCCAGAAAAAAAATTATTTATTTGAAATAAAACACACCATTTTATTTAATTCTTAGTTTACTAAAAAAAAAAATAGTTACCTGTCCACGTTCCTGCGCTGATCTCCCATGCACAGCTGTCACATCTGGAGATGGTAAGCTCACGCTGCCGGGAACACGTCCGCTCCCGGCAGCGGGAGCCACTGACTGAGGTCACCGGAGTGCATTCAGTCAGCGCAGCTCCGGTGACCTCCTTTACGGCACTGCTGTACCGTGGGAATTTCTCATGGTACAGCGGGGCCATAAAGCAGCTAACCGGAGCAGCGCTGCCTGAACTCCGGCGAACCCGCTTATTCAATGACGGGGCTGCTTTACGGCCCCATCATTCTAGCGGCGGCAGCGGTTCAGAGCGGTCACATTCTATGTGGCTGCTATAAACTGGAGATCTTCGTGGGACTACTACGGAGGGGTAAGGATAAGGTTGTGGTTTATTATTTAAAATTTTATTACAGGAGATCGATGGCTTCGGGGAATTAGGTGTCTAGGTGAGTATAGGTGTAGGTTTTTATTTTTTACTTTATTTTAGGTGGCGATCGGCGGGGACAGGTAATGTATGAACTAATTTATTGTAGGCAACCACTGGCCACCAATGACATGTATTTAACATTTATTGGGGACTAAAAACAAAAAAAAAATAAAACATGTATAGGGCCAAAATAACATATGGGGTAGTTTAAATAGCAGGATCAGGCTGATGGGAACTACTGCTCCCATCAAGCTGATCCTGCTGGCACAAGTGGACGGGGGACAGACATAGGCCGATGGGAGTAGTAGTGTCACATCGGCCTATGTTTGCCTGCACGCACACACCCACAGACATCGCACAGACACCGCGCACACCCGCACATATCGCACAGACACCCCGCACACATCGCACACACACCGCACACACATCACGCACACCCGCACATATCGCACAGACACCCCGCACACACCCGGAGACATCGCACACACACCGCACACACATCACGCACACCCGCACAGACACCGCGCACACACCCGCACAGACACCCCGCACACACCCGGAGACATCGCACACACACCGCACACACATCACGCACACCCGCACACATCGCACAGACACCCACACACACCAATCATGACCGGTCTGGGAGGTGAGGCTGACCTGTGCGGCCGTGGGAAAGTTCATGTGAGTTCATGCAATGCAGTCAAGCATGAACTCACATGAACCCTCTGAGGGCACCGCGGCGACTTCAAATGAACAGCTGATCAGCATCACCTGATACCTCAGCTGTTCATTTGAAATAACTGGCGGGAAAGCGCAACACAGAACGGGAAAGCCGGCGGTGAAGTCTTTTCACTGCCGGCTTCCCCGCCCGGGTCCTTCGCTCCCCGCTCCTTGGTGCTGCGCTCCCCGCCCGGTCCTAACTTACGATCGGGATGGGAGGTGGCGAGGGGAGCGGAGGATCGGGGTGGGAGGCTGCGAGGAAGCGAGTGTGGGGTTGTGTGATTGTTTAAAAGCCGGCGGCTTTTTACCGCCCGCCGGCTTTTAAACAATCAGGAGAATTCTCTCACGCTAGGATGGCATTCTGATGACAGAATGGATCGCAGCTGAGCGCTGCCATCCAGCTTGTCATCCTTCAGAGACACTGCAGAGCGCAGGCATTATGGGAACTTCCGATTCCGGTATTCGATATTCTAAAAGTATCGGAATTAAGTATCAGAATTCCGATACCGCGAATATCGGCCGATACCCGATATTACAGTATCGGAATGCTCAACACTAGTCATTAATAATCTGATATATCTTTTGGTATTTTGTGTATAGTTGTTATTTTGCTGTTGGGGTAAATTGTAGGATATTGATTTCAGAGTGGTTTCCTGATCCTTTGATTGTAGGAATGAGTGGTATATATGTGCTAATAAATTAGGACAAAACATAGGAAATTTAGGAAAAAACTGAACATCTCAGCAGTAATAACATGCTGATTGTGATGTCATGATGATGACTTGAATTTCCCCCAATCAGAGATCAGCATGTTTCAGGTCACCCAGATAGAACAGTCCATGAAACATGAGTCACGGCCACTGTGAGGTCATAATGCTGATTAGGATTTCCACCAGTCAGAAAACAGAACCGCCCAGAAGAACCACCCAGGAGGTATGAGTCATCGCCACTGTGAGGTCATAATGCTGAGCAATCACAGAGCAGCCACACGCAGATTTTCCACCAATCAGAGAGCAGCCACACCCAGATTTTCCACCAATCAGAGATCAGCAGTGGGTATAAATAGCCGCTGCCGCCTGCCCGGCTTAGCCTTGCACTGGTTGGGTCTCTCTTTTTTTCTCTCTCTTGGTATCTCCCGGTATCTCTCCCTCCCCTCTCTCTTCTCTCTCTCTCTCTTTGACCTAACGGCCCTCTTAAGGGCTACCCCAAATGTGTAAAGATAGAACCAATATTCGTGTTGTTTGTCTGTTTTATGAGCCTGTGATTAACCCCTTCCCACTCTTTGCCATATATATATTATATACATAGTATGTGCAGGTGGGCCTTAAAGGGAATTTCCAGGACAAACATATTGATGGCCTATCCCCTGGTTAGCTCATTAATATCAGATTTGTGGGGGTCCGGCACGTGGCACCTCAACTACTCAGTTGTTTGAAACTCTGGCAGAGGTCAGATGTAAACATTGTTGAGGAGCTGAACATCAGAGCTCTGGTCACTGTGTAGTGGCTGCTACCTGGTGCTGCAGATCAGCTCCTATTACATGAATATTAGCTGACTTGCAGGACCCACAGTACAGTGAATGGAGCAGTGATGTTCAGATCTTCATACTATTTACATCTGAGCGTTGCAAACAAGTGATGGGTAGAGCCAGTGCCGCGTGTCGGAGCCCACCGATCTGATATTGATAACCCACCCCCAGGATAAATCATCATTATTATACTACTGGAAACTCCATTAATGGATTGTCTGGGATTAATAACTCAAGCCCCTTCTTTAAGAAAAAACAGTCCCTAACTGGTCACAGGATAAATGTGGGATTTCAGGTCACCCATTTACTGCAATGTAGCTGGCAATGCCACCCAGCGGATCTAAGCAAGTCCCGGGGCCACAACAATATACAGCCAGAGCCCGAGTATAGGATGGAAGATTAAAAAAAAATCTTCAAAAATGTATTTAGTGTGAGGCATACATCAAAAATACATGCAATGCTTTTCCTGACAACTCTGAGTTTTATAATGTGGAAAAAAACATTTAAAAAAACACTGTGTGAACATAACCCTAACTGCATTGTGACTGTGTATATACATATATAAGCTGCCCCTCCCCCACCATGTGAGCATTCTCAGCGTGTACTGACCAATTCTGTCCACCAGGTGGCAACAGCAGGAAATTACAGCGATGAGACAAGCACTGCATGACATCCCCGCCCTAATCTGCCCTATATCAGACACGACCCCTACCAACGCCCCGCCTCCGCTGCCATGACAACCGAATTATTTAATCGCAGAAAGAGAGACCTTATATGAGCAGAGAAGTAGCAGCCGGAGCGCGGGGTCCGCACAGGTGAGCGCCCCCTATAACACAGTGTATGTACTGCACGTCAGCTCTATGGCAGACTGTCACCTGTGCTGGATCCAGGACGTGTGTGTATATATACAGTATATATATATGTGTGTGTATATACAGTATATATATGTGTGTGTGTGTGTGTATATACAGTATATATATGTGTGTGTGTATATATATACAGTATATATGTGTGTGTATATATACAGTATATATATATATATGTGTGTGTGTGTATATATACAGTATATATATGTGTGTGTGCGTGTATATACAGTATATATATATATATATGTGTGTGTGTATATATACAGTATATATATATGTGTGTGTGTGTATATATGTATACTGTATATGTGTGTGTGTATATATGTATACTGTATATGTGTGTGTATATATACAGTATATGTGTGTGTGTGTGTATATATACAGTATATATATGTGTGTGTGTATATATACAGTATATATATATATATGTGTGTGTATATACAGTATATATATATATGTGTGTGTATATACAGTATATATATATATATATGTGTGTGTATATATACAGTATATATATATATGTGTGTGTGTGTATATATGTATACTGTATATGTGTGTGTGTATATATGTATACTGTATATGTGTGTGTGTATATATACAGTATATGTGTGTGTGTATATATATGCAGTATATATATATGTGTGTGTATATATACAGTATATATATGTGTGTGTGTATATATACAGTATATATATGTGTGTGTGTGTATATATATATACAGTATATATATGTGTGTGTGTATATATGTATACTGTATATGTGTGTGTATATGTATACTGTATATATGTGTGTATATATGTGTGTGTATATATACAGTATATATATATGTGTGTGTGTATATATGTATACTGTATATATGTGTGTATATGTATACTGTATATGTGTGTGTATATATATACTGTATATATGTGTATATATATGTATACTGTATATGTGTGTATATATATGTATACTGTATATGTGTGTATATATGTATACTGTATATGAGTGTATATATGTGTACTGTATGTGTGTGTATATGTATACTGTATATGTGTGTGTATATATACAGTATATATATATGTGTGTGTATATATACAGTATATATATGTGTGTGTGTATATATACAGTATATATGTGTGTGTGTGTATATATACAGTATATATATGTGTGTGTGTATATGCTGTATTACTGTATATATGCGTGTATATATGTGTGTGTATATATGTATATTGTATATGGGTGTGTATATATATGTATACTGTATATGTGTGTATATATGTATACTGTATGTGTATATATGTATACTGTATATGTGTGTGTATATGTATACTGTATATATGTGTGTATATATGTATAATGTATATGGGTGTATATATATGTATACTGTATATGTGTGTGTATATGTATACTGTATATGGGTGTATATATGTATACTGTATATGTGTATATATGTATACTGCATATGTGTGTGTATATATGTATACTGTATATGGGTGTATATATGTATACTGTATATGTATACTGTATATGTGTGTGTATATATGTATACTGTATATGTGTGTGTATATGTATACTGTATATGGGTGTATATATGTATACTGTATATGGGTGTATATATATATGTATACTGTATATATGTGTATATATATATATATGTATACTGTATATGTGTGTATATATGTATACTGTATATGTGTGTATATATATATGTATACTATATATGTGTGTATATATGTATGTATATATATGTATACTGTATATGTGTGTGTATATGTATACTGTATATGTGTATATATGTATGTATATATATATATGTATACTGTATATGTGTGTATATATGTATACTGTATATGTGTATATATGTATACTGTATATGTGTGTATATGTATACTATATATGTGTGTGTATATGTGTATGCTGTATATGTGTGTATATATATGTATACTGTATATGTGTGTATATATATGTATACTGTATATGTGTGTATATGTATGTATACTGTATATGTGTGTATATGTGTATACTGTATATGTGTGTATATGTATACTGTATATGTGTGTATATATGTATACTGTATATGGGTGTGTATATGTATACTGTATATGTGTGTATATATGTATGTATATATATGTATACTGTATATGTGTGTATATATGTATACTGTATGTGTGTGTATATATGTATGTATATATATGTATACTGTATATGTGTGTGTATATGTATACTGTATGTGTATATATGTATGTATATATATATGTATACTGTATATGTGTGTGTATATGTATACTGTATATGTGTATATATGTATGTATATATATATATGTATATGTGTGTATATGTATGTATATATGTATACTGTATATGTGTGTATATATATATGTATACTGTATATGTGTGTATATATATGTATACTGTATATGTGTGTATATATGTATACTGTATATGTGTGTATATATATGTATACTGTATATGTGTGTGTATATGTATACTGTATATGTGTGTGTATATGTATACTGTATATGTGTATATATATATGTATACTGTATATGTGTGTATATATGTATGTATATATATGTATACTGTATATGTGTGTGTATATGTATACTGTATATGTGTATATATGTATGTATATATATATGTATACTGTATATGTGTGTGTATATGTATGTATATATGTATACTGTATATGTGTGTATATATATATGTATACTGTATATGTGTGTATATATGTATACTGTATATGTGTGTATATATATGTATACTGTATATGTGTGTGTATATATATGTATACTGTATATGTGTGTATATATGTATACTGTATATGTGTGTATATATATGTATACTGTATATGTGTGTATATATGTATGTATATATATGTATACTGTATATGTGTGTGTATATGTATACTGTATATGTGTATATATGTATGTATATATATATGTATACTGTATATGTGTGTGTATATGTATACTGTATATGTGTATATATGTATGTATATATATATGTATACTGTATATGTGTGTATATGTATACTGTATATGTGTGTGTATATATGTATACTGTATGTGTGTATATATATGTATACTGTATATGTGTGTATATATATGTATACTGTATATGTGTGTATATGTATGTATACTGTATATGTGTGTATATATGTATACTGTATGTGTGTGTGTATATATATGTATACTGTATATGTATGTATGTATATATATGTATACTGTATATGTGTGTATATGTGTATACTGTATGTGTGTATATATATGTATACTGTATATGTGTGTATATATGTATGTATATATATGTATACTGTATATGTGTGTGTATATGTATACTGTATATGTGTATATACAGTACAGACCAAAAGTTTGGACACGCCTTCTCATTTAAAGATTTTTCTGTATTTTCATGACTTTGAAAATTGTACATTCACACTGAAGGCATCAAAACTATGAATTACCACATGTGGAATTATATACTTAACAAAAAAGTGTGAAACAGCTGAAAATATGTCTTATATTCTTGGTTCTTCAAAGTAGCCACCTTTTGCTTTGATGACTGCTTTGCACACTCTTGGCATTCTCTTGATGAGCTTCAAGAGGTAGTCACCGGAAATGGTTTTCACTTCACAGGTGTGCCCTGTCAGGTTTAATAAGTGGGATTTCTTGCCTTATAAATGGGGTTGGGACCATCAGTTGTGTTGTGCAGAAGTTAGGTGGATACACAGCTGATAGTCCTACTGAATAGACTGTTAGAATTTGTATTATGGCAAGAAAAAAGCAGCTAAGTAAAGAAAAACGAGTGGCCATCATTACTTTAAGAAATGAAGGTCAGTCAGTCCGAAAAATTGTGAAAACTTTGAAAGTGTCCCCAAGTGCAGCTGCAAAAACCATCAAGCGCTACAAAGAAACTGGCTCACATGACGACCGCCCCAGGAAAAGAAGACCAAGAGTCACCTCTGCTTCTGAGGATAAGTTTATCCGAGTCACTAGCCTCAGAAATCGCAGGTTAACAGCAGCTCAGATTAGAAACCAGGTCAATCCCACGCAGTGTTCTAGCAGCAGACACATCTCTACAACAACTGTTAAGAGGAGACTTTGTGCAGCAGGCCTTCATGGTAAAATAGCTGCTAGGAAACCACTGCTAAGGACAGGCAACAAGCAGAAGAGACTTGTTTGGGCTAAAGAACACAAGGAATGGACATTAGACCAGTGGAAATCTGTACTTTGGTCTGATGAGTCCAAATTTGAGATCTTTGGTTCCAACCACTGTGTCTTTGTGCGACGCAGAAAAGGTGAACGGATGGACTCTACATGCCTGGTTCCCACCGTGAAGCAAGGAGGAGGAGGTGTGATGGTGTGGGGGTGCTTTGCTGGTGACACTGTTGGGCATTTATTCAAAATTTAAGGCATACTGAACCAGCATGACTACCACAGCATCTTGCAGCGGCATGCTATTCCATCCGGTTTGCATTTAGTTGGACCATCATTTATTTTTCAACAGGACAATTACCCCAAACACACCTCCAGGCTGTGTAAGGGCTATTTGACCAAGAAGGAGAGTGATGGGGTGCTACGCCAGATGACCTGGCCTCCACAGTCACCAGACCTGAATCCAATCGAGATGGTTTGGGGTGAGCTGGACCGCAGACTGAAGGCAAAAGGGCCAACAAGAGCTAAGCATCTCTGGGAACTCCTTCAAGATTGTTGGAAGACCATTTCCGGAGACTACCTCTTGAAGCTCATCAAGAGAATGCCAAGAGTGTGCAAAACAGTCATCAAAGCAAAAGGTGGCTACTTTGAAGAACCTAGAATATAAGACATATTTTCAGCTGTTTCACACGTTTTTGTTAAGTATATAACTCCACATGTGTTAATTCATAGTTTTGATGCCTTCAGTGTGAATGTACAATTTTGATAGTCATGAAAATACAGAAAAATCTTTAAATGAGAAGGTGTGTCCAAACTTTTGGTCTGTACTGTATGTATGTATATATATATGTATACTGTATATGTGTGTGTATATGTATACTGTATATGTGTATATATGTATGTATATATATATGTATACTGTATATGTGTGTGTATATATATGTATACTGTATATGTGTGTATATATGTATACTGTATATGTGTGTATATATATGCATACTGTATATGTGTGTATATATGTATGTATATATATGTATACTGTATATGTGTGTGTATATGTATACTGTATATGTGTATATATGTATGTATATATATATATGTATACTGTATATGTGTGTGTATATGTATGTATATATGTATACTATATATGTGTGTATATGTATACTGTATATGTGTGTGTATATATGTATACTGTATGTGTGTGTATATGTATACTGTATATGTGTATATATGTATGTATATATATATATGTATACTGTATATGTGTGTGTATATGTATACTGTATATGTGTATATATGTATGTATATATATGTATACTGTATATGTGTGTATATGTATACTGTATATGTGTGTGTATATATGTATACTGTATGTGTGTATATATATGTATACTGTATATGTGTGTATATATATGTATACTGTATATGTGTGTATATGTATACTGTATATGTGTGTATATATGTATAATGTATATGGGTGTATATATGTACACTATATGGGTGTGTATATGTATACTGTATATGTGTGTGTATATATATGTATACTGTATATGTGTGTATATATATATGTATACTGTATATGTGTATATATATATGTATACTATATATGTGTATATATATGTATACTGTATGTGTATATATATATATGTATACTGTATATGTGTGTGTGTATATGTATACTGTATATGGGTGTATATATGTATACTGTATATGTGTGTATATGTGTATACTGTATATGTGTGTATATGTATACTGTATATGTGTGTATATATGTATAATGTATATGGGTGTATATATGTACACTGTATATGGGTGTGTATATGTATACTGTATATGTGTGTGTATATGTATACTGTATATGTGTGTATATATATATGTATACTGTATATGTGTGTATATATATATGTATACTGTATATGTGTATATATATGTATACTGTATGTGTGTATATATATATGTATACTGTATATGTGTATATGTATACTGTATATGGGTGTATATATGTATACTGTATATGTGTGTATATGTGTATACTGTATATGTGTGTGTATATATGTATACTGTATATGTGTGTATATGTATACTGTATATGTGTGTGTATATGTGTATACTGTATATGTGTGTGTATATATGTATACTGTATGTGTGTATATATATGTATACTGTATATGGGTGTGTATATATGTATACTGTATGTGTGTATATATGTATACTGTATGTGTGTATATATATGTATACTGTATATGGGTGTATATATGTATACTGTATATGGGTGTATATATGTATACTGTATATGGATGTATATATATGTATACTGTATATGGGTGTATATATATGTATACTGTATGTGTGTATATATGTATACTGTATATGTGTGTGTATATATGTATACTGTATATGTGTGTATATGTATACTGTATATGTGTGTATATGTGTATACTGTATGTGTGTGTATATGTGTATACTGTATATATGTGTGTATATGTATACTGTATATAGGTGTATATTTGTATACTGTATATGTGTGTATATGTATACTGTATGTGTGTATATATGTATACTGTATATGTGTGTGTATATATGTATACTGTATATGTGTGTATATATATGTATACTGTATATGTGTGTATATATATGTATACTGTATATGTGTGTATATGTATACTGTATATGTGTGTGTATATGTGTATACTGTATATGTGTATATATGTATACTGTATATGGGTGTATATATGTATACTGTATGTGTGTATATTTGTATACTGTATATGTGTGTATATATATGTATACTGTATATGGGTGTATATATGTATACTGTATATGGGTGTATATATGTATACTGTATATGGATGTATATATATGTATACTGTATATGTGTGTATATATGTATACTGTATATGGGTGTATATATGTATACTGTATATGGGTGTATATATATGTATACTGTATATGGGTGTATATATATGTATACTGTATATGGATGTATATATATGTATACTGTATGTGTGTATATATGTATACTGTATATGTGTGTATATATGTATACTGTATATGGGTGTATATATATGTATACTGTATATGTGTGTATATATATATATATGTATATTGTATATGTATGTATATATGTATACTGTATATGTGTGTATATATGTATACTGTATATGGGTGTATATATGTATACTGTATATGGGTGTATATATATGTATACTGTATATGGGTGTATATATATGTATACTGTATATGGATGTATATATATGTATACTGTATGTGTGTATATATGTATACTGTATATGTGTGTATATGTGTATACTGTATATGTGTGTGTATATGTATACTGTATATATGTGTGTATATATGTATACTGTATATGGGTGTATATATATGTATACTGTATATGTGTGTATATATATATATGTATATTGTATATGTATGTATATATGTATACTGTATATGTGTGTGTATATGTATACTGTATATGGGTGTGTATATGTATGTATACTGTATATGGGTGTGTATATATATGTATACTGTATATGGGTGTATATATATATATATATGTATACTGTATGTGTATATATATATATGTATACTGTATATGTGTGTGTATATGTATACTGTATATGGGTGTATATATGTATACTGTATATGTGTATATATATATATATACTGTATATGTGTGTGTATATATATATGTATACTGTATATGTGTGTATATATGTACACTGTATATGGGTATATATATGTATACTGTATGTGTATATATGTATACTGTATATGGGTGTGTATATGTATACTGTATATGGGTGTGTATATATATGTATACTGTATATGTGTGTGTATATGTATACTGTATATGTGTGTGTATATGTATACTGTATATGTGTGTATATATGTATACTGTATATGTGTGTGTATATGTATACTGTATGTGTGTGTATATATGTATACTGTATATGGGTGTGTGTATATATGTATACTGTATATCTGTGTACATATATGTATACTGTATATGTGTGTATATATGTATACTGTATATGGGTGTGTATATATATGTATACTGTATGTCTGTATATATATGTATACTGTATATGGGTGTATATATATATATATACTGTTATATGTGTATATGTATACTGTATATGGGTGTATATATGTATACTGTATATGTGTATATATGTATACTGTATATGTGTGTGTGTATATATATATATGTATACTGTATATGTGTGTGTGTATATATATATATATGTATACTGTATATGTGTGTATATATGTACACTGTATATGGGTATATATATGTATACTGTATGTGTATATATGTATACTGTATATGGGTGTATATATGTACACTGTTTATGTGTGTGTATATGTATACTGTATATGGGTGTATATATATATATGTATACTGTATGTGTATATATATACTGTATATGTGTGTATATGTATACTGTATATGGGTTTGTATATATATGTATACTGTATATGTGTGTATATGTATACTGTATATGTGTGTATATATATGTATACTGTATATGTGTGTATATATATATATATATATGTATACTGTATATGTGTGTATATGTATACTGTATATGGGTGTATATATGTATACTGTATATGTGTGTGTATATATGTATACTGTATATGGGTGTGTATATATATGTATACTGTATATGGGTGTATATATATGTATACTGTATATGTGTGTATATATGTACACTCTATATGGGTATATATATGTATACTGTATGTGTATATATGTATACTGTATATGGGTGTATATATGTATACTGTATATGTGTGTATATGTATACTGTATATGTGTGTGTATATATATGTATACTGTATATGTGTATATATAGGTATACTGTATATGGGTGTGTATATGGGTGTATATATGTATACTGTATATGGGTGTATATATGTATACTGTATATGTGTGTATATGTATACTGTTTATGTGTGTATATATATGTATACTGTATGTGTATATATATGTATACTATATATGTGTGTGTATATATATGTATACTGTATATGTGTATATATGTATACTGTATATGTGTATATATGTATACTGTATATGTGTATATATATATATGTATACTGTATATGTGTGTATATGTATACTGTATATGTGTGTATATATATATGTATACTGTATATGTGTGTATATATATATATATATGTATACTGTATATGTGTGTATATGTATACTGTATATGGGTGTATATATGTATACTGTATATGTGTGTGTATATATGTATACTGTATATGGGTGTGTATATATATGTATACTGTATATGGGTGTATATATATGTATACTGTATATGTGTGTATATATGTACACTGTATATGGGTATATATATGTATACTGTATGTGTATATATGTATACTGTATATGGGTGTATATATGTATACTGTATATGTGTGTATATGTATACTGTATATGTGTGTGTATATGGGTGTATATATGTATACTGTATATGGGTGTATATATGTATACTGTATATGTGTGTATATGTATACTGTTTATGTGTGTATATATATGTATACTGTATGTGTATATATATGTATACTATATATGTGTGTGTATATATATGTATACTGTATATGTGTATATATGTATACTGTATATGTGTATATATGTATACTGTATATGTGTATATATATATGTATACTGTATATGGGTGTATATATATGTATACTGTTTATGGGTGTATATATGTATACTGTATATGTGTATATATATATGTATACTGTATATGTGTATATATGTATACTGTATGTGTGTATATATGTATACTGTATGTGTGTATATATATGTATACTGTATATGTGTGTATATGTATACTGTTTATGTGTGTATATATGTATACTGTATGTGTGTATATATGTATACTGTATGTGTGTATATATATATGTATACTGTATATGTGTGTGTATATATATGTATACTGTATATGGGTGTGTATATGTATACTGTATATGTGTGTGTATATGTATACTGTATATGGGTGTACATATGTATACTGTATATGTGTATATATATGTATACTGTATATGTGTGTATATATGTATATATGTGTGTATATATGTATACTGTATATGTGTGTGTATATATGTATACTGTATGTGTGTGTATATGTGTATACTGTATATGTGTATACTGTATATGTGTGTGTATATATGTATACTGTATATGTGTATATATGTATAATGTATATGTGTGTATATATATGTATACTGTATGTGTGTATATATATGTATACTGTATATGTGTGTATATATGTATACTGTATGTGTGTATATATGTATAATGTATATGTGTGTATATATATGTATACTGTATGTGTGTATATATATGTATACTGTATGTGTGTATATATATGTATACTGTATATGTGTGTATATATGTATACTGTATGTGTGTATATATGTATAATGTATATGTGTGTATATATATGTATACTGTATATGTGTATATATATGTATACTGTATATGTGTATATATGTATACTGTATATGTGTATATATGTATAATGTATATGTGTATATATATGTATACTGTATGTGTGTATATATATGTATACTGTATATGTGTGTGTGTATATATGTATACTGTATGTGTTTATATATATGTATACTGTATGTGTGTATATATATGTATACTGTATGTGTGTATATATATATGTATACTGTATATGTGTGTATATATATGTATACTGTATATGTGTATATATATGTATACTGTATATGGGTGTATATATGTATACTGTATGTGTGTATATATATGTATACTGTATATGTGTGTATATATGTATACTGTATATATGTGTGTATATATGTATACTGTATGTGTGTGTATATGTGTATACTGTATATGTGTGTGTATATATGTATACTGTATGTGTGTATATATATGTATACTGTATATGTGTGTATATATGTATACTGTATGTGTGTATATATATGTATACTGTATATGTGTATATGTGTATACTGTATATGTGTGTGTATATGTATACTGTATATGTGTATATATATATATGTATACTGTATATGGGTGTGTATATGGGTGTATATATGTACAATTTATATGGGTGTATATATGTATACTGTATATGTGTGTATATATATGTATACTGTATATATATGTATACTGTATATGTGTGTATATATATGTATACTGTTTATGGGTGTATATATGTATACTGTATATGTGTGTGTATATATGTATACTGTATATGGGTGTATATATGTATACTGTATATGTGTGTGTATATATGTATACTGTATGTGTGTATATATGTGTATACTGTATATGTGTGTGTATATATGTATACTGTATGTGTGTATATATATGTATACTGTATATGTGTATATATGTATACTGTATATGTGTGTGTATATATGTATACTGTATATGTGTATATATATATATATATGTATACTGTATATGGGTGTGTATATGGGTGTATATATGTACAATTTATATGGGTGTATATATGTATACTGTATATGTGTGTATATGCATACTGTTTATGTGTGTATATATATGTATACTGTATATGTGTGTATATGTATACTGTATATATATGTATACTGTATATGTGTGTGTATATATGTATACTGTATATGGGTGTATATATGTATACTGTATATGTGTGTGTATATATGTATACTGTATATGTGTATATATATATGTATACTGTATATGGGTGTGTATATGGGTGTATATATGTACAATTTATATGGGTGTATATATGTATACTGTATATGTGTGTATATGTATACTGTTTATGTGTGTATATATATGTATACTGTATATGTGTGTATATATGTATACTGTATATGTGTGTATATGTATACTGTATGTGTGTGTATATATATGTATACTGTATGTGTGTATGTATATGTATACTGTATATGTGTGTATATATGTATACTGTATATGTGTGTATATGTATACTGTATGTGTGTATATATATGTATACTGTATATGTGTGTATATATATGTATACTGTATATGTGTGTATATATATGTATACTGTATGTGTGTATGTATATGTATACTGTATATGTGTGTATATATATGTATACTGTATATATATGTATACTGTATATGTGTGTATATATATGTATACTGTTTATGGGTGTATATATGTATACTGTATATGTGTATATATATATGTATACTGTATATGGGTATTGTATGTGTGTATATATGTATACTGTATATGTGTGTGTATATATATGTATACTGTATATGTGTATATATGTATACTGTATATGTGTATATATGTATACTGTATATGTGTGTATATATGTATACTTTATATGTGTGTGTATATATATGTATACTGTATATGTATTCTGTATATGGGTGTATATATGTACACTGTATATGTGTGTGTATATATGTATACTGTATATGGGTGTGTATATATGTATACTGTATATGTGTGTATATATGTATACTGTATATGTGTGTATATATATGTATACGGTATATGGGTGTATATATGTATACTGTTTATGGGTGTATATATGTATACTGTATATGTGTATATATGTATACTGTATATGTATACAGTATACATATATACACACACATATACACCCATATACAGTATACATATACACACACATATACAGTATACATATATACACACACATATATACAGTGTACATATATACACACACATATACAGTATACATATACACACACATATACAGTATACATATATACACACATATACAGTATACACATATACAGTATACATATATACACCCATATACAGTATACATATATACACACATATACAGTATACATACACATATACAGTATACATATATACACCCATATACAGTATACATATATACACACATATACAGTATACATACACACAGACATATACAGTATACATATATACACACACATATACACCCATATACAGTATACATATACACACACATATACAGTATACATATATACACACACATATACACCCATATACAGTATACATATATACACACACATATACAGTATACATATATACACACATACAGTATACATACAGTACAGACCAAAAGTTTGGACACACCTTCTCATTTAAAGATTTTTCTGTATTTTCATGACTATGAAAATTGTACATTCACACTGAAGGCATCAAAACTATGAATTAACACATGTGGAATTATATACTTAAGAAAAAAGTGTGAAACAAGTGAAAATATGTCTTATATTCTAGGTTCTTCAAAGTAGCCGCCTTTTGCTTTGATGACTGCTTTGCACACTCTTGGCATTCTCTTGATGAGCTTCAAGAGGTAGTCACCGGAAATGGTCTTCCAACAATCTTGAAGGAGTTCCCAGAGATGCTTAGCACTTGTTGGCCCTTTTGCCTTCACTCTGCGGTCCAGCTCACCCCAAACCATCTCGATTGGGTTCAGGTCTGGTGACTGTGGAGGCCAGGTCATCTGGCGTAGCACCCCATCACTCTCCTTCTTGGTCCAATAGCCCTTACACAGCCTGGAGGTGTTTTTGGGGTCATTGTCCTGTTGAAAAATATATGATGGTCCAACTAAATGCAAACCGGATGGAATAGCATGCCCCTGCAAGATGCTGTGGTAGCCATGCTGGTTCAGTATGCCTTCAATTTTGAATAAATCCCCAACAGTGTCACCAGCAAAGCACCCCCACACCATCACACCTCCTCCTCCATGCTTCACGGTGGGAACCAGGCATGTAGAGTCCATCCGTTCACCTTTTCTGCGTCTCACAAAGACACGGTGGTTGGAACCAAAGATCTCAAATTTGGACTCATCAGACCAAAGCACAGATTTCCACTGGTCTAATGTCCATTCCTTGTGTTCTTTAGCCCAAACAAGTCTCTTCTGCTTGTTGCCTGTCCTTAGCAGTAGTTTCCTAGCAGCTATTTTACCATGAAGGCCTGCTGCACAAAGTCTCCTCTTAACAGTTGATGAAGAGATGTGTCTGCTGCTAGAACTCTGTGTGACATTGACCTGGTCTCTAATTTGAGCTGCTGTTAACCTGTGATTTCTGAGGCTGGTGACTCGGATAAACTTATTCTCAGAAGCAGAGGTGACTCTTGGTCTTCCTTTCCTGGGGCGGTCCTCATGTGAGCCAATTTCTTTGTAGCGCTTGATGGTTTTTGCAACTGCACTTGGGGACACCTTCAAAGTTTGCCCAATTTTTCGGACTGACTGACCTTCATTTCTTAAAGTATTGATGGCCACTAATTTTTATTTACTTAGCTGCTTTTTTCTTGCCATCATACAAATTCTAACAGTCTATTCAGTAGGACTATCAGCTGTGTATCCACCGGACTTCTGCACAACACAACTGATGGTCCCAACCCCATTTATAAGGCAAGAAATCCAACTTATTAAACCTGACAGGGCACACCTGTGAAGTGAAAACCATTTCCGGTGACTACCTCTTGAAGCTCATCAAGAGAATGCCAAGAGTGTGCAAAGCAGTCATCAAAGCAAAAGGTGGCCACTTTGAAGAACCTAGAATATAAGACATATTTTCAGTTGTTTCACACTTTTTTGTTAAGTATATAATTCCACATGTGTTAATTCATAGTTTTGATGCCTTCAGTGTGAATGTACAATTTTCAAAGTCATGAAAATACAGAAAAATCTTTAAATAAGAAGGTGTGTCCAAACTTTTGGTCTGTACTGTATATACACACATATACAGTATATATATATATACACATATACAGTATACATATATACACCCATATACAGTATACATATATACACACATATACAGTATACATACACACACACATATACAGTATACATATATATACACACATATACAGTATACATATACACACACATATATAGTATTCATATATACACACACATATACAGTATACACATATACACACATATACAGTATACATATATACACATATACAGTATACATATATACAGACATATACAGTATACATATACACACATATACAGTATACATATACACACACACATATACAGTGTACACATATACACATATACAGTATACATATACACACATATACAGTATACATATATATACACACACATATACAGTATACATATATACACCCATAAACAGTATACATATATACACACACATATACAGTATACATATATATACACACATACAGTATACATATATATACATACATATATACACCCATATAAAGTATACATATATATACACACATACAGTATACATATATATACACACATACAGTATACATATATATATATATACACACATATACAGTATACATATACACACACATATACAGTATACACATATACACACATATACAGTATACACATATACACACATATACATATATATATACATACATATACACACACATATACAGTATACATATATATATACATACATATACACACAGTATACATATATATATATACATACATACACACATATACAGTATACATATATATATACACATATACAGTATACATATATATACACATATACGGTATACATATATACACACATATACAGTATACATATACACACACATACAGTATACATATATATACACATATACAGTATACATATATACACACATATACAGTATACATATATATACACACACCCATATACAGTATACATATATACACACATATACAGTATACATATACACACACATATACAGTATACACATATACAGTATACATATACACACACATATACAGTATACATATATACACACACATAAACAGTATACACATATACACACATATACATATATATATATACACACACATATACAGTATACATATATATATACATACATATACACACATATACATATATATATATACATACATATATACACACATATACAGTATACATATATATACACATATACAGTATACATATATACACATATACAGTATACATATACACACATATACAGTATACATATACACACATATACAGTATACACATACACACACATATACAGTATACATATATACACCCATATACAGTATACATATACACACACATATACAGTATACATATATATACACACATATACAGTATACATACACACACATATACAGTATACATATACACACACATATACAGTATACATATATATATACACACACATATATACACACATATACAGTATACATATATACACATACAGTATACATATATATACACGCATATACAGTATACATATACACGCACATATACAGTATACATATATATACACACACATATACAGTATACATATATACACACACATACAGTATACATATATACACACACATATACAGTATACATATATATACACACATACAGTATACATATATACATACATATACAGTATACATATATACACACACATACAGTATACATATATACACACACATATACAGTATACATATAAATACACACATACAGTATACATATATACATACATATACAGTATACATATACACACATATACAGTATACATATATACACACATACAGTATACATATATATACACGCATATACAGTATACATATACACACATATACAGTATACATATATACACCCATATACAGTATACATATATACACCCATATAAAGTATACATATATATATACACACACATATATACACACATATACAGTATACATATATACACATACAGTATACATATATATACACACATATACAGTATACATATACACACATATACAGTATACATATATATACACACATATACAGTATACATATATACACACACATATACAGTATACATATATACACACATATACAGTATACATATATATATACACATATACAGTATACATATATATACACACATATACAGTATACATATACACACACATATACAGTATACATATATATACACATATACAGTATACATATATATACACACACACATATATACACACATATACAGTATACATATACACACATATACAGTATACATATATACCCCCATATACAGTATACATATATACACCCATATACAGTATACATATATATATACACACACATATATACACACATATACAGTATACATATATACACATACAGTATACATATATATACACACATATACAGTATACATATACACACATATACAGTATACATATATATACACACA
The DNA here is from genome assembly GCF_046119375.1 of Phyllobates terribilis. NCBI lineage: Eukaryota > Metazoa > Chordata > Amphibia > Anura > Dendrobatidae > Phyllobates > Phyllobates terribilis. The sequence goes on along the minus strand of NW_027364055.1, from coordinate 179,436 downwards.
TATACAGTATACATATATATACACACACATATACAGTATACATATATACACACATATACAGTATACATATATATATACACATATACAGTATACATATATATACACACATATACAGTATACATATACACACACATATACAGTATACATATATATACACATATACAGTATACATATATATATACACACACATATATACACACATATACAGTATACATATACACACATATACAGTATACATATATACACACACATATACAGTATACTTATATATACACACATATACAGTATACATATACACACACATATACAGTATACATATATATACACATATACAGTATACATATATATATACACACACATATATACACACATATACAGTATACATATATACACATACAGTATACATATATACACACACATATACAGTATACATATATACACACATACAGTATACATATATATATACACGCATATACAGTATACATATATATATACACACATATACAGTATACATATATATATATACACACATATATACATACATATACAGTATACATATATACACATACAGTATACATATATCTACACACACATATACAGTATACATATATATACACACCCATATACAGTATACATATATATACACACATATACAGTATACATATATACACACATACAGTATACATATATACACCCATAAACAGTATACATAAACAGTATACATATACACACCCACATATACAGTATACATATATACACACATATACAGTATACATATATACACACATATACAGTATACATATACACACACATATACAGTATACACATATACACACCCATATAAGGACAGGCAACAAGCAGAAGAGACTTGTTTGGGCTAAAGAACACAAGCAATGGACATTAGACCAGTGGAAATCTGTGCTTTGGTCTGATGAGTCCAAATTTGAGATCTTTGGTTCCAACCACCGTGTCTTTGTGCGACGCAGAAAAGGTGAACGGATGGACTCTACATGCCTGGTTCCCACCGTGAAGCATGGAGGAGGAGGTGTGATGATGTGGGGGTGCTTTGCTGGTGACACTGTTGGGGATTTATTCTAAATTGAAGGCATACTGAACCAGCATGGCTACCACAGCATCTTGCAGCGGCATGCTATTCCATCCGGTTTGCATTTAGTTGGATCATCATTTATTTTCCTACAGGACAATGACCCCAAACACACCTCCAGGCTGTGTAAGAGCTATTTGACCAGGAGGGAGAGTGATGGGGTGCTACGCCAGATGACCTGGCCTCCACAGTCACCAGACCTGAACCCAATCGAGATGGTTTGGGGTGAGCTGGACCGCAGAGTGAAGGCAAAAGGGCCAACAAGTGCTAAGCATCTCTGGGAACTCCTTCAAGATTGTTGGAAGACCATTTCCGGAGACTACCTCTAGAAGCTCATCAAGAGAATGCCAAGAGTGTGCAAAGCAGTCATCAAAGCAAAAGGTGGCTACTTTGAAGAACCTAGAATATAAGACATATTTTCAGTTGTTTCACACGTTTTTGTTAAGTATATAATTCCACATGTGGTAATTCATAGTTTTGATGCCTTCAGTGTGAATGTACAATTTTCATACTCAAGAAAATACAGAAAAATCTTTAAATGAGAAGGTGTGTCCAAACTTTTGGTCTGTACTGTATGTATGTATATATATATATATATATATATACTGTATATGTGTGTGTATATGTATACTGTATATGTGTATACATGTATGTATATATATATGTATACTGTATATGTGTATATATGTGTGTATATATATATATGTATACTGTATATGTGTGTATATGTATACTGTATATGTGTATATATGTATATATATATGTATACTGTATATGTGTGTGTATATATATGTATACTGTATATGTGTGTATATATGTATACTGTATATGTGTGTATATATATATGTATACTGTATATGTGTGTATATATGTATATATATGTATACTGTATATGTGTGTGTATATGTATACTGTATATGTGTATATATGTATGTATATATATATGTATACTGTAAATGTGTGTGTATATGTATGTATATATGTATACTATATATGTGTGTATATGTATACTGTATATGTGTGTGTATATATGTATACTGTATGTGTGTGTATATGTATACTGTATATGTGTATATATGTATGTATATATATATGTATACTGTATATGTGTGTGTATATGTATACTGTATATGTGTATATATGTATGTATATATATATGTATACTGTATATGTGTGTATATGTATACTGTATATGTGTGTGTATATATGTATACTGTATGTGTGTATATATATGTATACTGTATATGTGTGTATATATATGTATACTGTATATGTGTGTATATGTATACTGTATATGTGTGTATATATGTATAATGTATATGGGTGTAAATATGTACACTGTATATGGGTGTGTATATGTATACTGTATATGTGTGTGTATATGTATACTGTATATGTGTGTATATATATATGTATACTGTATATGTGTATATATATGTATACTGTATATGTGTATATATATGTATACTGTATGTGTATATACATATATGTATACTGTATATGTGTGTGTATATGTATACTGTATATGGGTGTATATATGTATACTGTATATGTGTGTATATGTGTATACTGTATATGTGTGTATATGTATACTGTATATGTGTGTATATATGTATAATGTATATGGGTGTATATATGTACACTGTATATGGGTGTGTATATGTATACTGTATATGTGTGTATATATGTATACTGTATATGGGTGTATATATGTATACTGTATATGTGTGTATATGTATACTGTATATGTGTGTATATATATATGTATACTGTATATGTGTATATATATATGTATACTGTATATGTGTATATATATGTATACTGTATGTGTGTATATATATATGTATACTGTATATGTTTGTGTATATGTATACTGTATATGGGTGTATATATGTATACTGTATATGTGTGTATATGTGTATACTGTATATGTGTGTGTGTATATATGTATACTGTATATGTGTGTATATGTATACTGTATATGTGTATACTGTATATGTGTATATATGTATACTGTATATGGGTGTATATATGTATACTGTATATGTGTGTATATATGTATACTGTATATGGGTATTGTATGTGTGTATATATGTATACTGTATATGTGTGTGTATATATATGTATCCTGTATATGTGTGTGTATATGTATACTGTATATGTATGTATACTATATGTGTGTATATATATGTATACTGTATATGTGTATATATATATGTATACTGTATATGTGTGTGTATATATGTATACTGTATGTGTGTATATATATGTATACTGTATATGTGTGTGTATATATATGTATACTGTATATGTGTGTGTATATATATGTATACTGTATGTGTGTATATATATATATATATATGTATACTGTATATGTGTGTATATATATGTATACTGTTTATGGGTGTATATATGTATACTGTATATGTGTATATATGTATACTGTATATGTGTGTGTATATATATGTATACTGTATATGTGTGTGTATATATATGTATACTGTATGTGTGTATATATATGTATACTGTATATGGGTGTGTATATATATGTATCCTATATGTGTGTGTGTATATGTATACTGTATATGGGTGTATATATATGTATACTGTATATGTGTGTGTATATATGTATACTGTATATGTGTGTATATATGTATACTGTATATGGGTGTATATATATATGTATACTGTATATGTGTATATATATATGTATACTGTATATGTGTATATATATGTATACTGTATGTGTGTATATATATATGTATACTGTATATGTGTGTGTATATGTATACTGTATATGGGTGTATATATGTATACTGTATATGTGTGTATATGTGTATACTGTATATGTGTGTATATGTATACTGTATATGTGTGTATATATGTATAATGTATATGGGTGTATATATGTACACTGTATATGGGTGTGTATATGTATACTGTATATGTGTGTGTATATGTATACTGTATATGTGTGTATATATATATGTATACTGTATATGTGTATATATATATGTATACTGTATATGTGTATATATATGTATACTGTATGTGTGTATATATATATGTATACTGTATATGTGTGTGTGTATATGTATACTGTATATGGGTGTATATATGTATACTGTATATGTGTGTATATGTGTATACTGTATATGTGTGTGTGTATATATGTATACTGTATATGTGTGTATATGTATACTGTATATGTGTGTATATATGTATACTGTATATGTGTGTATATATATATGTATACTGTATATGGGTGTATATATGTATACTGTATATGTGTGTATATATGTATACTGTATATGGGTATTGTATGTGTGTATATATGTATACTGTATATGTGTGTGTATATATATGTATACTGTATATGGGTGTGTATATATGTATACTGTATATGGGTGTATATATATGTATACTGTATGTGTGTATATATGTATACTGTATATGTGTGTGTATATATGTATACTGTATATGTGTGTATATGTATACTGTATATGTGTGTATATGTGTATACTGTATGTGTGTGTATATGTGTATACTGTATATATGTGTGTATATGTATACTGTATATAGGTGTATATATGTATACTGTATATGTGTGTATATATGTATACTGTATATGTGTGTGTGTGTATATATGTATACTGTATATGTGTGTGTATATATGTATACTGTATATGTGTATATATGTATACTGTATATGGGTGTATATATATGTATACTGTATATGGGTGTATATATGTATACTTTATATGGGTGTATATATATGTATACTGTATATGGGTGTATATATGTATACTGTATATGGATGTATATATATGTATACTGTATGTGTGTATATATATATACTGTATATGTGTGTATATTTGTATACTGTATATGGGTGTATATATGTATACTGTATATGGGTGTATATATATGTATATTGTATATGTGTGTATATATATATATATATGTATACTGTATATGTATGTATATATGTATACTGTATATGTGTGTGTATATGTATACTGTATATGGGTGTGTATATATATGTATACTGTATATGGGTGTGTATATATATGTATACTGTATATGGGTGTATATATATATATATGTATACTGTATGTGTATATATATATATGTATACTGTATATGTGTGTATATGTATACTGTATATGTTTGTATATATGTATACTGTATATGGGTGTATATATGTATACTGTATATGTGTATATATATACTGTATATGTGTGTGCATATATATATATGTATACTGTATATGTATGTATATATGTACACTGTATATGGGTATATATGTATACTGTATGTGTATATATGTATACTGTATATGGGTGTGTATATGTACACTGTATATGTGTGTGTATATGTATACTGTATATGGGTGTGTATATATATGTATACTGTATATGTGTGTACATATATGTATACTGTATGTGTGTATATATATGTATACTGTATATGGGTGTGTATATATATGTATACTGTATGTCTGTATATATATGTATACTGTATATGGGTGTATATATATATACTGTTATATGTGTGTATATGTATACTGTATATGGGTGTATATATGTATACTGTATATGTGTATATATGTATACTGTATATGTGTGTGTATATATATATATATGTATACTGTATATGTGTGTGTGTGTATATATATATATATATGTATACTGTATATGTGTGTATATATGTACACTGTATATGGGTATATATATGTATACTGTATGTGTATATATGTATACTGTATATGGGTGTATATATGTACACTGTATATGTGTGTGTATATGTATACTGTATATGTGTGTATATGTATACTGTATATGGGTGTATATATATATATATGTATACTGTATGTGTATATATATACTGTATATGTGTGTGTATATGTATACTGTATATGTGTGTATATATATATGTATACTGTATATGTGTGTATATATATATATATGTATACTGTATATGTGTGTATATATGTATACTGTATATGTGTGTATATGTATACTGTATATGGGTGTATATATGTATACTGTATATGTGTGTGTATATATGTATACTGTATATGGGTGTGTATATATATGTATACTGTATATGGGTGTATATATATGTATACTGTATATGTGTGTATATATGTACACTGTATATGGGTGTATATATATGTATACTGTATGTGTATATATGTATACTGTATATGGGTGTATATATGTATACTGTATATGTGTGTATATGGGTGTATATATATGTATACTGTATGTGTATATATGTATACTGTATATGGGTGTATATATGTATACTGTATATGTGTGTATATGGGTGTATATATATGTATACTGTATGTGTATATATGTATACTGTATATGGGTGTATATATGTATACTGTATATGTGTGTATATGTATACTGTATATGTGTGTGTATATATATGTATACTGTATATGTGTATATATATGTATACTGTATATGGGTGTATATATGTATACTGTATATGGGTGTATATATGTATACTGTATATGTGTGTATATGTATACTGTTTATGTGTGTATATATATGTATACTGTATATGTGTGTGTATATATATGTATACTGTATATGTGTATATATGTATACTGTATATGTGTGTGTATATATGTATACTGTATATGTGTGTCTATATATGTATACTGTATATGGGTGTATATATATGTATACTGTTTATGGGTGTATATATGTATACTGTATATGTGTATATATATATGTATACTGTATATGTGTATATATGTATACTGTATGTGTGTATATATGTATACTGTATGTGTGTATATATATGTATACTGTATATGGGTGTATATATATATGTATACTGTTTATGTGTGTATATATGTTTACTGTATGTGTGTATATATGTATACTGTATGTGTGTATATATATATGTATACTGTATATGTGTGTGTATATATATGTATACTGTATATGGGTGTGTATATGTTTACTGTATATGTGTGTATATGTATACTGTATATGGGTGTATATATGTATACTGTATATGTGTATATATATATATGTATACTGTATATGTGTGTATATATGTATATATGTGTGTATATATGTATACTGTATATGTGTGTGTATATATGTATACTGTATGTGTGTGTATATGTGTATACTGTATATTTGTGTGTATATATGTATACTGTATATGTGTATATATGTATAATGTATATGTGTGTGTATATATATGTATACTGTATGTGTGTATATATATATGTATACTGTATATGTGTGTATATATATGTATACTGTATATGTGTATATATATGTATACTGTATATGGGTGTATATATGTATACTGTATGTGTATATATATGTATACTGTATATGTGTGTATATATGTATACTGTATATATGTGTGTATATATGTATACTGTATATGTGTGTGTATATATGTATACTGTATGTGTGTGTATATGTGTATACTGTATATGTGTGTGTATATATGTATACTGTATGTGTGTATATATATGTATACTGTATATGTGTGTATATATGTATACTGTATGTGTGTATATATATGTATACTGTATATGTGTATATATGTATACTGTATATGTGTATATATATATATGTATACTGTATATGGGTGTGTATATGGGTGTATATATGTACAATTTATATGGGTGTATATATGTATACTGTATATGTGTGTATATGTATACTGTTTATGTGTGTATATATATGTATACTGTATGTGTGTATGTATATGTATACTGTATATGTGTATATACATGGATACTGTATATATATGTATACTGTATATGTGTGTATATATATGTATACTGTTTATGGGTGTATATATGTATACTGTATATGTGTGTGTATATATGTATACTGTATATGGGTGTATATATGTATACTGTATATGTGTGTGTATATATGTATACTGTATGTGTGTATATATGTGTATACTGTATATGTGTGTGTATATATGTATACTGTATGTGTGTATATATATGTATACTGTATATGTGTATATATGTATACTGTATATGTGTGTGTATATATGTATACTGTATATGTGTATATATATATATATATGTATACTGTATATGGGTGTGTATATGGGTGTATATATGTACAATTTATATGGGTGTATATATGTATACTGTATATGTGTGTATATGTATACTGTTTATGTGTGTATATATATGTATACTGTATATGTGTGTATATGTATACTGTATATGTGTGTATTTTATATGTATACTGTATATATATGTATACTGTATATGTGTGTATATATGTATACTGTATATGTGTGTGTTTATATGTATACTGTATATGGGTGTATATATGTATACTGTATATGTGTGTGTATATATGTATGCTGTATATGTGTGTGTATATATGTATATATATATATGTATACTGTATATGGGTGTGTATATGGGTGTATATATGTACAATTTATATGGGTGTATATATGTATACTGTATATGTGTGTATATGTATACTGTTTATGTGTGTATATATATGTATACTGTATATGTGTGTATATATGTATACTGTATATGTGTGTATATGTATACTGTGTGTGTATATATATGTATACTGTATGTGTGTATGTATATGTATACTGTATATGTGTGTATATATGTATACTGTATATGTGTGTATATGTATACTGTATGTGTGTGTATATATATGTATACTGTATATGTGTGTATATATGTATACTGTATGTGTGTGTGTATATATGTATACTGTATATGTGTGTATATATATGTATATTGTATATGTGTGTATATGTATACTGTATATGTGTATATATGTATGTATATATATATGTATACTGTATATGTGTGTATATGTATACTGTATGTGTGTGTATATATATGTATACTGTATGTGTGTATATATATATGTATACTGTATATGTGAATATATATATATGTATACTGTATATGTGTGTATATATATATGTATACTGTATATATATGTATACTGTATATGTGTGTATATATATGTATACTGTTTATGGGTCTATATATGTATACTGTATATGTGTATATATATATGTATACTGTATATATGTATATATGTATATTGTATGTGTGTATATATGTATACTGTATGTGTGTATATATATATGTATACTGTATATGTGTGTGTATATATATGTATACTGTATATGGGTGTATATATATATGTATACTGTATATGTGTATATATATGTATACTGTATATGTGTGTGTATATATGTATACTGTATATGTGTGTATATATATATGTATACTGTATATGTGTATATATGTATACTGTATGTGTGTATATATATGTATACTGTATATGTGTGTATATATATGTATACTGTATATGTGTGTGTATATATATATATATGTATACTGTATATGTGTGTATATATATGTATACTGTTTATGGGTGTATATATGTATACTGTATATGTGTATATATGTATACTGTATATGTGTGTGTATATATATGTATACTGTATATGTGTGTGTATATATATGTATACTGTATGTGTGTATATATATGTATACTGTATATGGGTGTGTATATATATGTATCCTGTATGTGTGTGTATATGTATACTGTATATGGGTGTATATATATATGTATACTGTATATGGGTGTATATATGTATACTGTATATGGGTGTATATATATATATGTATACTGTATATGTATGTGTATATATGTATACTGTATATGGGTGTATATATGTATACTGTATATGGGTGTATATATATATGTATACTGTATATGTGTGTGTGTATGTATACTGTATATGTGTGTATATATGTATACTGTATGTGTGTGTGTATATATATGTATATGTGTGTATATGTATACTGTATGTGCGTATGTATGAATACTGTATATGTGTGTGTATATATATGTATACTGTATATGTGTGTATATGTATACTGTATATGTGTATATATATGTATACTGTATATGTGTATATATATGTATGCTGTATATGGGTGTGTATATATATGTATACTGTATGTGTGTATATATGAATACTGTATATGTGTGTGTATATATATGTATACTGTATATGTGTGTATATATATGTATACTGTATATGTGTGTGTATATATGTATACTGTATATGTGTTTATATATGTATACTGTATATGTGTGTATATATATGTATACTGTATTTGTGTATATATATGTATACTTTATATGTGTGTGTATATATATGTATACTGTATATGTATACTGTATATGGGTGTATATATGTACACTGTATATGTGTGTGTATATCTGTATACTGTATATGGGTTTGTATATATGTATACTGTATATGTGTGTATATATATGTATACTGTATATGGGTGTATATATGTATACTGTATATGTGTATATATGTATACTGTTTATGGGTGTATATATGTATACTGTATATGTGTATATATGTATACTGTTTATGGGTGTATATATGTATACTGTTTATGGGTGTATATATGTATACTGTATATGGGTGTATATATGTATACTGTATATGTGTATATATATGTATACTGTATATGTGTATATATATATATGTATACTGTATATGGGTGTGTATATGGGTGTATATATGTACAATTTATATGGGTGTATATATGTATACTGTATATGTGTGTATATGTATACTGTTTATGTGTGTATATATATGTATACTGTATGTGTGTATGTATATGTATACTGTATATGTGTATATATATGGATACTGTATATATATGTATACTGTATATGTGTGTATATATATGTATACTGTTTATGGGTGTATATATGTATACTGTATATGTGTGTGTATATATGTATACTGTATGTGTGTATATATGTGTATACTGTATATGTGTGTGTATATATGTATACTGTATGTGTGTATATATATGTATACTGTATATGTGTATATATGTATACTGTATATGTGTGTATATATATGTATACTGTATATATATGTATACTGTATATGTGTGTATATATGTATACTGTATATGTGTGTGTTTATATGTATACTGTATATGGGTGTATATATGTATACTGTATATGTGTGTGTATATATGTATGCTGTATATGTGTGTGTATATATGTATACTGTATATGTGTATATATATATATATGTATACTGTATATGGGTGTGTATATGGGTGTATATATGTACAATTTATATGGGTGTATATATGTATACTGTATATGTGTGTATATGTATACTGTTTATGTGTGTATATATATGTATACTGTATATGTGTGTATATATGTATACTGTATATGTGTGTATATGTATACTGTGTGTGTATATATATGTATACTGTATGTGTGTATGTATATGTATACTGTATATGTGTGTATATATGTATACTGTATATGTGTGTATATGTATACTGTATGTGTGTGTATATATATGTATACTGTATATGTGTGTATATATGTATACTGTATGTGTGTGTGTATATATGTATACTGTATATGTGTGTATATATATGTATATTGTATATGTGTGTATATGTATACTGTATATGTGTATATATGTATGTATATATATATGTATACTGTATATGTGTGTATATGTATACTGTATGTGTGTGTATATATATGTATACTGTATGTGTGTATATATATATGTATACTGTATATGTGAGTATATATATATGTATACTGTATATGTGTGTATATATATATATGTATACTGTATATATATGTATACTGTATATGTGTGTATATATATGTATACTGTTTATGGGTGTATATATGTATACTGTATATGTGTATATATATATATATGTATACTGTATATATGTATATATGTATATTGTATGTGTGTATATATGTATACTGTATGTGTGTATATATATATGTATACTGTATATGTGTGTGTATATATATGTATACTGTATATGGGTGTATATATATATGTATACTGTATATGTGTATATATATGTATACTGTATATGTGTGTGTATATGTATACTGTATATGGGTGTATATATATGTATACTGTATATGTGTGTATATATATATGTATACTGTATATGTGTATATATGTATACTGTATGTGTGTATATATATGTATACTGTATATGTGTGTATATATATGTATACTGTATATGTGTATATATATGTATACTGTATATGGGTGTATATATATGTATACTGTATATGTGTATATATATGTATACTGTATATGGGTGTATATATATGTATACTGTATATGTGTATATATATGTATACTGTATATGGGTGTATATATATGTATACTGTATATGTGTGTATATATATATGTATACTGTATATGTGTATATATGTATACTGTATGTGTGTATATATATGTATACTGTATATGTGTGTATATGTATACTGTATATGTGTATATATGTATACTGTATATGTGTGTGTATATATATGTATACTGTATATGTGTGTGTATATATATGTATACTGTATGTGTGTATATATATGTATACTGTATATGGGTGTGTATATATATGTATCCTGTATGTGTGTGTATATGTATACTGTATATGGGTGTATATATATATGTATACTGTATATGGGTGTATATATGTATACTGTATATGGGTGTATATATATATGTATACTGTATATGTATGTGTATATATGTATACTGTATATGGGTGTATATATGTATACTGTATATGGGTGTATATATATATGTATACTGTATATGTGTGTGTGTATGTATACTGTATATGTGTGTATATATGTATACTGTATGTGTGTGTGTATATATATGTATATGTGTGTATATGTATACTGTATGTGCGTATATATGAATACTGTATATGTGTGTGTATATATATGTATACTGTATATGTGTGTATATGTATACTGTATATGTGTATATATATGTATACTGTATATGTGTATATATATGTATGCTGTATATGGGTGTGTATATATATGTATACTGTATGTGTGTATATATATGTATACTGTATGTGTGTATATATGAATACTGTATATGTGTGTGTATATATATGTATACTGTATATGTGTGTATATATATGTATACTGTATATGTGTGTGTATATATGTATACTGTATTTGTGTATATATATGTATACTGTATATGTGTGTGTATATATGTATACTGTATATGTGTTTATATATGTATACTGTATATGTGTGTATATATATGTATACTGTATTTGTGTATATATATGTATACTTTATATGTGTGTGTATATATATGTATACTGTATATGTATACTGTATATGGGTGTATATATGTACACTGTATATGTGTGTGTATATATGTATACTGTATATGGGTGTGTATATATGTATACTGTATATGTGTGTATATATATGTATACTGTATATGGGTGTATATATGTATACTGTATATGTGTATATATGTATACTGTTTATGGGTGTATATATGTATACTGTATATGTGTATATATGTATACTGTTTATGGGTGTATATATGTATACTGTATATGTGTATATATGTATACTGTATATGTATACAGTATACATATATACACACACATATACACCCATATACAGTATACATATACACACATATACAGTATACATATATATACACACATATACAGTATACATATATACACATACAGTATACATATATACACCCACATATACACCCATATACAGTATACATATATATACACACATATACAGTATACATATACACACACATATACAGTATACATATATACACCCATATACAGTATACATATATATATACACACATATACAGTATACATATATACACACCCATATACAGTATACATATATATATACACATATACAGTATACATATATACACACATATACAGTATACATATATACACACCCATATACAGTATACATATATACACACACATATACAGTATACATATACACACACATATGCAGTATACATATATACACACATATACAGTATACACATATACAGTATACATATATACACACCCATATACAGTATACATATATATATACACATATACAGTATACATATATACACACATATACAGTATACATATATACACACCCATATACAGTATACATATATACACACACATATATACAGTATACATATACACACATATACAGTATACACATATACACACATATACAGTATACATATACACACACATATACAGTATACATATATACACACATATACAGTATACACATATACAGTATACATATATACACCCATATACCGTATACATATATACACACCCATATACAGTATATATATACACACATATACAGTATACATATATATACACACATATACAGTATACATATATACACACATATATAGTATTCATATATACACACATATACAGTATACACATATACACACATATACAGTAAACATATATACACCCATATACAGTATACATATACACACACACATATACAGTATACATATATACACATATACAGTATACATATATACAGACATATACAGTATACACATATACAGACATATACAGTATACATATACACACACACACATATACAGTATACACATATACACACACACATATACAGTATACATATATACACCCATATACAGTATACATATATATATACACTCATATACAGTATACACATATACACATATACAGTATACATATATACACACATATACAGTATACATATATATATACACACACATATACAGTATACATATATACACACATATACAGTATGCATATATACACACATATACAGTATACATATATATATATACACACATACAGTATACATATATACACACCCTTATACAGTATACATATATACACATATACAGTATACATATATACACCCATAAACAGTATACATATACACACACATATACTGTATACATATATATACACACACATATACAGTATACATATATACACACACATATACAGTATACATATATACACCCATATACAGTATACATATATATATACACTCATATACAGTATACACATATACACATATACAGTATACATATATACACACATATACAGTATACATATATATATACACACACATATACAGTATACATATATACACACATATACAGTATGCATATATACACACATATACAGTATACATATATATATATACACACATACAGTATACATATATACACACCCTTATACAGTATACATATATACACATATACAGTATACATATATACACCCATAAACAGTATACATATACACACACATATACAGTATACATATATATACACACACATATACAGTATACATATATACACACACATATACAACTACCAGAGAAAAAAAGCGAAGACCGAATCAACACTTCTATAGCAAAAAATGGTCAATATTTATTATGATACAAAGATCAGACATATACAAAGGTCAGTACAATATTATAAAAAAGGACAATAAAATCAATAACAGCCCTCTCTACATGTGACTCCACACAGGGACCCATAATATAGGTAATCCATGGCAGACCCAGATCCTATGTATTTAGTTTTATTATATCATATCTGCTATATATATATAACACACATAAGCATTAAAATGGATACTATATATGCTGATTACCCTCACTGCTGTATAGTGGAAACCAGTAGAAGTCCCTGGGGCGTCTCTCTCGACATGTGCCTCCCCATTATGGACCCCTAACAGTGCTATTGCCCCCTGGTGATTACATTTGGACACTGGAGAGCTGCGGTAAGCATACAATGGGGACATCTATGTTCCCTCTATTCATCTAGTGCACCGCACATGACAATAATAGTAGATAATAGGAGGGTGATATGGTAAATGACTTCTACTGGTTTCCACTATACAGCAGTGAGGGTAATCAGCATATATAGTATCCATTTTAATGCTTATGTGTGTTATATATATATAGCAGATATGATATAATAAAACTAAATACATAGGATCTGGGTCTGCCATGGATTACCTATATTATGGGTCCCTGTGTGGAGTCACATGTAGAGAGGGCTGTTATTGATTTTATTGTCCTTTCTTATAATATTGTACTGACCTTTGTATATGTCTGATCTTTGTATCATAATAAATATTGACCATTTTTTGCTATAGAAGTGTTGATTCGGTCTTCGCTTTTTTTCTCTGGTAGTTCTATATTTGGCGATGGAGTCGCATTTAGTCCATATAGGGTAGTAATTAATAAAAGGTACATATCATACCTATATCTACACACATGGTGTGATTTATACTACCCATTTATGATTGGTGTTCTTTACACACATATACAGTATACATATATACACATATACAGTATATATATATACACATATACAGTATACATATATACACACACATATACAGTATACATATATATACACACATACAGTATACATATATACACACATATACAGTATACACATATACACACATATACAGTATACATATATATACACACACATATACAGTATACATATATATGCACACACATATACAGTATACATATACACACATATACAGTATACATATATACACACAAATACAGTATACATATATACACATATACAGTATACATATATATACACACATATACAGTATACATATATATACACATATACAGTATACATATACACACATATACAGTATATTATATACACACATATACAGTATACATATACACACATATACAGTATATTATATACACACATATACAGTATACATATACACACATATACAGTATACATACAGTACAGACCAAAAGTTTGGACACACCTTCTCATTTAAAGATTTTTCTGCATTTTCATGATTATGAAAATTGTACATTCACACTGAAGGCATCAAAACTATGAATTAACACATGTGGAATTATATAGTTAACAAAAAAGTGTGAAACAACTGAAAATATGTCTTATATTCTAGGTTCTTCAAAGTAGCCACCTTTTGCTTTGATGACTGCTTTGCACACTCTTGGCATTCTCTTGATGAGTTTCAAGAGGTAGTCACCGGAAATGGTCTTCCAACAATCTTGAAGGAGTTCCCAGAGATGCTTAGCACTTGTTGGCCCTTTTGCCGTCACTCTGCAGTCCAGCTCACCCCAAATCATCTCGATTGGGTTCAGGTCTGGTGACTGTGGAGGCCAGGTCATCTGGCGTAGCACCCCATCACTCTGCTTCTTGGTCAAATAGCCCTTACACAGCCTGGAGGTGTGTTTGGGGTCATTGTCCTGTTGAAAAATAAATGATGATCCAACTAAATGCAAACCGGATGGAATAGCATGCCGCTGCAAGATGCTGTGGTAGCCATGCTGGTTCAGTATGCCTTCAATTTTGAATAAATCCCCAACAGTGTCACCAGCAAAGCTCCCCCACACCATCACACCTCCTCCTCCATGCTTCACGGTGGGAACCAGGCATGTAGAGTCCATCCGTTCACCTTTTCTGCGTCGCACAAAGACAAGGTGGTTGGAACCAAAGATCTCAAATTTGGACTCATCAGACCAGAGCACAGATTTCCACTTGTCTAATGTCCATTCCTTGTGTTCTTTAGCCCAAAAAAGTCTGTTCTGCTTGTTGCCTGTCCTTAGCAGTGGTTTCCTAGCAGCTATTTTACCATGAAGGCCTGCTGCACAAAGTCTCCTCTTAACAGTTGTTGAAGAGATGTGTCTGCTGCTAGAACTCTGTGTAGCATTGACCTGGTCTCTAATCTGAGCTGCTGTTAACCTGCGATTTCTGAGGCTGGTGACTCGGATAAACTTATCCTCAGAAGCAGAGGTGACTCTGGGTCATCCTTTCCTGGGGCGGTCCTCATGTGAGCCAGTTTCTTTGTAGCGCTTGATGGTTTTTGCAACTGCACTTGGGGACACTTTCAAAGTTTTCCCAATTTTTCGGACTGACTGACCTTCATTTCTTAAAGTAATGATGGCCACTCGTTTTTCTTTACTTAGCTGCTTTTTTCTTGCCATAATACAAATTCTAACAGTCTATTCAGTAGGACTATCAGCTGTGTATCCACCGGACTTCTGCACAACACAACTGATGGTCCCAACCCCATTTATAACGCAAGAAATCCCACTTATTAAACCTGACAGGGCACACCTGTGAAGTGAAAACCATTTCCGGTGACTACCTCTTGAAGCTCATCAAGAGAATGCCAAGAGTGTGCAAAGCAGTCATCAAAGCAAAAGGTGGGTACTTTGAATAACCTAGAATATAAGACATATTTTCAGTTGTTTCACACTTTTTTGTTAAGTATATAATTCCACATGTGTTAATTCATAGTTTTGATGCCTTCAGTGTGAATGTACAATTTTCATAATCATGAAAATACAGAAAAATCTTTAAATGAGAAGGTGTGTCCAAACCTTTGGTCTGTACTGTATATATACACACAAATACAGTATACATATATATACACACACATATACAGTATACACATACACACCCATATACAGTATACATATATATACACACATACAGTATACATATATACACACATATACAGTATACATATATACACCCATATACAGTATACATATATTCCCACACATATACAGTATACATATACACACACATATACAGTATACATATATACACACATATACAGTATACATATATACACATATACAGTATACATATATACACACACACATACAGTATACATATATATACACACATACAGTATACATATATATACACATACAGTATACATATATACACACACACATACAGTATACATATATATACACACATACAGTATACATATATATACACATACAGTATACATATATACACACACATATACAGTATACATACATATACAGTATACATATACACACACATATACAGTATACATATATACACATATATACAGTATACATATATACACACACATACAGTATACATATATACACACATATACAGTATACATATATATACACACATATACAGTATACATATATACACACATATACAGTATACATATACACACACATACAGTATACATATATACACACACACATACAGCATACATATATACACACACATACAGTATACATATATACACACACACATACAGTATACATATATATACACACACATATACAGTATACATATATACACACACATACAGTATACATATATATACACATACAGTATGTAATGTAAGAACGTTGTGCATTTCCTCTGTAATTCCTCCTGGAAATGTTAGAACTCTACTTTATGCACTTCCTCTGTAATCCCTCGTGGCAATGTAAGAACTTTACTTTATGCACTTCCTCTGTAATTCGTCCTGGAAATGCAAGAACTTTACTTATTGCACTTCCTCTGTAAATACTCCTGGACATGTAAGAACTCTACTTTGTGCACTTACTCTGTAATCCCTCCTGGAAATGTAAGAACTTTACTTGATGCACTTCCTCTGTAATCCCTCCTGGAAATGTAAGAACTTTACTTTATGCCCTTCCTCTGTAATCCCTCCTGGAAATGTAACAACTCTACTTTGTGCATTTCCTCTATAATTCCTCCTGGAAATGTAAGAACTTTACTTTATGCACTTCCTCTGTAATCCCTCCTGGAAATGTAAGAAATCTACTTCATACATTCCTCTGTAATCCCTCCTGGAAATGTAATAACGTTGTGCATTTCCTCTGTAATTCCTCCTGGAAATGGAAGAACTTTATTTTATGCACTTCCTCTGTAAATACTCCTGGAAATGTAAGAACTCTACTTTGTGCACATCCCCTGTAATCCCTTCTGGAAATGTAAGAACTTTACTTTATGCACTTCCTCTCTAATCCCTCCTGGAAATGTAAGAACTTTACTTTATGCACTTCCTCTGTAATCCCTCCTGGAAATATAAGAACTTTACTTTAAGCACTTCCTCTGTAATCCCTCCTGGAAATATAGGAAATCTACTTTGTGCACTTCCTCTGTAATCCCTCCTGGAAATGTAAGAACGTTGTGCATTTCCTCTGTAATTCCTACTGGAAATGTAAGAACTTTACTTTATGCACTTCCTCTGTAATTCCTCCTGGAAATGTAAGAACTTTACTTTATGCACTTCCTCTGTAATCCCTCCTGGAAATGTAAGAAATCTACTTTATGCATTCCTCTGTAATTCCTCCTGGAAATGTAAGAACTTTACTTTTTGCACTTCCTCTGTAAATACTCCTGGAAATGTAAGAACTTTACTTTATGCACTTCCTCTGTAATCCCTCCTGGAAATGTAAGAACTCTACATTGTGCATTTCCTCTATAATTCCTCCTGGAAATATAAGAACTTTACTTTATGCACGTCTTCTGTAATCCCTCCTGGAAATGTAAGAAGTTTACTTTATGCACTTCCTCTGTAATCCCTCCTGGAAATGTAAGAAATCTACTTTGTGCACTTCCTCTGCAATCCCTCCTGGAAATGTAAGAACGTTGTGCATTTCCTCTGTAATTCCTCCTGGATATGTAAGAACTCTACTTTGTGCACATCCCCTGTAATCCCTCCTGGAAATGTAAGAACTTTACTTTATGCACTTCCTCTGTAATCCCTCCTGGAAATGTAAGAACTTTACTTTAAGCACTTCCTCTGTAATCCCTCCTGGAAATGTAAGAACTCTACATTGTGCATTTCCTCTATAATTCCTCCTGGAAATATAAGAACTTTACTTTATGCACGTCTTCTGTAATCCCTCCTGGAAATGTAAGAAGTTTACTTTATGCACTTCCTCTGTAATCCCTACTGGAAATGTAAGAAATCAACCTTGTGCACTTCCTCTGCAATCCCTCCTGGAAATGTAAGAACGTTGTGCATTTCCTCTGTAATTCCTCCTAGAAATGTAAGAACTTTACTTTATGCACTTCCTCTGTAATCCCTCCTGGAAATGTAAGAAATCTACTTTGTACACTTCCTCTGTAATCCCTCCTGGAAATGTAAGAACTTTACTTCATGCACTTACTCTGTAATCCCTCCTGGAAATGTAAGAACTTTATGCACTTCCTCTGTAATCCGTCCTGGAAATGTAAGAACTTTACTTTATACACTTCCTCTGCAATCCCTCCTGGAAATGTAAGAACTTTACTTTTTGCACTTCCTCTGTAAATTCTCCTGAAAATGTAAGAACTCTACTTTGTGCACATACCCTGTAATCCCTCCTGGAAATGTAAGAACTTTACTTTATGCACTTCCTCTGTAATCCCTCCTGGAAATGTAAGAATTTTACTTTATGCACTTCCTCTGTAATCCCTCCTAGAAATGTAAGAACGTTGTGCATTTCCTCTGTAATTCCTCCTGGAAATGTAAGAACTTTACTTTATGCACTTCCTCTGTAATCCATCCTGGAAATGTAAGAACTTTACTTTATGCACTTCCTCTGTAATCCCTCCTGGAAATGTAAGAAATCTACCTTGTGCACTTCCTCTGTAATCCCTCCTGGAAATGTAAGAACGTTGTGCATTTCCTCTGTAATTCCTCCTGGAAATGTAAGAACTTTACCTTATGCACTTACTCAGTAATCCCTCCTGGAAATGTAAGAACTTTACTTTATGCACTTCCTCTGTAATCCCTCCTGGAAATGTAAGAAATCTACTTTATGCATTCCTCTGTAATTCCTCCTGGAAATGTAAGAACTTTACTTCATGCACTTACTCTGTAATCCCTCCTGGAAATGTAAGAACTTTATGCACTTCCTCTGTAATCCGTCCTGGAAATGTAAGAACTTTACTTTATACACTTCCTCTGCAATCCCTCCTGGAAATGTAAGAACTTTACTTTTTGCACTTCCTCTGTAAATTCTCCTGAAAATGTAAGAACTCTACTTTGTGCACATACCCTGTAATCCCTCCTGGAAATGTAAGAACTTTACTTTATGCACTTCCTCTGTAATCCCTCCTGGAAATGTAAGAATTTTACTTTATGCACTTCCTCTGTAATCCCTCCTAGAAATGTAAGAACGTTGTGCATTTCCTCTGTAATTCCTCCTGGAAATGTAAGAACTTTACTTTATGCACTTCCTCTGTAATCCATCCTGGAAATGTAAGAACTTTACTTTATGCACTTCCTCTGTAATCCCTCCTGGAAATGTAAGAAATCTACCTTGTGCACTTCCTCTGTAATCCCTCCTGGAAATGTAAGAACGTTGTGCATTTCCTCTGTAATTCCTCCTGGAAATGTAAGAACTTTACCTTATGCACTTACTCAGTAATCCCTCCTGGAAATGTAAGAACTTTACTTTATGCACTTCCTCTGTAATCCCTCCTGGAAATGTAAGAAATCTACTTTATGCATTCCTCTGTAATTCCTCCTGGAAATGTAAGAACTTTACTTTTTGCACTTCCTCTGTAAATACTCCTGGAATTGTAAGAACTTTACTTTATACACTTCCTCTGTAATCCCTCCTGGAAATGTAAGAGCTTTACTTTATGCACTTCCTCTGTAATCCCTCCTGGAAATGTAAGAAATCTACTTCATGCATTCCTCTGTAATCCCTCCTGGAAATGTAAGAACTTTACTTTATGCACTTCCTCTGTAATCCCTCCTGGAAATGTAAGAACTTTATTTTATGCACTTCCTCTGTAATCCCTCCTGGAAATGTAAGAAATCTACTTTGTGCACTTCCTCTGTAATCCCTCCTGGAAATGTAAGAACGTTGTGCATTTCCTCTGTAATTCCTCCTGGAAATGTAAGAACTTTACTTTATGCACTTCCTCTGTAATCCCTCCTGGAAATGTAAGAAATCTACTTCATGCATTCCTCTGTAATCCCTCCTGGAAATGTAAGAACGTTGTGCATTTCCTCTGTAATTCCTCCTAGAAATGTAAGAACTTTACTTTATGCACTTCCTCTGTAATCCCTCCTGGAAATGTAAGAAATCTACTTTGTGCACTTCCTCTGTAATCCCTCCTGGAAATATAAGAACTTTACTTCATGCACTTACTCTGTAATCCCTCCTGGAAATGTAAGAACTTTATGCACTTCCTCTGTAATCCGTCCTGGAAATGTAAGAACTTTACTTTATGCACTTCCTCTGCAATCCCTCCTGGAAATGTAAGAACTTTACTTTTTGCACTTCCTCTTTAAATAATCCTGGAAATGTAAGAACTCTACTTTGTGCACATCCCCTGTAATCCCTCCTGGAAATGTAAGAACTTTACTTTATGCACTTCCTCTGTAATCCGTCCTGGAAATGTAAGAACTTTACTTTATACACTTCCTCTGCAATCCCTCCTGGAAATGTAAGAACTTTACTTTTTGCACTTCCTCTGTAAATACTCCTGAAAATGTAAGAACTCTACTTTGTGCACATACCCTGTAATCCCTCCTGGAAATGTAGGAACTTTACTTTATGCACTTCCTCTGTAATCCCTCCTGGAAATGTAAGAATTTTACTTTATGCACTTCCTCTGTAATCCCTCCTAGAAATGTAAGAACGTTGTGCATTTCCTCTGTAATTCCTCCTGGAAATGTAAGAACTTTACTTTATGCACTTCCTCTGTAATCCATCCTGGAAATGTAAGAACTTTACTTTATGCACTTCCTCTGTAATCCCTCCTGGAAATGTAAGAAATCTACCTTGTGCACTTCCTCTGTAATCCCTCCTGGAAATGTAAGAACGTTGTGCATTTCCTCTGTAATTCCTCCTGGAAATGTAAGAACTTTACCTTATGCACTTACTCAGTAATCCCTCCTGGAAATGTAAGAACTTTACTTTATGCACTTCCTCTGTAATCCCTCCTGGAAATGTAAGAGCTTTACTTTATGCACTTCCTCTGTAATCCCTCCTGGAAATGTAAGAAATCTACTTCATGCATTCCTCTGTAATCCCTCCTGGAAATGTAAGAACTTTACTTTATGCACTTCCTCTGTAATCCCTCCTGGAAATGTAAGAACTTTATTTTATGCACTTCCTCTGTAATCCCTCCTGGAAATGTAAGAACTTTACTTCATGCACTTCCTCTGTAATCCCTCCTGAAAATGTAAGAACTTTACTTTATGCACTTCCTCTGTAATCCCTCCTGGAAATGTAAGAACTCTACATTGTGCATTTCCTCTATAATTCCTCCTGGAAATATAAGAACTTTACTTTATGCACGTCTTCTGTAATCCCTCCTGGAAATGTAAGAAGTTTACTTTATGCACTTCCTCTGTAATCCCTCCTGGAAATGTAAGAAATCTACTTTGTGCACTTCCTCTGTAATCCCTCCTGGAAATATAAGAACGTTGTGCATTTCCTCTGTAATTCCTCCTGGAAATGTAAGAACTTTACTTTATGCACTTCCTCTGTAATCCCTCCTGGAAATGTAAGAAATCTAATTCATACATTCCTCTGTAATCCCTCCTGGAAATGTAAGAACGTTGTGCATTTCCTCTGTAATTCCTCCTAGAAATGTAAGAACTTTACTTTATGCACTTCCTCTGTAATCCCTCCTGGAAATGTAAGAAATCTACGTTGTGCACTTCCTCTGTAATCCCTCCTGGAAATATAAGAACTTTACTTCATGCACTTACTCTGTAATCCCTCCTGGAAATGTAAGAACTTTATGCACTTCCTCTGTAATCCGTCCTGGAAATGTAAGAACTTTACTTTATGCACTTCCTCTGCAATCCCTCCTGGAAATGTAAGAACTTTACTTTTTGCACTTCCTCTTTAAATAATCCTGGAAATGTAAGAACTCTACTTTGTGCACATCCCCTGTAATCCCTCCTGGAAATGTAAGAACTTTACTTTATGCACTTCCTCTGTAATCCCTCCTGGAAATGTAAGAATTTTACTTTATGCACTTCCTCTGTAATCACTCCTGGAAATGTAAGAACGTTGTGCATTTCCTCTGTAATTCCTCCTGGAAATGTAAGAACTTTACTTTATGCACATCCTCTGTAATCCCTCCTGGAAATGTAAGAAATCTACTTCATGCATTCCTCTGTAATCCCTCCTGGAAATGTAAGAACTTTACTTTATGCACTTCCTCTGTAATCCCTCCTGGAAATATAAGAACTTTATTTCATGCACTTCCTCTGTAATCCCTCCTAAAAAAAATGTAAGAACTTTACTTCATGCACTTCCTCTGTAATCCCTCCTGGAAATGTAAGAACTTTACTTTATGCACTTCCTCTGTAATCCCTCCTGGAAATGTAAGAACTCTACATTGTGCATTTCCTCTATAATTCCTCCCGGAAATATAAGAAGTTTACTTTATGCACGTCTTCTGTAATCCCTCCTGGAAATGTAAGAAGTTTACTTTATGCACTTCCTCTGTAATCCCTCCTGGAAATGTAAGAAATCTACTTTGTGCACTTCCTCTGTAATCCCTCCTGGAAATGTAAGAACGTTGTGCATTTCCTCTGTAATTCCTCCTGGAAATGTAAGAACTTTACTTTATGCACTTACTCTGTAATCCCTCCAGGAAATGTAAGAACTTTACGCACTTCCTCTGTAATCCGTCCTAGAAATGTAAGAACTTTACTTTATGCACTTCCTCTGTAATCCCTCCTGGAAATGTAAGAACTTTACTTTTTGCACTTCCTCTCTAAATACTCCTGGAAATGTAAGAATTTTACTTTATGCCCTTCCTCTGTAATCCCTACTGGAAATGTAAGAACTCTACTTTGTGCATTTCCTCTATAATTCCTCCTGGAAATGTAAGAACTTTACTTTAATCACTTCCTCTGTAATCCCTCCTGGAAATGTAAGAAATCGACTTTGTGCACTTCCTCTGTAATCCCTCCTGGAAAATTAAGAACTTCACTTTATGCACTTCCTCTGTAATCCCTCCTGGAAATGTAAGAAATCTACTTTGTGCACTTCCTCTGTAATCCCTCCTGGAAATGTAAGAATTTTACTTTATGCACTTCCTCTGTAATCCCTCCTGGAAATGTAAGAACTTTACTTTATGCCCTTCCTCTGTAATCCCTCCTGGAAATGTAACAACTCTACTTTGTGCATTTCCTCTATAATTCCTCCTGGAAATGTAAGAACTTTACTTTATGCACTTCCTCTGTAATCCCTCCTGGAAATGTAAGAAATCTACTTCATACATTCCTCTGTAATCCCTCCTGGAAATGTAATAACGTTGTGCATTTCCTCTGTAATTCCTCCTGGAAATGTAAGAACTTTATTTTATGCACTTCCTCTGTAAATACTCCTGGAAATGTAAGAACTCTACTTTGTGCACATCCCCTGTAATCCCTTCTGGAAATGTAAGAACTTTACTTTATGCACTTCCTCTCTAATCCCTAATGGAAATGTAAGAACTTTACTATATGCACTTCCTCTGTAATCCCTCCTGGAAATATAAGAACTTTACTTTAAGCACTTCCTCTGTAATCCCTCCTGGAAATATAGGAAATCTACTTTGTGCACTTCCTCTGTAATCCCTCCTGGAAATGTAAGAACGTTGTGCATTTCCTCTGTAATTCCTCCTGGAAATGTAAGAACTTTACTTTATGCACTTCCTCTGTAATCCCTCCTGGAAATGTAAGAACTTTACTTTATGCACTTCCTCTGTAATCCCTCCTGGAAATGTAAGAAATCTACTTTATGCATTCCTCTGTAATTCCTCCTGGAAATGTAAGAACTTTACTTTTTGCACTTCCTCTGTAAATACTCCTGGAAATGTAAGAACTTTACTTTATGCACTTCCTCTGTAATCCCTCCTGGAAATGTAAGAACTCTACATTGTGCATTTCCTCTATAATTCCTCCTGGAAATATAAGAACTTTACTTTATGCACGTCTTCTGTAATCCCTCCTGGAAATGTAAGAAGTTTACTTTATGCACTTCCTCTGTAATCCCTCCTGGAAATGTAAGAAATCTACTTTTTGCACTTCCTCTGCAATCCCTCCTGGAAATGTAAGAACGTTGTGCATTTCCTCTGTAATTCCTCCTGGATATGTAAGAACTCTACTTTGTGCACATCCCCTGTAATCCCTCCTGGAAATGTAAGAACTTTACTTTATGCACTTCCTCTGTAATCCCTCCTGGAAATGTAAGAACTTTACTTTAAGCACTTCCTCTGTAATCCCTCCTGGAAATGTAAGAACTCTACTTTGTGCATTTCCTCTATAATTCCTCCTGGAAATATAAGAACTTTACTTTATGCACGTCTTCTGTAATCCCTCCTGGAAATGTAAGAAGTTTACTTTATGCACTTCCTCTGTAATCCCTCCTGGATATGTAAGAACTCTACTTTGTGCACATCCCCTGTAATCCCTCCTGGAAATGTAAGAACTTTACTTTATGCACTTCCTCTGTAATCCCTCCTGGAAATGTAAGAACTTTACTTTAAGCACTTCCTCTGTAATCCCTCCTGGAAATGTAAGAACTCTACTTTGTGCATTTCCTCTATAATTCCTCCTGGAAATATAAGAACTTTACTTTATGCACGTCTTCTGTAATCCCTCCTGGAAATGTAAGAAGTTTACTTTATGCACTTCCTCTGTAATCCCTCCTGGAAATGTAAGAAATCAACTTTGTGCACTTCCTCTGCAATCCCTCCTGGAAATGTAAGAACGTTGTGCATTTCCTCTGTAATTCCTCCTAGAAATGTAAGAACTTTACTTTATGCACTTCCTCTGTAATCCCTCCTGGAAATGTAAGAAATCTACTTTGTGCACTTCCTCTGTAATCCCTCCTGGAAATGTAAGAACTTTACTTCATGCACTTACTCTGTAATCCCTCCTGGAAATGTAAGAACTTTATGCACTTCCTCTGTAATCCGTCCTGGAAATGTAAGAACTTTACTTTATACACTTCCTCTGCAATCCCTCCTGGAAATGTAAGAACTTTACTTTTTGCACTTCCTCTGTAAATACTCCTGAAAATGTAAGAACTCTACTTTGTGCACATACCCTGTAATCCCTCCTGGAAATGTAAGAACTTTACTTTATGCACTTCCTCTGTAATCCCTCCTGGAAATGTAAGAATTTTACTTTATGCACTTCCTCTGTAATCCCTCCTAGAAATGTAAGAACGTTGTGCATTTCCTCTGTAATTCCTCCTGGAAATGTAAGAACTTTACTTTATGCACTTCCTCTGTAATCCATCCTGGAAATGTAAGAACTTTACTTTATGCACTTCCTCTGTAATCCCTCCGGGAAATGTAAGAAATCTA
Organism: Phyllobates terribilis; assembly: GCF_046119375.1. Classification (NCBI taxonomy): domain Eukaryota; kingdom Metazoa; phylum Chordata; class Amphibia; order Anura; family Dendrobatidae; genus Phyllobates; species Phyllobates terribilis. The sequence goes on along the minus strand of NW_027364055.1, from coordinate 151,259 downwards.
CCTTGTGCACTTCCTCTGTAATCCCTCCTGGAAATGTAAGAACGTTGTGCATTTCCTCTGTAATTCCTCCTGGAAATGTAAGAACTTTACCTTATGCACTTACTCAGTAATCCCTCCTGGAAATGTAAGAATTTTATGCACTTCCTCTGTAATCCGTCCTGGAAATGTAAGAACTTTACTTTATGCACTTCCTCTGTAAATACTCCTGGAAATGTAAGAACTGTACTTTGTGCACATCCCCTGTAATCCCTCCTGGAAATGTAAGAACTTTACTGTATGCACTTCCTCTGTAATCCCTGCTGGAAATGTAAGAATTTTACTTTATGCACTTCCTCTGTAATCCCTCCTGGAAATGTAAGAACTTTACTTTTTGCACTTCCTCTGTAAATACTCCTGGAAATGTAAGAACTCTACTTTGTGCACATCCCTTGTAATCCCTCCTGGAAATGTAAGAACTTTATGCACTTCCTCTGTAATCCCTCCTGGAAATGTAAGAAGTTTACTTTATGCACTTCCTCTGTAATCCCTCCTGGAAATGTAAGAAATCTACTTTGTGCACTTCCTCTGCAATCCCTCCTGGAAATGTAAGAACGTTGTGCATTTCCTCTGTAATTCCTCCTGGATATGTAAGAACTTTACTTTATGCACTTCCTCTGTAATCCCTCCTGGAAATGTAAGAACTTTACTTTATGCACTTCCTCTGTAATCCCTCCTGGAAATGTAAGAAATCTACTTTATGCATTCCTCTGTAATTCCTCCTGGAAATGTAAGAACTTTACTTTTTGCACTTCCTCTGTAAATACTCCTGGAATTGTAAGAACTTTACTTTATACACTTCCTCTGTAATCCCTCCTGGAAATGTAAGAGCTTTACTTTATGCACTTCCTCTGTAATCCCTCCTGGAAATGTAAGAAATCTACTTCATGCATTCCTCTGTAATCCCTCCTGGAAATGTAAGAACTTTGCTTTATGCACTTCCTCTGTAATCCCTCCTGGAAATGTAAGAACTTTATTTTATGCACTTCCTCTGTAATCCCTCCTGGAAATGTAAGAACTTTACTTCATGCACTTCCTCTGTAATCCCTCCTGAAAATGTAAGAACTTTACTTTATGCACTTCCTCTGTAATCCCTCCTGGAAATGTAAGAACTCTACATTGTGCATTTCCTCTATAATTCCTCCTGGAAATATAAGAACTTTACTTTATGCACGTCTTCTGTAATCCCTCCTGGAAATGTAAGAAGTTTACTTTATGCACTTCCTCTGTAATCCCTCCTGGAAATGTAAGAAATCTACTTTGTGCACTTCCTCTGTAATCCCTCCTGGAAATGTAAGAACGTTGTGCATTTCCTCTGTAATTCCTCCTGGAAATGTAAGAACTTTACTTTATGCACTTCCTCTGTAATCCCTCCTGGAAATGTAAGAAATCTACTTCATGCATTCCTCTGTAATCCCTCCTGGAAATGTAAGAACGTTGTGCATTTCCTCTGTAATTCCTCCTAGAAATGTAAGAACTTTACTTTATGCACTTCCTCTGTAATCCCTCCTGGAAATGTAAGAAGTCTACTTTGTGCACTTCCTCTGTAATCCCTCCTGGAAATGTAAGAACTTTACTTCATGCACTTACTCTGTAATCCCTCCTGGAAATGTAAGAACTTTATGCACTTCCTCTGTAATCCGTCCTGGAAATGTAAGAAATTTACTTTATGCACTTCCTCTGCAATCCCTCCTGGAAATGTAAGAACTTTACTTTTTGCACTTCCTCTGTAAATACTCCTGGAAATGTAAGAACTTTACTTTATGCACTTCCTCTGTAATCCCTCCTGGAAATGTAAGAATTTTACTTTATGCACTTCCTCTGTAATCCCTCCTGGAAATGTAAGAACGTTGTGCATTTCCTCTGTAATTCCTCCTGGAAATGTAAGAACTTTACTTTATGCACTTCCTCTGTAATCCCTCCTGGAAATGTAAGAAATCTACTTCATGCATTCCTCTGTAATCCCTCCTGGAAATGTAAGAACTTTACTTTATGCACTTCCTCTGTAATCCCTCCTGGAAATGTAAGAACTTTATTTCATGCACTTCCTCTGTAATCCCTCCTAAAAAAAATGTAAGAACTTTATTTCATGCACATCCTCTGTAATCCCTCCTGGAAATGTAAGAACTTTACTTTATGCACTTCCTCTGTAATCCCTCCTGGAAATGTAAGAACTCTAAATTGTGCATTTCCTCTATAATTCCTCCTGGAAATATAAGAACTTTACTTTATGCACATCTTCTGTAATCCCTCCTGGAAATTTAAGAAGTTTACTTTATGCACTTCCTCTGTAATCCCTCCTGGAAATGTAAGAAATCTACTTTGTGCACTTCCTCTGTAATCCCTCCTGGAAATGTAAGAACGTTGTGCATTTCCTCTGTAATTCCTCCTGGAAATGTAAGAACTTTACTTTATGCACTTACTCTGTAATCCCTCCTGGAAATGTAAGAACTTTACGCACTTCCTCTGTAATCCGTCCTAGAAATGTAAGAACTTTACTTTATGCACTTCCTCTGTAATCCCTCCTGGAAATGTAAGAACTTTACTTTTTGCACTTCCTCTGTAAATACTCCTGGAAATGTAAGAACTCTACTTTGTGCACATCCCCTGTAATCCCTCCTGGAAATGTAAGAACTTTACTTTATGCACTTCCTCTGTAATCCCTCCTGGAAATGTAAGAACTTTACTTTAAGCACTTCCTCTGTAATCCCTCCTGGAAATGTAAGAACTCTACATTGTGCATTTCCTCTATAATTCCTCCTGGAAATATAAGAACTTTACTTTATGCACGTCTTCTGCAATCGCTCCTGGAAATGTAAGAAGTTTACTTTATGCACTTCCTCTGTAATCCCTCCTGGAAATGTAAGAAATCAACTTTGTGCACTTCCTCTGCAATCCCTCCTGGAAATGTAAGAACGTTGTGCATTTCCTCTGTAATTCCTCCTAGAAATGTAAGAACTTTAATTTATGCACTTCCTCTGTAATCCCTCCTGGAAATGTAAGAAATCTACTTTGTGCACTTCCTCTGTAATCCCTCCTGGAAATGTAAGAACTTTACTTCATGCACTTACTCTGTAATCCCTCCTGGAAATGTAAGAACTTTATGCACTTCCTCTGTAATCCGTCCTGGAAATGTAAGAACTTTACTTTATGCACTTCCTCTGCAATCCCTCCTGGAAATGTAAGAACTTTACTTTTTGCACTTCCTCTGTAAATACTCCTGGAAATGTAAGAACTCTACTTTGTGCACATCCCCTGTAATCCCTTCTGGAAATGTAAGAACTTTACTTTATGCACTTCCTCTGTAATCCCTCCTGGAAATGTAAGAATTTTACTTTATGCACTTCCTCTGTAATCCCTCCTGGAAATGTAAGAACGTTGTGCATTTCCTCTGTAATTCCTCCTGGAAATGTAAGAACTTTACTTTATGCACTTCCTCTGTAATCCCTCCTGGAAATGTAAGAACTTTACTTTATGCACTTCCTCTGTAATCCCTCCTGGAAATGTAAGAAATCTACCTTGTGCACTTCCACTGTAATCCCTCCTGGAAATGTAAGAACGTTGTGCATTTCCTCTGTAATTCCTCCTGGAAATGTAAGAACTTTACCTTATGCACTTACTCAGTAATCCCTCCTGGAAATGTAAGACCTTTACGTACTTCCTCTGTAATCCGTCCTGGAAATGTAAAAACTTTACTTTATGCACTTCCTCTGTAATCCCTCCTGGAAATGTAAGAACTTTACTTTTTGCACTTCCTCTGTAAATACTCCTGGAAATGTAAGAACTCTACTTTGTGCACATCCCCTGTAATCCCTCCTGGAAATGTAAGAACTTTACTTTATGCACTTCCTCTGTAATCCCTCCTGGAAATGAAAGAATTTTACTTTAAGCACTTCCTGTGTAATCCATCCTGGAAATGTAAGAACTTTACTTTATGCCCTTCCTCTGTAATCCCTCCTGGAAATGTAAGAATTCTACTTTGTGCATTTCCTCTATAATTCCTCCTGGAAATGTAAGAACTTTACTTTAATCACTTCCTCTGTAATCCCTCCTGGAAATGTAAGAAATCTACTTTGTGCACTTCCTCTGTAATCCCTCCTGGAAAATTAAGAACTTCACTTTATGCACTTCCTCTGTAATCCCTCCTGGAAATGTAAGAAATCTACTTTGTGCACTTCCTCTGTAATCCCTCCTGGAAATGTAAGAATTTTACTTCATGCACTTCCTCTGTAATCCCTCCTGGAAATGTAAGAACTTTACTTTATGCCCTTCCTCAGTAATCCCTCCTGGAAATGTAACAACTCTACTTTGTGCATTTCCTCTATAATTCCTCCTGGAAATGTAAGAACTTTACTTTATGCACTTCCTCTGTAATCCCTCCTGGAAATGTAAGAAATCTACTTCATGCATTCCTCTGTAATCCCTCCTGGAAATGTAATAATGTTGTGCATTTCCTCTGTAATTCCTCCTGGAAATGTAAGAACTTTACTTTATGCACTTCCTCTGTAAATACTCCTGGAAATGTAAGAACTCTACTTTGTGCACATCCCCTGTAATCCCTTCTGGAAATGTAAGAACTTTACTTTATGCACTTCTTCTCTAATCCCTCCTGGAAATGTAAGAACTTTACTTTATGCACTTCCTCTGTAATCCCTCCTGGAAATATAAGAACTTTACTTTAAGCACTTCCTCTGTAATCCCTCCTGGAAATATAGGAAACCTAATTTGTGCACTTCCTCTGTAATCCCTCCTGGAAATGTAAGAACGTTGTGCATTTCCTCTGTAATTCCTCCTGGAAATGTAAGAACTTTACTTTATGCACTTCCTCTGTAATCCCTCCTGGAAATGTAAGAACTTTACTTTATGCACTTCCTCTGTAATCCCTCCTGGAAATGTAAGAAATCTACTTTATGCATTCCTCTGTAATTCCTCCTGGAAATGTAAGAACTTTACTTTTTGCACTTCCTCTGTAAATACTCCTGGAAATGTAAGAACTTTACTTTATGCACTTCCTCTGTAATCCCTCCTGGAAATGTAAGAACTCTACATTGTGCATTTCCTCTATAATTCCTCCTGGAAATATAAGAACTTTACTTTATGCACGTCTTCTGTAATCCCTCCTGGAAATGTAAGAAGTTTACTTTATTCACTTCCTCTGTAATCCCTCCTGGAAATGTAAGAAATCTACTTTGTGCACTTCCTCTGCAATCCCTCCTGGAAATGTAAAAACATTGTGCATTTCCTTTGTAATTCCTCCTGGATATGTAAGAACTCTTCTTTGTGCACATCCGCTGTAATCCCTCCTGGAAATGTAAGAACTTTACTTTATGCACTTCCTCTGTAATCCCTCCTGGAAATGTAAGAACTTTACTTTATGCACTTCCTCTGTAATCCCTCCTGGAAATGTAAGAACTCTACATTGTGCATTTCCTCTATAATTCCTCCTGGAAATATAAGAACTTTACTTTATGCACGTCTTCTGTAATCCCTCCTTGAAATGTAAGAAGTTTACTTCATGCACTTCCTCTGTAATCCCTCCTGGAAATGTAAGAAATCAACTTTGTGCACTTCCTCTGCAATCCCTCCTGGAAATGTAAGAACGTTGTGCATTTCCTCTGTAATTCCTCCTAGAAATGTAAGAACTTTACTTTATGCACTTCCTCTGTAATCCCTCCTGGAAATGTAAGAAATCTACTTTGTGCACTTCCTCTGTAATCCCTCCTGGAAATGTAAGAACTTTACTTCATGCACTTACTCTGTAATCCCTCCTGGAAATGTAAGAACTTTATGCACTTCCTCTGTAATCCGTCCTGGAAATGTAAGAACTTTACTTTATGCACTTCCTCTGCAATCCCTCCTGGAAATGTAAGAACTTTACTTTTTGCACTTCCTCTGTAAATACTCCTGGAAATGTAAGAACTCTACTTTGTGCACATCCCCTGTAATCCCTCCTGGAAATGTAAGAACTTTACTTTATGCACTTCCTCTGTAATCCCTCCTGGAAATGTAAGAATTTTACTTTATGCACTTCCTCTGTAATCCCTCCTGGAAATGTAAGAATGTTGTGCATTTCCTCTGTAATTCCTCCTGGAAATGTAAGAACTTTACTTTATGCACTTCCTCTGTAATCCCTCCTGGAAATGTAAGAACTTTACTTTATGCACTTCCTCTGTAATCCCTCCTGGAAATGTAAGAAATCTACGTTGTGCACTTCCTCTGTAATCTCTCCTGGAAATGTAAGAATGTTGTGCATTTCCTCTGTAATTCCTCCTGGAAATGTAAGAACTTTACCTTATGCACTTACTCAGGAATCCCTCCTGGAAATGTAAGAACTTTATGCACTTCCTCTGTAATCCATCCTGGAAATGTAAGAACTTTACTTTATGCACTTCCTCTGTAAATACTCCTGGAAATGTAAGAACTGTACTTTGTGCACATCCCCTGTAATCCCTCCTGGAAATGTAAGAACTTTACTGTATGCACTTCCTCTGTAATCCCTCCTGGAAATGTAAGAACTTTACTTTTTGCACTTCCTCTGTAAATACTCCTGGAAATGTAAGAACTCTACTTTGTGCACATCCCTTGTAATCCCTCCTGGAAATGTAAGAACTTTATGCACTTCCTCTGTAATCCCTCCTGGAAATGTAAGAACTTTACTTTATGCACTTCCTCTGTAATCCCTCCTGGAAATGTAAGAAATCTGCTTCATGCATTCCTCTGTAATCCCTCCTGGAAATGTATTAACTTAACTTTATGCACTTCCTCTGTAATCCCTCCTGGAAATGTAAGAACTTTATTTTATGCACTTCCTCTGTAATCCCTCCTGGAAATGTAAGAACTTTACTTCATGCACTTCCTCTGTAATTCCTCCTGGAAATGTAAGAACTTTACTTTATGCACTTCCTCTGTAATCTCTCCTGGAAATGTAAGAACTCTACATTGTGCATTTCCTCTATAATTCCTCCTGGAAATATAAGAACTTTACTCTATGCACGTCTTCTGTAATCCCTCCTGGAAATGTAAGAAGTTTACTTTATGCACTTCCTCTGTAATCCCTCCTGGAAATGTAAGAAATCTACTTTGTGCACTTCCTCTGTAATCCCTCCTGGAAATGTAAGAACGTTGTGCATTTCCTCTGCAATTCCTCCTGGAAATGTAAGAACTTTACTTTATGCACTTACTCTGTAATCCCTCCTGGAAATGTAAGAACTTTACGCACTTCCTCTGTAATCCGTCCTAGAAATGTAAGAACTTTACTTTATGCACTTACTCTGTAATCCCTCCTGGAAATGTAAGAACTTTACGCACTTCCTCTGTAATCCCTCCTGGAAATGTAAGAACTTTACTTCATGCACTTACTCTGTAATCCCTCCTGGAAATGTAAGAACTTTATGCACTTCCTCTGTAATCCGTCCTGGAAATGTAAGAACTTTACTTTATGCACTTCCTCTGCAATCCCTCCTGGAAATGTAAGAACTTTACTTTTTGCACTTCCTCTGTAAATACTCCTGGAAATGTAAGAACTCTACTTTGTGCACATCCCCTGTAATCCCTTCTGGAAATGTAAGAACTTTACTTTATGCACTTCCTCTGTAATCCCTCCTGGAAATGTAAGAATTTTACTTTATGCACTTCCTCTGTAATCCCTCCTGGAAATGTAAGAACGTTGTGCATTTCCTCTGTAATTCCTCCTGGAAATGTAAGAACTTTACTTTCTGCACTTCCTCTGTAATCCCTCCTGGAAATGTAAGAACTTTACTTTATGCACTTCCTCTGTAATCCCTCCTGGAAATGTAAGAAATCTACCTTGTGCACTTCCACTGTAATCCCTCCTGGAAATGTAAGAACGTTGAGCATTTCCTCTGTAATTCCTCCTGGAAATGTAAGAACTTTACCTTATGCACTTACTCAGTAATCCCTCCTGGAAATGTAAGAACTTTACGTACTTCCTCTGTAATCCGTCCTGGAAATGTAAAAACTTTACTTTATGCACTTCCTCTGTAATCCCTCCTGGAAATGTAAGAACTTTACTTTTTGCACTTCCTCTGTAAATACTCCTGGAAATGTAAGAACTCTACTTTGTGCACATCCCCTGTAATCCCTCCTGGAAATGTAAGAACTTTACTTTATGCACTTCCTCTGTAATCCCTCCTGGAAATGAAAGAATTTTACTTTAAGCACTTCCTGTGTAATCCATCCTGGAAATGTAAGAACTTTACTTTATGCCCTTCCTCTGTAATCCCTCCTGGAAATGTAAGAATTCTACTTTGTGCATTTCCTCTATAATTCCTCCTGGAAATGTAAGAACTTTACTTTAATCACTTCCTCTGTAATCCCTCCTGGAAATGTAAGAAATCTACTTTGTGCACTTCCTCTGTAATCCCTCCTGGAAAATTAAGAACTTCACTTTATGCACTTCCTCTGTAATCCCTCCTGGAAATGTAAGAAATCTACTTTGTGCACTTCCTCTGTAATCCCTCCTGGAAATGTAAGAATTTTACTTCATGCACTTCCTCTGTAATCCCTCCTGGAAATGTAAGAACTTTACTTTATGCCCTTCCTCAGTAATCCCTCCTGGAAATGTAACAACTCTACTTTGTGCATTTCCTCTATAATTCCTCCTGGAAATGTAAGAACTTTACTTTATGCACTTCCTCTGTAATCCCTCCTGGAAATGTAAGAAATCTACTTCATGCATTCCTCTGTAATCCCTCCTGGAAATGTAATAATGTTGTGCATTTCCTCTGTAATTCCTCCTGGAAATGTAAGAACTTTACTTTATGCACTTCCTCTGTAAATACTCCTGGAAATGTAAGAACTCTACTTTGTGCACATCCCCTGTAATCCCTTCTGGAAATGTAAGAACTTTACTTTATGCACTTCCTCTCTAATCCCTCCTGGAAATGTAAGAAATTTACTTTATGCACGTCCTCTGTAATCCCTCCTGGAAATATAAGAACTTTACTTTAAGCACTGCCTCTGTAATCCCTCCTGGAAATATAGGAAACCTAATTTGTGCACTTCCTCTGTAATCCCTCCTGGAAATGTAAGAACGTTTTGCATTTCCTCTGTAATTCCTCCTGGAAATGTAAGAACTTTACTTTATGCACTTCCTCTGTAATCCCTCCTGGAAATGTAAGAACTTTACTTTATGCACTTCCTCTGTAATCCCTCCTGGAAATCTAAGAAATCTACTTTATGCATTCCTCTGTAATTCCTCCTGGAAATGTAAGAACTTTACTTTTTGCACTTCCTCTGTAAATACTCCTGGAAATGTAAGAACTTTACTTTATGCACTTCCTCTGTAATCCCTCCTGGAAATGTAAGAACTCTACATTGTGCATTTCCTCTATAATTCCTCCTGGAAATATAAGAACTTTACTTTATGCACGTCTTCTGTAATCCCTCCTGGAAATGTAAGAAGTTTACTTTATGCACTTCCTCTGTAATCCCTCCTGGAAATGTAAGAAATCTACTTTGTGCACTTCCTCTGCAATCCCTCCTGGAAATGTAAGAACATTTTGCATTTCCTTTGTAATTCCTCCTGGATATGTAAGAACTCTTCTTTGTGCACATCCCCTGTAATCCCTCCTGGAAATGTAAGAACTTTACTTTATGCACTTCCTCTGTAATCCCTCCTGGAAATGTAAGAACTTTACTTTATGCACTTCCTCTGTAATCCCTCCTGGAAATGTAAGAACTCTACATTGTGCATTTCCTCTATAATTCCTCCTGGAAATATAAGAACTTTACTTTATGCACGTCTTCTGTAATCCCTCCTTGAAATGTAAGAAGTTTACTTCATGCACTTCCTCTGTAATCCCTCCTGGAAATGGAAGAAATCAACTTTGTGCACTTCCTCTGCAATCCCTCCTGGAAATGTAAGAACGTTGTGCATTTCCTCTGTAATTCCTCCTAGAAATGCAAGAACTTTACTTTATGCACTTCCTCTGTAAATACTCCTGGAAATGTAAGAAATCTACTTTGTGCACTTCCTCTGTAATCCCTCCTGGAAATGTAAGAACTTTACTTCATGCACTTACTCTGTAATCCCTCCTGGAAATGTAAGAACTTTATGCACTTCCTCTGTAATCCGTCCTGGAAATGTAAGAACTTTACTTTATGCACTTCCTCTGCAATCCCTCCTGGAAATGTAAGAACTCTACTTTTTGCACTTCCTCTGTGAATACTCCTGGAAATGTAAGAACTCTACTTTGTGCACATCCCCTGTAATCCCTCCTGGAAATGTAAGAACTTTACTTTATGCACTTCCTCTGTAATCCCTCCTGGAAATGTAAGAATTTTACTTTATGCACTTCCTCTGTAATCCCTCCTGGAAATGAAAGAATGTTGTGCATTTCCTCTGTAATTCCTCCTGGAAATGTAAGAACTTTACTTTATGCACTTCCTCTGTAATCCCTCCTGGAAATGTAAGAACTTTATGCACTTCCTCTGTAATCCGTCCTGGAAATGTAAGAACTTTACTTTATGCACTTCCTCTGCAATCCCTCCTGGAAATGTAAGAACTTTAATTTTTGCACTTCCTCTGTAAATACTCCTGGAAATGTAAGAACTCTACTTTGTGCACATCCCCTGTAATCCCTCCTGGAAATGTAAGAATGTTGTGCATTTCCTCTGTAATTCCTCCTGGAAATGTAAGAACTTTACTTCATGCACTTACTCTGTAATCCCTCCTGGAAATGTAAGAACTTTATGCACTTCCTCTGTAATCCGTCCTGGAAATGTAAGAACTTTACTTTATGCACTTCCTCTGCAATCCCTCCTGGAAATGTAAGAACTTTAATTTTTGCACTTCCTCTGTAAATACTCCTGGAAATGTAAGAACTCTACTTTGTGCACATCCCCTGTAATCCCTCCTGGAAATGTAAGAACTTTACTTTATGCACTTCCTCTGTAATCCCTCCTGGAAATGTAAGAATTTTACTTTATGCACTTCCTCTGTAATCCCTCCTGGAAATGTAAGAATGTTGTGCATTTCCTCTGTAATTCCTCCTGGAAATGTAAGAACTTTACTTTATGCACTTCCTCTGTAATCCCTCCTGGAAATGTAAGAACTTTACTTTATGCACTTCCTCTGTAATCCCTCCTGGAAATGTAAGAAATCTACGTTGTGCACTTCCTCTGTAATCCCTCCTGGAAATGTAAGAATGTTGTGCATTTCCTCTGTAATTCCTCCTGGAAATGTAAGAACTTTACCTTATGCACTTACTCAGGAATCCCTCCTGGAAATGTAAGAACTTTATGCACTTCCTCTGTAATCCGTCCTGGAAATGTAAGAACTTTACTTTATGCACTTCCTCTGTAAATACTCCTGGAAATGTAAGAACTGTACTTTGTGCACATCCCCTGTAATCCCTCCTGGAAATGTAAGAACTTTACTGTATGCACTTCCTCTGTAATCCCTCCTGGAAATGTAAGAACTTTACTTTTTGCACTTCCTCTGTAAATACTCCTGGAAATGTAAGAACTCTACTTTGTGCACATCCCTTGTAATCCCTCCTGGAAATGTAAGAACTTTATGCACTTCCTCTGTAATCCCTCCTGGAAATGTAAGAACTTTACTTTATGCACTTCCTCTGTAATCCCTCCTGGAAATGTAAGAAATCTGCTTCATGCATTCCTCTGTAATCCCTCCTGGAAATGTAAGAACTTAACTTTATGCACTTCCTCTGTAATCCCTCCTGGAAATGTAAGAACTTTATTTTATGCACTTCCTCTGTAATCCCTCCTGGAAATGTAAGAACTTTACTTCATGCACTTCCTCTGTAATTCCTCCTGGAAATGTAAGAACTTTACTTTATGCACTTCCTCTGTAATCTCTCCTGGAAATGTAAGAACTCTACATTGTGCATTTCCTCTATAATTCCTCCTGGAAATATAAGAACTTTACTCTATGCACGTCTTCTGTAATCCCTCCTGGAAATGTAAGAAGTTTACTTTATGCACTTCCTCTGTAATCCCTCCTGGAAATGTAAGAAATCTACTTTGTGCACTTCCTCTGTAATCCCTCCTGGAAATGTAAGAACGTTGTGCATTTCCTCTGCAATTCCTCCTGGAAATGTAAGAACTTTACTTTATGCACTTACTCTGTAATCCCTCCTGGAAATGTAAGAACTTTACGCACTTCCTCTGTAATCCGTCCTAGAAATGTAAGAACTTTACTTTATGCACTTCCTCTGTAATCCCTCCTGGAAATGTAAGAACTTTATTTTTTGCACTTCCTCTGTAAATACTCCTGGAAATGTAAGAACTCTACTTTGTGAACATCCCCTGTAATCCCTCCTGGAAATGTAAGAACTTTATGCACTTCCTCTGTAATCCGTCCTGGAAATGTAAGAACTTTACTTTATGCACTTCCTCTGCAATCCCTCCTGGAAATGTAAGAACTTTACTTTTTGCACTTCCTCTGTAAATACTCCTGGAAATGTAAGAACTCTACTTTGTGGACATCCCCTGTAATCCCTTCTGGAAATGTAAGAACTTTACTTTATGCACTTCCTCTCTAATCCCTCCTGGAAATGTAAGAACTTTACTTTATGCACTTCCTCTGTAATCCCTCCTGGAAATATAAGAACTTTACTTTAAGCACTTCCTCTGTAATCCCTCCTGGAAATATAGGAAATCTACTTTGTGCACTTCCTCTGTAATCCCTCCTGGAAATGTAAGAACGTTGTGCATTTCCTCTGTAATTCCTCCTGGAAATGTAAGAACTTTACTTTATGCACTTCCTCTGTAATCCCTCCTGGAAATGTAAGAACTTTACTTTATGCACTTCCTCTGTAATCCCTCCTGGAAATGTAAGAAATCTACTTTATGCATTCCTCTGTAATTCCTCCTGGAAATGTAAGAACTTTACTTTTTGCACTTCCTCTGTAAATACTCCTGGAAATGTAAGAACTTTACTTTATGCACTTCCTCTGTAATCCCTCCTGGAAATGTAAGAACTCTACATTGTGCATTTCCTCTATAATTCCTCCTGGAAATATAAGAACTTTACTTTATGCACGTCTTCTGTAGTCCCTCCTGGAAATGTAAGAAGTTTACTTTATGCACTTCCTCTGTAATCCCTCCTGGAAATGTAAGAAATCTACTTTGTGCACTTCCTCTGCAATCCCTCCTGGAAATGTAAGAACATTGTGCATTTCCTCTGTAATTCCTCCTGGATATGTAAGAACTCTTCTTTGTGCACATCCCCTGTAATCCCTCCTGGAAATGTAAGAACTTTACTTTATGCACTTCCTCTGTAATCCCTCCTGGAAATGTAAGAACTTTACTTTAAGCACTTCCTCTGTAATCCCTCCTGGAAATGTAAGAACTCTACATTGTGCATTTCCTCTATAATTCCTCCTGGAAATATAAGAACTTTACTTTATGCACGTCTTCTGTAATCCCTCCTGGAAATGTAAGAAGTTTACTTTATGCACTTCCTCTGTAATCCCTCCTGGAAATGTAAGAAATCAACTTTGTGCACTTCCTCTGCAATCCCTCCTGGAAATGTAAGAACGTTGTGCATTTCCTCTGTAATTCCTCCTAGAAATGTAAGAACTTTACTTTTTGCACTTCCTCTGTAAATACTCCTGGAAATGTAAGAACTCTACTTTGTGCACATCCCTTGTAATCCCTCCTGGAAATGTAAGAACTTTATGCACTTCCTCTGTAATCCCTCCTGGAAATGTAAGAACTTTACTTTATGCACTTCCTCTGTAATCCCTCCTGGAAATGTAAGAAATCTACTTTGTGCACTTCCTCTGCAATCCCTCCTGGAAATGTAAGAACGTTGTGCATTTCCTCTGTAATTCCTCCTGGATATGTAAGAACTTTACTTTATGCACTTCCTCTGTAATCCCTCCTGGAAATGTAAGAACTTTACTTTATGCACTTCCTCTGTAATCCCTCCTGGAAATGTAAGAAATCTACTTTATGCATTCCTCTGTAATTCCTCCTGGAAATGTAAGAACTTTACTTTTTGCACTTCCTCTGTAAATACTCCTGGAATTGTAAGAACTTTACTTTATACACTTCCTCTGTAATCCCTCCTGGAAATGTAAGAGCTTTACTTTATGCACTTCCTCTGTAATCCCTCCTGGAAATGTAAGAAATCTACTTCATGCATTCCTCTGTAATCCCTCCTGGAAATGTAAGAACTTTACTTTATGCACTTCCTCTGTAATCCCTCCTGGAAATGTAAGAACTTTATTTTATGCACTTCCTCTGTAATCCCTCCTGGAAATGTAAGAACTTTACTTCATGCACTTCCTCTGTAATCCCTCCTGAAAATGTAAGAACTTTACTTTATGCACTTCCTCTGTAATCCCTCCTGGAAATGTAAGAACTCTACATTGTGCATTTCCTCTATAATTCCTCCTGGAAATATAAGAACTTTACTTTATGCACGTCTTCTGTAATCCCTCCTGGAAATGTAAGAAGTTTACTTTATGCACTTCCTCTGTAATCCCTCCTGGAAATGTAAGAAATCTACTTTGTGCACTTCCTCTGTAATCCCTCCTGGAAATGTAAGAACGTTGTGCATTTCCTCTGTAATTCCTCCTGGAAATGTAAGAACTTTACTTTATGCACTTCCTCTGTAATCCCTCCTGGAAATGTAAGAAGTCTACTTTGTGCACTTCCTCTGTAATCCCTCCTGGAAATGTAAGAACTTTACTTCATGCACTTACTCTGTAATCCCTCCTGGAAATGTAAGAACTTTATGCACTTCCTCTGTAATCCGTCCTGGAAATGTAAGAAATTTACTTTATGCACTTCCTCTGCAATCCCTCCTGGAAATGTAAGAACTTTACTTTTTGCACTTCCTCTGTAAATACTCCTGGAAATGTAAGAACTCTACTTTGTGCACATCCCCTGTAATCCCTCCTGGAAATGTAAGAACTTTACTTTATGCACTTCCTCTGTAATCCCTCCTGGAAATGTAAGAACTTTACTTTAAGCACTTCCTCTGTAATCCCTCCTGGAAATGTAAGAACTCTACATTGTGCATTTCCTCTATAATTCCTCCTGGAAATATAAGAACTTTACTTTATGCACGTCTTCTGTAATCCCTCCTGGAAATGTAAGAAGTTTACTTTATGCACTTCCTCTGTAATCCCTCCTGGAAATGTAAGAAATCTACTTTGTGCACTTCCTCTGCAATCCCTCCTGGAAATGTAAGAACGTTGTGCATTTCCTCTGTAATTCCTCCTGGAAATGTAAGAACTTTACTTTATGCACTTCCTCTGTAATCCCTCCTGGAAATGTAAGAACTTTACTTCATGCACTTACTCTGTAATCCCTCCTGAAAATGTAAGAACTTTATGCACTTCCTCTGTAATCCGTCCTGGAAATGTAAGAACTTTACTTTATGCACTTCCTCTGCAATTCCTCCTGGAAATGTAAGAACTTTACTTTTTGCACTTCCTCTGTAAATACTCCTGGAAATGTAAGAACTCTACTTTGTGCACATCCCCTGTAATCCCTCCTGGAAATGTAAGAACTTTACTTTATGCACTTCCTCTGTAATCCCTCCTGGAAATGTAAGAACTTTACTTTAAGCACTTCCTCTGTAATCCCTCCTGGAAATGTAAGAACTCTACATTGTGCATTTCCTCTATAATTCCTCCTGGAAATATAAGAACTTTACTTTATGCACGTCTTCTGTAATCCCTCCTGGATATGTAAGAAGTTTACTTTATGCACTTCCTCTGTAATCCCTCCTGGAAATGTAAGAAATCTACTTTGTGCACTTCCTCTGTAATCCCTCCTGGAAATGTAAGAATTCTACTTTGTGCATTTCCTCTATAATTCCTCCTGGAAATGTAAGAACTTTACTTTAATCACTTCTCTGTAATCCCTCCTGGAAATGTAAGAAATCTACTTTGTGCACTTCCTCTGTAATCCCTCCTGGAAAATTAAGAACTTCACTTTATGCACTTCCTCTGTAATCCCTCCTGGAAATGTAAGAAATCTACTTTGTGCACTTCCTCTGTAATCCCTCCTGGAAATGTAAGAATTTTACTTCATGCACTTCCTCTGTAATCCCTCCTGGAAATGTAAGAACTTTACTTTATGCCCTTCCTCAGTAATCCCTCCTGGAAATGTAACAACTCTACTTTGTGCATTTCCTCTATAATTCCTCCTGGAAATGTAAGAACTTTACTTTATGCACTTCCTCTGTAATCCCTCCTGGAAATGTAAGAAATCTACTTCATGCATTCCTCTGTAATCCCTCCTGGAAATGTAATAATGTTGTGCATTTCCTCTGTAATTCCTCCTGGAAATGTAAGAACTTTACTTTATGCACTTCCTCTGTAAATACTCCTGGAAATGTAAGAACTCTACTTTGTGCACATCCCCTGTAATCCCTTCTGGAAATGTAAGAACTTTACTTTATGCACTTCCTCTCTAATCCCTCCTGGAAATGTAAGAACTTTACTTTATGCACTTCCTCTGTAATCCCTCCTAGAAATATAAGAACTTTACTTTAAGCACTTCCTCTGTAATCCCTCCTGGAAATATAGGAAACCTAATTTGTGCACTTCCTCTGTAATCCCTCCTGGAAATGTAAGAACGTTGTGCATTTCCTCTGTAATTCCTCCTGGAAATGTAAGAACTTTACTTTATGCACTTCCTCTGTAATCCCTCCTGGAAATGTAAGAACTTTACTATATGCACTTCCTCTGCAATCCCTCCTGGAAATGTAAGAAATCTACTTTATGCATTCCTCTGTAATTCCTCCTGGAAATGTAAGAACTTTACTTTTTGCACTTCCTCTGTAAATACTCCTGGAAATGTAAGAACTTTACTTTATGCACTTCCTCTGTAATCCCTCCTGGAAATGTAAGAACTCTACATTGTGCATTTCCTCTATAATTCCTCCTGGAAATATAAGAACTTTACTTTATGCACGTCTTCTGTAATCCCTCCTGGAAATGTAAGAAGTTTACTTTATGCACTTCCTCTGTAATCCCTCCTGGAAATGTAAGAAATCTACTTTGTGCACTTCCTCTGCAATCCCTCCTGGAAATGTAAGAACATTGTGCATTTCCTTTGTAATTCCTCCTGGATATGTAAGAACTCTTCTTTGTGCACATCCCCTGTAATCCCTCCTGGAAATGTAAGAACTTTACTTTATGCACTTCCTCTGTAATCCCTCCTGGAAATGTAAGAACTTTACTTTATGCACTTCCTCTGTAATCCCTCCTGGAAATGTAAGAACTCTACATTGTGCATTTCCTCTATAATTCCTCCTGGAAATATAAGAACTTTACTTTATACACGTCTTCTGTAATCCCTCCTTGAAATGTAAGAACGTTGTGCATTTCCTCTGTAATTCCTCCTAGAAATGTAAGAACTTTACTTTATGCACTTCCTCTGTAATCCCTCCTGGAAATGTAAGAAATCTACTTTGTGCACTTCCTCTGTAATCCCTCCTGGAAATGTAAGAACTTTACTTCATGCACTTACTCTGTAATCCCTCCTGGAAATGTAAGAACTTTATGCACTTCCTCTGTAATCCGTCCTGGAAATGTAAGAACTTTACTTTATGCACTTCCTCTGCAATCCCTCCTGGAAATGTAAGAACTTTACTTTTTGCACTTCCTCTGTAAATACTCCTGGAAATGTAAGAACTCTACTTTGTGCACATCCCCTGTAATCCCTCCTGGAAATGTAAGAACTTTACTTTATGCACTTCCTCTGTAATCCCTCCTGGAAATGTAAGAATTTTACTTTATGCACTTCCTCTGTAATCCCTCCTGGTAATGTAAGAATGTTGTGCATTTCCTCTGTAATTCCTCCTGGAAATGTAAGAACTTTACTTTATGCACTTCCTCTGTAATCCCTCCTGGAAATGTAAGAACTTTACTTTATGCACTTCCTCTGTAATCCCTCCTGGAAATGTAAGAAATCTACGTTGTGCACTTCCTCTGTAATCCCTCCTGGAAATGTAAGAATGTTGTGCATTTCCTCTGTAATTCCTCCTGGAAATGTAAGAACTTTACCTTATGCACTTACTCAGGAATCCCTCCTGGAAATGTAAGAACTTTATGCACTTCCTCTGTAATCCGTCCTGGAAATGTAAGAACTTTACTTTATGCACTTCCTCTGTAAATACTCCTGGAAATGTAAGAACTGTACTTTGTGCACATCCCCTGTAATCCCTCCTGGAAATGTAAGAACTTTACTGTATGCACTTCCTCTGTAATCCCTCCTGGAAATGTAAGAACTTTACTTTTTGCACTTCCTCTGTAAATACTCCTGGAAATGTAAGAACTCTACTTTGTGCACATCCCTTGTAATCCCTCCTGGAAATGTAAGAACTTTATGCACTTCCTCTGTAATCCCTCCTGGAAATGTAAGAACTTTACTTTATGCACTTCCTCTGTAATCCCTCCTGGAAATGTAAGAAATCTGCTTCATGCATTCCTCTGTAATCCCTCCTGGAAATGTAAGAACTTAACTTTATGCACTTCCTCTGTAATCCCTCCTGGAAATGTAAGAACTTTATTTTATGCACTTCCTCTGTAATCCCTCCTGGAAATGTAAGAAATTTACTTCATGCACTTCCTCTGTAATTCCTCCTGGAAATGTAAGAACTTTACTTTATGCACTTCCTCTGTAATCTCTCCTGGAAATGTAAGAACTCTACATTGTGCATTTCCTCTATAATTCCTTCTGGAAATATAAGAACTTTACTCTATGCACGTCTTCTGTAATCCCTCCTGGTAATGTAAGAAGTTTACTTTATGCACTTCCTCTGTAATCCCTCCTGGAAATGTAAGAAATCTACTTTGTGCACTTCCTCTGTAATCCCTCCTGGAAATGTAAGAACGTTGTGCATTTCCTCTGCAATTCCTCCTGGAAATGTAAGAACTTTACTTTATGCACTTACTCTGTAATCCCTCCAGGAAATATAAGAACTTTACGCACTTCCTCTGTAATCCGTCCTAGAAATGTAAGAACTTTACTTTATGCACTTCCTCTGTAATCCCTCCTGGAAATGTAAGAACTTTATTTTTTGCACTTCCTCTGTAAATACTCCTGGAAATGTAAGAACTCTACTTTGTGAACATCCCCTGTAATCCCTCCTGGAAATGTAAGAACTTTATGCACTTCCTCTGTAATCCGTCCTGGAAATGTAAGAACTTTACTTTATGCACTTCCTCTGCAATCCCTCCTGGAAATGTAAGAACTTTACTTTTTGCACTTCCTCTGTAAATACTCCTGGAAATGTAAGAACTCTACTTTGTGGACATCCCCTGTAATCCCTTCTGGAAATGTAAGAACTTTACTTTATGCACTTCCTCTCTAATCCCTCCTGGAAATGTAAGAACTTTACTTTATGCACTTCCTCTGTAATCCCTCCTGGAAATATAAGAACTTTACTTTAAGCACTTCCTCTGTAATCCCTCCTGGAAATATAGGAAATCTACTTTGTGCACTTCCTCTGTAATCCCTCCTGGAAATGTAAGAACGTTGTGCATTTCCTCTGTAATTCCTCCTGGAAATGTAAGAACTTTACTTTATGCACTTCCTCTGTAATCCCTCCTGGAAATGTAAGAACTTTACTTTATGCACTTCCTCTGTAATCCCTCCTGGAAATGTAAGAAATCTACTTTATGCATTCCTCTGTAATTCCTCCTGGAAATGTAAGAACTTTACTTTTTGCACTTCCTCTGTAAATACTCCTGGAAATGTAAGAACTTTACTTTATGCACTTCCTCTGTAATCCCTCCTGGAAATGTAAGAACTCTACATTGTGCATTTCCTCTACAATTCCTCCTGGAAATATAAGAACTTTACTTTATGCACGTCTTCTGTAGTCCCTCCTGGAAATGTAAGAAGTTTACTTTATGCACTTCCTCTGTAATCCCTCCTGGAAATGTAAGAAATCTACTTTGTGCACTTCCTCTGCAATCCCTCCTGGAAATGTAAGAACATTGTGCATTTCCTCTGTAATTCCTCCTGGATATGTAAGAACTCTTCTTTGTGCACATCCCCTGTAATCCCTCCTGGAAATGTAAGAACTTTACTTTATGCACTTCCTCTGTAATCCCTCCTGGAAATGTAAGAACTTTACTTTAAGCACTTCCTCTGTAATCCCTCCTGGAAATGTAAGAACTCTACATTGTGCATTTCCTCTATAATTCCTCCTGGAAATATAAGAACTTTACTTTATGCATGTCTTCTGTAATCCCTCCTGGAAATGTAAGAAGTTTACTTTATGCACTTCCTCTGTAATCCCTCCTGGAAATGTAAGAAATCAACTTTGTGCACTTCCTCTGCAATCCCTCCTGGAAATGTAAGAACGTTGTGCATTTCCTCTGTAATTCCTCCTAGAAATGTAAGAACTTTACTTTATGCACTTCCTCTGTAATCCCTCCTGGAAATGTAAGAACTTTACTTTTTGCACTTCCTCTGTAAATACTCCTGGAAATGTAAGAACTCTACTTTGTGCACATCCCTTGTAATCCCTCCTGGAAATGTAAGAACTTTATGCACTTCCTCTGTAATCCCTCCTGGAAATGTAAGAAGTTTACTTTATGCACTTCCTCTGTAATCCCTCCTGGAAATGTAAGAAATCTACTTTGTGCACTTCCTCTGCAATCCCTCCTGGAAATGTAAGAACGTTGTGCATTTCCTCTGTAATTCCTCCTGGATATGTAAGAACTTTACTTTATGCACTTCCTCTGTAATCCCTCCTGGAAATGTAAGAACTTTACTTTATGCACTTCCTCTGTAATCCCTCCTGGAAATGTAAGAAATCTACTTTATGCATTCCTCTGTAATTCCTCCTGGAAATGTAAGAACTTTACTTTTTGCACTTCCTCTGTAAATACTCCTGGAATTGTAAGAACTTTACTTTATACACTTCCTCTGTAATCCCTCCTGGAAATGTAAGAGCTTTACTTTATGCACTTCCTCTGTAATCCCTCCTGGAAATGTAAGAAATTTACTTCATGCATTCCTCTGTAATCCCTCCTGGAAATGTAAGAACTTTACTTTATGCACTTCCTCTGTAATCCCTCCTGGAAATGTAAGAACTTTATTTTATGCACTTCCTCTGTAATCCCTCCTGGAAATGTAAGAACTTTACTTCATGCACTTCCTCTGTAATCCCTCCTGAAAATGTAAGAACTTTACTTTATGCACTTCCTCTGTAATCCCTCCTGGAAATGTAAGAACTCTACATTGTGCATTTCCTCTATAATTCCTCCTGGAAATATAAGAACTTTACTTTATGCACGTCTTCTGTAATCCCTCCTGGAAATGTAAGAAGTTTACTTTATGCACTTCCTCTGTAATCCCTCCTGGAAATGTAAGAAATCTACTTTGTGCACTTCCTCTGTAATCCCTCCTGGAAATGTAAGAACGATGTGCATTTCCTCTGTAATTCCTCCTGGAAATGTAAGAACTTTACTTTATGCACTTCCTCTGTAATCCCTCCTGGAAATGTAAGAAATCTACTTCATGCATTCCTCTGTAATCCCTCCTGGAAATGTAAGAACGTTGTGCATTTCCTCTGTAATTCCTCCTAGAAATGTAAGAACTTTACTTTATGCACTTCCTCTGTAATCCCTCCTGGAAATGTAAGAAGTCTACTTTGTGCACTTCCTCTGTAATCCCTCCTGGAAATGTAAGAACTTTACTTCATGCACTTACTCTGTAATCCCTCCTGGAAATGTAAGAACTTTATGCACTTCCTCTGTAATCCGTCCTGGAAATGTAAGAAATTTACTTTATGCACTTCCTCTGCAATCCCTCCTGGAAATGTAAGAACTTTACTTTTTGCTCTTCCTCTGTAAATACTCCTGGAAATGTAAGAACTCTACTTTGTGCACATCCCCTGTAATCCCTCCTGGAAATGTAAGAACTTTACTTTATGCACTTCCTCTGTAATCCCTCCTGGAAATGTAAGAACTTTACTTTAAGCACTTCCTCTCTAATCCCTCCTGGAAATGTAAGAACTCTACATTGTGCATTTCCTCTATAATTCCTCCTGGAAATATAAGAACTTTACTTTATGCACGTCTTCTGTAATCCCTCCTGGAAATGTAAGAAGTTTACTTTATGCACTTCCTCTGTAATCCCTCCTGGAAATGTAAGAAATCTACTTTGTGCACTTCCTCTGCAATCCCTCCTGGAAATGTAAGAACGTTGTGCATTTCCTCTGTAATTCCTCCTGGAAATGTAAGAACTTTACTTTATGCACTTCCTCTGTAATCCCTCCTGGAAATGTAAGAACTTTACTTCATGCACTTACTCTGTAATCCCTCCTGAAAATGTAAGAACTTTATGCACTTCCTCTGTAATCCGTCCTGGAAATGTAAGAACTTTACTTTATGCACTTCCTCTGCAATTCCTCCTGGAAATGTAAGAACTTTACTTTTTGCACTTCCTCTGTAAATACTCCTGGAAATGTAAGAACTCTACTTTGTGCACATCCCCTGTAATCCCTCCTGGAAATGTAAGAACTTTACTTTATGCACTTCCTCTGTAATCCCTCCTGGAAATGTAAGAACTTTACTTTAAGCACTTCCTCTGTAATCCCTCCTGGAAATGTAAGAACTCTACATTGTGCATTTCCTCTATAATTCCTCCTGGAAATATAAGAACTTTACTTTATGCACGTCTTCTGTAATCCCTCCTGGAAATGTAAGAAGTTTACTTTATGCACTTCCTCTGTAATCCCTCCTGGAAATGTAAGAAATCTACTTTGTGCACTTCCTCTGCAATCCCTCCTGGAAATGTAAGAACGTTGTGCATTTCCTCTGTAATTCCTCCTGGAAATGTAAGAACTTTACTTTATGCACTTCCTCTGTAATCCCTCCTGGAAATGTAAGAAATCTACGTTGTGCACTTCCTCTGTAATCCCTCCTGGAAATGTAAGAATGTTGTGCATTTCCTCTGTAATTCCTCCTGGAAATGTAAGAACTTTACCTTATGCACTTACTCAGGAATCCCTCCTGGAAATGTAAGAACTTTATGCACTTCCTCTGTAATCCGTCCTGGAAATGTAAGAACTTTACTTTATGCACTTCCTCTGTAAATACTCCTGGAAATGTAAGAACTGTACTTTGTGCACATCCCCTGTAATCCCTCCTGGAAATGTAAGAACTTTACTGTATGCACTTCCTCTGTAATCCCTCCTGGAAATGTAAGAACTTTACTTTTTGCACTTCCTCTGTAAATACTCCTGGAAATGTAAGAACTCTACTTTGTGCACATCCCTTGTAATCCCTCCTGGAAATGTAAGAACTTTATGCACTTCCTCTGTAATCCCTCCTGGAAATGTAAGAACTTTACTTTATGCACTTCCTCTGTAATCCCTCCTGGAAATGTAAGAAATCTGCTTCATGCATTCCTCTGTAATCCCTCCTGGAAATGTAAGAACTTAACTTTATGCACTTCCTCTGTAATCCCTCCTGGAAATGTAAGAACTTTATTTTATGCACTTCCTCTGTAATCCCTCCTGGAAATGTAAGAAATTTACTTCATGCACTTCCTCTGTAATTCCTCCTGGAAATGTAAGAACTTTACTTTATGCACTTCCTCTGTAATCTCTCCTGGAAATGTAAGAACTCTACATTGTGCATTTCCTCTATAATTCCTTCTGGAAATATAAGAACTTTACTCTATGCACGTCTTCTGTAATCCCTCCTGGTAATGTAAGAAGTTTACTTTATGCACTTCCTCTGTAATCCCTCCTGGAAATGTAAGAAATCTACTTTGTGCACTTCCTCTGTAATCCCTCCTGGAAATGTAAGAACGTTGTGCATTTCCTCTGCAATTCCTCCTGGAAATGTAAGAACTTTACTTTATGCACTTACTCTGTAATCCCTCCAGGAAATATAAGAACTTTACGCACTTCCTCTGTAATCCGTCCTAGAAATGTAAGAACTTTACTTTATGCACTTCCTCTGTAATCCCTCCTGGAAATGTAAGAACTTTATTTTTTGCACTTCCTCTGTAAATACTCCTGGAAATGTAAGAACTCTACTTTGTGAACATCCCCTGTAATCCCTCCTGGAAATGTAAGAACTTTATGCACTTCCTCTGTAATCCGTCCTGGAAATGTAAGAACTTTACTTTATGCACTTCCTCTGCAATCCCTCCTGGAAATGTAAGAACTTTACTTTTTGCACTTCCTCTGTAAATACTCCTGGAAATGTAAGAACTCTACTTTGTGGACATCCCCTGTAATCCCTTCTGGAAATGTAAGAACTTTACTTTATGCACTTCCTCTCTAATCCCTCCTGGAAATGTAAGAACTTTACTTTATGCACTTCCTCTGTAATCCCTCCTGGAAATATAAGAACTTTACTTTAAGCACTTCCTCTGTAATCCCTCCTGGAAATATAGGAAATCTACTTTGTGCACTTCCTCTGTAATCCCTCCTGGAAATGTAAGAACGTTGTGCATTTCCTCTGTAATTCCTCCTGGAAATGTAAGAACTTTACTTTATGCACTTCCTCTGTAATCCCTCCTGGAAATGTAAGAACTTTACTTTATGCACTTCCTCTGTAATCCCTCCTGGAAATGTAAGAAATCTACTTTATGCATTCCTCTGTAATTCCTCCTGGAAATGTAAGAACTTTACTTTTTGCACTTCCTCTGTAAATACTCCTGGAAATGTAAGAACTTTACTTTATGCACTTCCTCTGTAATCCCTCCTGGAAATGTAAGAACTCTACATTGTGCATTTCCTCTACAATTCCTCCTGGAAATATAAGAACTTTACTTTATGCACGTCTTCTGTAGTCCCTCCTGGAAATGTAAGAAGTTTACTTTATGCACTTCCTCTGTAATCCCTCCTGGAAATGTAAGAAATCTACTTTGTGCACTTCCTCTGCAATCCCTCCTGGAAATGTAAGAACATTGTGCATTTCCTCTGTAATTCCTCCTGGATATGTAAGAACTCTTCTTTGTGCACATCCCCTGTAATCCCTCCTGGAAATGTAAGAACTTTACTTTATGCACTTCCTCTGTAATCCCTCCTGGAAATGTAAGAACTTTACTTTAAGCACTTCCTCTGTAATCCCTCCTGGAAATGTAAGAACTCTACATTGTGCATTTCCTCTATAATTCCTCCTGGAAATATAAGAACTTTACTTTATGCATGTCTTCTGTAATCCCTCCTGGAAATGTAAGAAGTTTACTTTATGCACTTCCTCTGTAATCCCTCCTGGAAATGTAAGAAATCAACTTTGTGCACTTCCTCTGCAATCCCTCCTGGAAATGTAAGAACGTTGTGCATTTCCTCTGTAATTCCTCCTAGAAATGTAAGAACTTTACTTTATGCACTTCCTCTGTAATCCCTCCTGGAAATGTAAGAACTTTACTTTTTGCACTTCCTCTGTAAATACTCCTGGAAATGTAAGAACTCTACTTTGTGCACATCCCTTGTAATCCCTCCTGGAAATGTAAGAACTTTATGCACTTCCTCTGTAATCCCTCCTGGAAATGTAAGAAGTTTACTTTATGCACTTCCTCTGTAATCCCTCCTGGAAATGTAAGAAATCTACTTTGTGCACTTCCTCTGCAATCCCTCCTGGAAATGTAAGAACGTTGTGCATTTCCTCTGTAATTCCTCCTGGATATGTAAGAACTTTACTTTATGCACTTCCTCTGTAATCCCTCCTGGAAATGTAAGAACTTTACTTTATGCACTTCCTCTGTAATCCCTCCTGGAAATGTAAGAAATCTACTTTATGCATTCCTCTGTAATTCCTCCTGGAAATGTAAGAACTTTACTTTTTGCACTTCCTCTGTAAATACTCCTGGAATTGTAAGAACTTTACTTTATACACTTCCTCTGTAATCCCTCCTGGAAATGTAAGAGCTTTACTTTATGCACTTCCTCTGTAATCCCTCCTGGAAATGTAAGAAATTTACTTCATGCATTCCTCTGTAATCCCTCCTGGAAATGTAAGAACTTTACTTTATGCACTTCCTCTGTAATCCCTCCTGGAAATGTAAGAACTTTATTTTATGCACTTCCTCTGTAATCCCTCCTGGAAATGTAAGAACTTTACTTCATGCACTTCCTCTGTAATCCCTCCTGAAAATGTAAGAACTTTACTTTATGCACTTCCTCTGTAATCCCTCCTGGAAATGTAAGAACTCTACATTGTGCATTTCCTCTATAATTCCTCCTGGAAATATAAGAACTTTACTTTATGCACGTCTTCTGTAATCCCTCCTGGAAATGTAAGAAGTTTACTTTATGCACTTCCTCTGTAATCCCTCCTGGAAATGTAAGAAATCTACTTTGTGCACTTCCTCTGTAATCCCTCCTGGAAATGTAAGAACGATGTGCATTTCCTCTGTAATTCCTCCTGGAAATGTAAGAACTTTACTTTATGCACTTCCTCTGTAATCCCTCCTGGAAATGTAAGAAATCTACTTCATGCATTCCTCTGTAATCCCTCCTGGAAATGTAAGAACGTTGTGCATTTCCTCTGTAATTCCTCCTAGAAATGTAAGAACTTTACTTTATGCACTTCCTCTGTAATCCCTCCTGGAAATGTAAGAAGTCTACTTTGTGCACTTCCTCTGTAATCCCTCCTGGAAATGTAAGAACTTTACTTCATGCACTTACTCTGTAATCCCTCCTGGAAATGTAAGAACTTTATGCACTTCCTCTGTAATCCGTCCTGGAAATGTAAGAAATTTACTTTATGCACTTCCTCTGCAATCCCTCCTGGAAATGTAAGAACTTTACTTTTTGCTCTTCCTCTGTAAATACTCCTGGAAATGTAAGAACTCTACTTTGTGCACATCCCCTGTAATCCCTCCTGGAAATGTAAGAACTTTACTTTATGCACTTCCTCTGTAATCCCTCCTGGAAATGTAAGAACTTTACTTTAAGCACTTCCTCTCTAATCCCTCCTGGAAATGTAAGAACTCTACATTGTGCATTTCCTCTATAATTCCTCCTGGAAATATAAGAACTTTACTTTATGCACGTCTTCTGTAATCCCTCCTGGAAATGTAAGAAGTTTACTTTATGCACTTCCTCTGTAATCCCTCCTGGAAATGTAAGAAATCTACTTTGTGCACTTCCTCTGCAATCCCTCCTGGAAATGTAAGAACGTTGTGCATTTCCTCTGTAATTCCTCCTGGAAATGTAAGAACTTTACTTTATGCACTTCCTCTGTAATCCCTCCTGGAAATGTAAGAACTTTACTTCATGCACTTACTCTGTAATCCCTCCTGAAAATGTAAGAACTTTATGCACTTCCTCTGTAATCCGTCCTGGAAATGTAAGAACTTTACTTTATGCACTTCCTCTGCAATTCCTCCTGGAAATGTAAGAACTTTACTTTTTGCACTTCCTCTGTAAATACTCCTGGAAATGTAAGAACTCTACTTTGTGCACATCCCCTGTAATCCCTCCTGGAAATGTAAGAACTTTACTTTATGCACTTCCTCTGTAATCCCTCCTGGAAATGTAAGAACTTTACTTTAAGCACTTCCTCTGTAATCCCTCCTGGAAATGTAAGAACTCTACATTGTGCATTTCCTCTATAATTCCTCCTGGAAATATAAGAACTTTACTTTATGCACGTCTTCTGTAATCCCTCCTGGAAATGTAAGAAGTTTACTTTATGCACTTCCTCTGTAATCCCTCCTGGAAATGTAAGAAATCTACTTTGTGCACTTCCTCTGCAATCCCTCCTGGAAATGTAAGAACGTTGTGCATTTCCTCTGTAATTCCTCCTGGAAATGTAAGAACTTTACTTTATGCACTTCCTCTGTAATCCCTCCTGGAAATGTAAGAAATCTACTTTGTGCTCTTCCTCTGTAATCCCTCCTGGAAATGTAAGAACTTTACTTCATGCACTTACTCTGTAATCCCTCCTGAAAATGTAAGAACTTTATGCACTTCCTCTGTAATCCGTCCTGGAAATGTAAGAACTTTACTTTATGCACTTCCTCTGCAATCCCTCCTGGAAATGTAAGAACTTTACTTTTTGCACTTCCTCTGTAAATACTCCTGGAAATGTAAGAACTCTACTTTGTGCACATCCCCTGTAATCCCTCGTGGAAATGTAAGAACTATACTTTATGCACTTTCTCTGTAATCCCTCCTGGAAATGTAAGAAATCTACCTCCTTCACTTCCTCTGAAATCCCTCCTGGAAATGTAAGAATGTTGTGCATTTCCTCTGTAATTCCTCCTGGAAATGTAAGAACTCTCCCTTATGCAATTACTCAGTAATCCCCCCTGGAAATGTAAGAACTTTATGCACTTCCTCTGTAATCCGTCCTGGAAATGTAAGAACTTTACTTTATGCACTACCTCTGTAAATACTCCTGGAAATGTAAG
Source organism: Phyllobates terribilis (assembly GCF_046119375.1). NCBI lineage: Eukaryota > Metazoa > Chordata > Amphibia > Anura > Dendrobatidae > Phyllobates > Phyllobates terribilis. The sequence goes on along the minus strand of NW_027364055.1, from coordinate 122,879 downwards.
AACTGTACTTTGTGCACATCCCCTGTAATCCCTCCTGGAAATGTAAGAACTTTACTTTATGCACTTCCTCTGTAATCCCTCCTGGAAATGTAAGAATTTTACTTTATGCACTTCCTCTGTAATCCCTCCTGGAAATGTAAGAACTTTACTTTTTGCACTTCCTCTGTAAATACTCCTGGAAATGTAAGAACTCTACTTTGTGCACATCCCTTGTAATCCCTCCTGGAAATGTAAGAACTTTACTTCATGCACTTCCTCTGTAATCCCTCCTGGAAATGTAAGAACTTTACTTTATGCACTTCCTCTGTAATCCCTCCTGGAAATGTAAGAAATCTACTTTATGCATTCCTCTGTAATTCCTCCTGGAAATGTAAGAACTTTACTTTTTGCACTTCCTCTGTAAATACTCCTGGAAATGTAAGAACTCTACTTTGTGCACATCCCCTGTAATCCCTCCTGGAAATGTAAGAACTTTACTTTATGCACTTCCTCTGTAATCCCTCCTGGAAATGTAAGAACTTTACTTTAAGCACTTCCTCTGTAATCCCTCCTGGAAATGTAAGAACTCTACATTGTGCATTTCCTCTATAATTCCTCCTGGAAATATAAGAACTTTACTTTATGCACGTCTTCTGTAATCCCTCCTGGAAATGTAAGAAGTTTACTTTATGCACTTCCTCTGTAATCCCTCCTGGAAATGTAAGAAATCTACTTTGTGCACTTCCTCTGCAATCCCTCCTGGAAATGTAAGAACGTTGTGCATTTCCTCTGTAATTCCTCCTGGAAATGTAAGAACTTTACTTTATGCACTTCCTCTGCAATCCCTCCTGGAAATGTAAGAACTTTACTTTTTGCACTTCCTCTGTAAATACTCCTGGAAATGTAAGAACTCTACTTTGTGCACATCCCCTGTAATCCCTCGTGGAAATGTAAGAACTATACTTTATGCACTTTCTCTGTAATCCCTCCTGGAAATGTAAGAAATCTACCTCCTTCACTTCCTCTGAAATCCCTCCTGGAAATGTAAGAATGTTGTGCATTTCCTCTGTAATTCCTCCTGGAAATGTAAGAACTCTCCCTTATGCAATTACTCAGTAATCCCCCCTGGAAATGTAAGAACTTTATGCACTTCCTCTGTAATCCGTCCTGGAAATGTAAGAACTTTACTTTATGCACTACCTCTGTAAATACTCCTGGAAATGTAAGAACTGTACTTTGTGCACATCCCCTGTAATCCCTCCTGGAAATGTAAGAACTTTACTTTATGCACTTCCTCTGTAATCCCTCCTGGAAATGTAAGAATTTTACTTTATGCACTTCCTCTGTAATCCCTCCTGGAAATGTAAGAACTTTACTTTTTGCACTTCCTCTGTAAATACTCCTGGAAATGTAAGAACTCTACTTTGTGCACATCCCTTGTAATCCCTCCTGGAAATGTAAGAACTTTACTTCATGCACTTCCTCTGTAATCCCTCCTGGAAATGTAAGAACTTTACTTTATGCACTTCCTCTGTAATCCCTCCTGGAAATGTAAGAAATCTACTTTATGCATTCCTCTGTAATTCCTCCTGGAAATGTAAGAACTTTACTTTTTGCACTTCCTCTGTAAATACTCCTGGAAATGTAAGAACTCTACTTTGTGCACATCCCCTGTAATCCCTCCTGGAAATGTAAGAACTTTACTTTATGCACTTCCTCTGTAATCCCTCCTGGAAATGTAAGAACTTTACTTTAAGCACTTCCTCTGTAATCCCTCCTGGAAATGTAAGAACTCTACATTGTGCATTTCCTCTATAATTCCTCCTGGAAATATAAGAACTTTACTTTATGCACGTCTTCTGTAATCCCTCCTGGAAATGTAAGAAGTTTACTTTATGCACTTCCTCTGTAATCCCTCCTGGAAATGTAAGAAATCTACTTTGTGCACTTCCTCTGCAATCCCTCCTGGAAATGTAAGAACGTTGTGCATTTCCTCTGTAATTCCTCCTGGAAATGTAAGAACTTTACTTTATGCACTTCCTCTGTAATCCCTCCTGGAAATGTAAGAAATCTACTTTGTGCTCTTCCTCTGTAATCCCTCCTGGAAATGTAAGAACTTTACTTCATGCACTTACTCTGTAATCCCTCCTGAAAATGTAAGAACTTTATGCACTTCCTCTGTAATCCGTCCTGGAAATGTAAGAACTTTACTTTATGCACTTCCTCTGCAATCCCTCCTGGAAATGTAAGAACTTTACTTTTTGCACTTCCTCTGTAAATACTCCTGGAAATGTAAGAACTCTACTTTGTGCACATCCCCTGTAATCCCTCGTGGAAATGTAAGAACTATACTTTATGCACTTTCTCTGTAATCCCTCCTGGAAATGTAAGAAATCTACCTCCTTCACTTCCTCTGAAATCCCTCCTGGAAATGTAAGAATGTTGTGCATTTCCTCTGTAATTCCTCCTGGAAATGTAAGAACTTTCCCTTATGCAATTACTCAGTAATCCCCCCTGGAAATGTAAGAACTTTATGCACTTCCTCTGTAATCCGTCCTGGAAATGTAAGAACTTTACTTTATGCACTACCTCTGTAAATACTCCTGGAAATGTAAGAACTGTACTTTGTGCACATCCCCTGTAATCCCTCCTGGAAATGTAAGAACTTTACTTTATGCACTTCCTCTGTAATCCCTCCTGGAAATGTAAGAATTTTACTTTATGCACTTCCTCTGTAATCCCTCCTGGAAATGTAAGAACTTTACTTTTTGCACTTCCTCTGTAAATACTCCTGGAAATGTAAGAACTCTACTTTGTGCACATCCCTTGTAATCCCTCCTGGAAATGTAAGAACTTTACTTCATGCACTTCCTCTGTAATCCCTCCTGGAAATGTAAGAACTTTACTTTATGCACTTCCTCTGTAATCCCTCCTGGAAATGTAAGAAATCTACTTTATGCATTCCTCTGTAATTCCTCCTGGAAATGTAAGAACTTTACTTTTTGCACTTCCTCTGTAAATACTCCTGGAAATGTAAGAACTCTACTTTGTGCACTTACTCTGTAATCCCTCGTGGAAATGTAAGAACTTTACTTAATGCACTTCCTCGGTAATCCCTCCTGGAAATGTAAGAACTTTATTTTATGCACTTCCTTTGTAATCCCTCCTGGAAATGTAAGAACTTTACTTTATGCACTTCCTCGGTAATCCCTCCTGGAAATGTAAGAACTTTACTTTATGCACTTCCTCTGTAATCCCTCCTGGAAACGTAAGAACTCTACTTTGTGCATTTCCTCTATAATTCCTCCTGGAAATGTAAGAACTTTACTTTATGCACTTCCTCGGTAATCCCTCCTGGAAATGTAAGAACTTTACTTTATGCACTTCCTCTGTAATCCCTCCTGGAAATGTAAAAACTTTACTTTATGCACTTCCTCTGTAATCCCTCCTGGAAATGTGAAAACTTTACTTCATGCACTTCCTCTGTAATCCCTCCTGGAAATGTAAGAACGTTGTGCATTTCCTCTGTAATTCCTCCTGGAAATGTAAGAACTTTACTTTATGCACTTACTCTGTAATCCCTCCTGGAAATGTAAGAACTTTACGCACTTCCTCTGTAATCTGTCCTGGAAATGTAAGAACTTTACTTTATGCACTTCCTCTGTAATCCCTCCTGGAAATGTAAGAACTTTACTTTTTGCACTTACTCTGTAAATACTCCTGGAAATGTAAGAACTCTACTTTGTGCACATCCCCTGTAATCCTTCCTGGAAATGTAAGAACTTTACTTTATGCACTTCCACTGTAATCCCTCCTGGAAATGTAAGAACTTTACTTTATGCACTTCCTCTGTAATCCCTCCTGGAATTGTAAGTACTTTACTTTAAGCACTTCCTCTGTAATCCCTCCTGGAAATGTAAGAAATCTACTTTGTGCACTTCCTCTGTAATTCCTCTTGGAAATGTAAGAACTTTACTTTATGCACTTCCTCTGTAATCCCTACTGGAAATGTAGGAAATCTACTTTGTGCACTTCCTCTGTAATCCCTCGTGGAAATGTAAGAACGCTGTGCATTTCCTCTGTAATTCCTCCTGGAAATGTAAGAACTTTACTTTATGCACTTCCTCTGTAATCCCTCCTGGAAATGTAAGAACTTTACGTTATGCACTTCCTCTGTAATCCCTCCTGGAAATGTAAGAAATCTACTTTATGCATTCCTCTGTAATTCCTCCTGGAAATGTAAGAACTTTACTTTTTGCACTTCCTCTGTAAATACTCCTGGAAATGTAAGAACTTTGCTTTATGCACTTCCTCTGTAATCCCTCCTGGAAATGTAAGAACTTTACTTTATGCACTTCCTCTGTAATCCCTGCTGGAAATGTAAGAAATCTACTTTATGCATTCCTCTGTAATCCGTCCTGGAAATGTAAGAACTTTACTTCATGCACTTCCTCTGTAATCCCTCCTGGAAATGTAAGAACTTTATTTTATGCACTTCCTCTGTAATCCCTCCTGGAAATGTAAGAACTTTACTTTATGCACTTCCTCTGTAATCCCTCCTGGAAATGTAAGAACTTTACTTCATGCACTTCCTCTGTAATCCCTCCTGGAAATGTAAGAACTCTACATTGTGCATTTCCTCTATAATTCCTCCTGAAATGTAAGAACTTTACTTTATGCACGTCTTCTGTAATCCCTCCTGGAAATGTAAGAAGTTTACTTTATGCACTTCCTCTGTAATCCCTCCTGAAAATGTAAGAAATCTACTTTGTGCACTTCCTCTGCAATCCCTCCTGGAAATGTAAGAACGTTGTGCATTTCCTCTGCAATTCCTCCTGGAAATGTAAGAACTTTACTTTATGCACTTCCTCTGTAATTCCTCCTGGAAATGTAAGAAATCTACTTTGTGCACTTCCTCTGTAATCCCTCCTGGAAATGTAAGAACTTTACTTTATGCACTTACTCTGTAATCCCTCCTGGAAATGTAAGAACTTTATGAACTTCCTCTGTAATCCGTCCTGGAAATGTAAGAACTGTACTTTATGCACTTCCTCTGCAATCCCTCCTGGAAATGTAAGAACTTTACTTTTTGCACTTCCTCTGTAAATACTCCTGGAAATGTAAGAACTCTACTTTGTGCACATCCCCTGTAATCCCTCCTGGAAATGTAAGAACTTTACTTTATGCACTTCCTCTGTAATCCCTCCTGGAAATGTAAGAATTTTACTTTATGCACTTCCTCTGTAATCCCTCCTGGAAATGTAAGAACTTTAATTTTTGCACTTCCTCTGTAAATACTCCTGGAAATGTAAGAACTCTACTTTGTGCACATCCCTTGTAATCCCTCCTGGAAATGTAAGAACTTTACTTTATGCACTTCCTCTGTAATCCCTCCTGGAAATGTAAGAACTTTACTTTATGCACTTCCTCTGTAATCCCTCCTGGAAATGTAAGAAATCTACTTCATGCATTCCTCTGTAATTCCTCCTGGAAACGTAAGAACTTTACTTTTTGCACTTCCTCTGTAAATACTCCTGGAAATGTAAGAACTCTACTTTGTGCACTTACTCTGTAATCCCTCGTGGAAATGTAAGAACTTTACTTTATGCACATCCTCTGTAATCCCTCCTGGAAATGTAAGAACTTTATTTTATGCACTTCCTTTGTAATCCCTCCTGGAAATGTAAGAACTTTACTTTTTGCACTTCCTCTGTAATCCCTCCTGGAAATGTAAGAACTTTACTTTATGCACTTCCTCTGTAATCCCTCCTGGAAACGTAAGAACTCTACTTTGTGCATTTCCTCTATAATTCCTCCTGGAAATGTAAGAACTTTACTTTATGCACTTCTTCTGTAATCCCTCCTGGAAATGTAAGAAATCTACTTTGTGCACTTCCTCTGTAATCCCTCCTGGAGATGTAAGAAGGTTGTGCATTTCCTCTGTAATTCCTCCTGTAAATGTAAGAACTTTACTTTATGCACTTACTCTGTAATCCCTCCTGTAAATGTAAAAACTCTACTTTGTGCACATCCCTTGTAATCCCTCCTGGAAATGTAAGAACTTTACTTTATGCACTTCCTCTGTAATCCCTCCTGGAAACGTAAGAACTCTACGTTGTGCATTTCCTCTTTAATTCCTCCTGGAAATGTAAGAACTTTACTTTATGCACTTCTTCTGTAATCGCTCCTGGAAATGTAAGAAATCTACTTTGTGCACTTCCTCTGTAATCCCTCCTGGAAATGTAAGAACTTTTTTTTATGCACTTCCTCTGTAATCCCTCCTGGAAATGTAAGAACTTTACTTCATGCACTTCCTCTCTAATCCCTCCTGGAAATGTAAGAACTTTACTTTATGCACTTCCTCTGTAATCCCTCCTGGAAATGTGAGAACTTTACTTCATGCACTTCCTCTGTAGTCCCTCCTGGAAATGTAAGAACGTTGTGCATTTCCTCTGTAATTCCTCCTGGAAATGTAAGAACTTTACTTTATGCACTTCCTCTGTAATCCCTCCTGGAAATGTAAGAAATCTACTTTATGCATTCCTCTGTAATTCCTCCTGGAAATGTAGAACTTTACTTTTTGCACTTCCTCTGTAAATACTCCTGGAAATGTAAGAACTCTACTTTGTGCACTTACTCTGTAATCCCTCGTGGAAATGTAAGAACTTTACTTTATGCACTTTCTCTGTAATCCCTCCTGGAAATGTAAGAACTTTATTTTATGCACTTCCTCTGTAATCCCTCCTGGAAATGTAAGAACTTTACTTTATGCACTTCCTCTGTAATCCGTCCTGGAAATGTAAGAACTTTACTTTATGCAGTTCCTCTGCAATCCCTCCTGGAAATTTAAGAACTTTACTTTTTGCACTTCCTCTGTAAATACTCCTGGAAATGTAAGAACTCTACTTTGTGCACATCCCCTGTAATCCCTCCTGGAAATGAAAGAACTTTACTTTATGCACTTCCTCTGTAATCCCTCCTGGAAATGTAAGAATTTTACTTTCATGCACTTCCTCTGTAATCACTCCTGGAAATGTAGGAACGTTGTGCATTTCCTCTGTAATTCCTCCTGGAAATGTAAGAACTTTACTTTATGCACTTCCTCTGTAATCCCTCCTGGAAATGTAAGAACTTTACTTTATGCACTTCCTCTGTGATCCCTCCTGGAAATGTAAGAAATCTACCTTGTGCACTTCCTCTGTAATCCCTCCTGGAAATGTAAGAACGTTGTGCATTTCCTCTGTAATTCCTCCTGGAAATGTAAGAACTTTACCTTATGCACTTACTCAGTAATCCCTCCTGGAAATGTAAGAACTTTATGCACTTCCTCTGTAATCCATCCTGGAAATGTAAGAACTTTACTTTATGCACTTCCTCTGTAAATACTCCTGGAAATGTAAGAACTTTATGCACTTCCTCTGTAATCCCTCCTGGAAATGTAAGAACTTTACTTTATGCACTTCCTCTGTAATCCCTCCTGGAAATGTAAGAATTTTACTTTATGCACTTCCTCTGTAATCCCTCCTGGAAATGTAAGAACTTTACTTTTTGCACTTCCTCTGTAAATACTCTTGGAAATGTAAGAACTCTACTTTGTGCACATCCCTTGTAATCCCCCCTGGAAATGTAAGAACTTTACTTTATGCACTTCCTCTGTAATCCCTCCTGGAAATGTAAGAACTTTACTTTATGCACTTCCTCTGTAAATACTCCTGGAAATGTAAGAACTCTACTTTGTGCACATCCCTTGTAATCCCTCCTGGAAATGTAAGAACTTTATGCACTTCCTCTGTAATCCCTCCTGGAAATGTAAGAACTTTACTTTATGCACTTCCTCTGTAATCCCTCCTGGAAATGTAAGAAATCTACTTTATGCATTCCTCTGTAATTACTCCTGGAAATGTAAGAACTTTACTTTTTACACTTCCTCTGTAAATACTCCTGGAAATGTAAGAACTCTACTTTGTGCACTTACTCTGTAATCCCTCGTGGAAATGTAAGAACTTTACTTTATGCACTTCCTCTGTAATCCCTCCTGGAAATGTAAGAACTTTATTTTATGCACTTCCTTTGTAATCCCTCCTGGAAATGTAAGAACTTTACTTTATGCACTTCCTCGGTAATCCCTCCTGGAAATGTAAGAACTTTACTTTATGCACTTCCTCTGTAATCCCTCCTGGAAACGTAAGAACTCTACTTTGTGCATTTCCTCTATAATTCCTCCTGGAAATGTAAGAACTTTACTTTATGCACTTCTTCTGTAATCCCTCCTTTAAATGTAAGAAATCTACTTTGTGCACTTCCTCTGTAATCCCTCCTGGAAATGTAAGAACTTTATTTTATGCACTTCCTCTGAAATCCCTCCTGGAAATGTAAGAACTTTACTTTATGCACTTCCTCTGTAATCCCTCCTGGAAATGTGAGAACTTTACTTTATGCACTTACTCTGAAATCCCTCCTGGAAATGTAAGAACTTTACGCACTTCCTCTGTAATCCGTCCTGGAAATGTAAGAACTTTACTTTTTGCACTTCCTTTGTAAATACTCCTGGAAATGTAAGAACTCTACCTTGTGCACATCCCCTGTAATCCCTCCTGGAAATGTAAGAACTTTACTTTATGCACTTCCTCTGTAATCCCTCCTGGAAATGGAAGAACTTTACTTTATGCACTTCCTCTGTAATCCCTCCTGGAATTGTAAGAACTTTACTTTAAGCACTTCCTCTGTAATCCCTCCTGGAAATGTAAGAAATCTACTTTGTGCACTTCCTCTGTAATTCCTCCTGGAAATGTAAGAACTTTACTTTATGCACTTCCTCTGTAATCCCTCCTGGAAATGTAGGAAATCTACTTTGTGCACTTCCTCTGTAATCCCTCCTGGAAATGTAAGAACGCTGTGCATTTCCTCTGTAATTCCTCCTGGAAATGTAAGAACTTTACTTTATGCACTTCCTCTGTAATCCCTCCTGGAAATGTAAGAACTTTACTTTATGCACTTACTCTGTAATCCCTCCTGGAAATGTAAGAAATCTACTTTATGCATTCCTCTGTAATTCCTCCTGGAAATGTAAGAACTTTACTTTTTGCACTTCCTCTGTAAATACTCCTGGAAATGTAAGAACTTTGCTTTATGCACTTCCTCTGTAATCCCTCCTGGAAATGTAAGAACTTTACTTTATGCACTTCCTCTGTAATCCCTGCTGGAAATGTAAGAAATCTACTTCATGCACATCCTCTGTAATCCCTCCTGGAAATGTAAGAACTTTACTTCATGCCCTTCCTCTGTAATCCCTCCTGGAAATGTAAGAACTTTACATTGTGCATTTCCTCTATAATTCCTCCTGGAAATGTAAGAACTTTACTTTATGCACGTCTTCTGTAATCCCTCCTGGAAATGGAAGAAGTTTACTTTATGCACTTCCTCTGTAATCCCTCCTGGAAATGTAAGAACTTTACTTTATGCACTTCCTCTGTAAATACTCCTGGAAATGTAAGAACTCTACTTTGTGCACATCCCTTGTAATCCCTCCTGGAAATGTAAGAACTTTATGCACTTCCTCTGTAATCCCTCCTGGAAATGTAAGAACTTTACTTTATGCACTTCCTCTGTAATCCCTCCTGGAAATGTAAGAAATCTACTTTATGCATTCCTCTGTAATTACTCCTGGAAATGTAAGAACTTTACTTTTTGCACTTCCTCTGTAAATACTCCTGGAAATGTAAGAACTCTACTTTGTGCACTTACTCTGTAATCCCTCGTGGAAATGTAAGAACTTTACTTTATGCACTTCCTCTGTAATCCCTCCTGGAAATGTAAGAACTTTATTTTATGCACTTCCTTTGTAATCCCTCCTGGAAATGTAAGAACTTTACTTTATGCACTTCCTCGGTAATCCCTCCTGGAAATGTAAGAACTTTACTTTATGCACTTCCTCTGTAATCCCTCCTGGAAACGTAAGAACTCTACTTTGTGCATTTCCTCTATAATTCCTCCTGTAAATGTAAGAACTTTACTTTATGCACTTCTTCTGTAATCCCTCCTTTAAATGTTAGAAATCTTCTTTGTGCACTTCCTCTGTAATCCCTCCTGGAAATGTAAGAACTTTATTTTATGCACTTCCTCTGAAATCCCTCCTGGAAATGTAAGAACTTTACTTCATGCACTTCCTCTGTAATCCCTCCTGGAAATGTAAGAACTTTACTTTATGCACTTCCTCTGTAATCCCTCCTGGAAATGTGAGAACTTTACTTTATGCACTTACTCTGTAATCCCTCCTGGAAATGTAAGAACTTTACGCACTTCCTCTGTAATCCGTCCTGGAAATGTAAGAACTTTACTTTTTGCACTTCCTTTGTAAATACTCCTGGAAATGTAAGAACTCTACCTTGTGCACATCCCCTGTAATCCCTCCTGGAAATGTAAGAACTTTACTTTATGCACTTCCTCTGTAATCCCTCCTGGAAATGGAAGAACTTTACTTTATGCACTTCCTCTGTAATCCCTCCTGGAATTGTAAGAACTTTACTTTAAGCACTTCCTCTGTAATCCCTCCTGGAAATGGAAGAACTTTACTTTATGCACTTCCTCTGTAATTCCTCCTGGAAATGTAAGAACTTTACTTTATGCACTTCCTCTGTAATCCCTCCTGGAAATGTAAGAACTTTACTTTATGCACTTCCTCTGTAATCCCTCCTGGAAATGTAAGAAATCTACTTTATGCATTCCTCTGTAATTCCTCCTGGAAATGTAAGAACTTTACTTTTTGCACTTCCTCTGTAAATACTCCTGGAAATGTAAGAACTTTGCTTTATGCACTTCCTCTGTAATCCCTCCTGGAAATGTGAGAACTTTACTTTATGCACTTACTCTGTAATCCCTCCTGGAAATGTAAGAACTTTACGCACTTCCTCTGTAATCCGTCCTGGAAATGTAAGAACTTTACTTTTTGCACTTCCTTTGTAAATACTCCTGGAAATGTAAGAACTCTACCTTGTGCACATCCCCTGTAATCCCTCCTGGAAATGTAAGAACTTTACTTTATGCACTTCCTCTGTAATCCCTCCTGGAAATGGAAGAACTTTACTTTATGCACTTCCTCTGTAATCCCTCCTGGAATTGTAAGAACTTTACTTTAAGCACTTCCTCTGTAATCCCTCCTGGAAATGTAAGAAATCTACTTTGTGGACTTCCTCTGTAATTCCTCCTGGAAATGTAAGAACTTTACTTTATGCACTTCCTCTGTAATCCCTCCTGGAAATGTAGGAAATCTACTTTGTGCACTTCCTCTGTAATCCCTCCTGGAAATGTAAGAACGCTGTGCATTTCCTCTGTAATTCCTCCTGGAAATGTAAGAACTTTACTTTATGCACTTCCTCTGTAATCCCTCCTGGAAATGTAAGAACTTTACTTTATGCACTTCCTCTGTAATCCCTCCTGGAAATGTAAGAAATCTACTTTATGCATTCCTCTGTAATTCCTCCTGGAAATGTAAGAACTTTACTTTTTGCACTTCCTCTGTAAATACTCCTGGAAATGTAAGAACTTTGCTTTATGCACTTCCTCTGTAATCCCTCCTGGAAATGTAAGAACTTTACTTTATGCACTTCCTCTGTAATCCCTGCTGGAAATGTAAGAAATCTACTTTATGCACATCCTCTGTAATCCCTCCTGGAAATGTAAGAACTTTACTTCATGCCCTTCCTCTGTAATCCCTCCTGGAAATGTAAGAACTTTACATTGTGCATTTCCTCTATAATTCCTCCTGGAAATGTAAGAACTTTACTTTATGCACGTCTTCTGTAATCCCTCCTGGAAATGGAAGAAGTTTACTTTATGCACTTCCTCTGTAATCCCTCCTGGAAATGTAAGAACTTTACTTTATGCACTTCCTCTGTAAATACTCCTGGAAATGTAAGAACTCTACTTTGTGCACATCCCTTGTAATCCCTCCTGGAAATGTAAGAACTTTATGCACTTCCTCTGTAATCCCTCCTGGAAATGTAAGAACTTTACTTTATGCACTTCCTCTGTAATCCCTCCTGGAAATGTAAGAAATCTACTTTACGCATTCCTCTGTAATTACTCCTGGAAATGTAAGAACTTTACTTTTTGCACTTCCTCTGTAAATACTCCTGGAAATGTAAGATCTCTACTTTGTGCACTTACTCTGTAATCCCTCGTGGAAATGTAAGAACTTTACTTTATGCACTTCCTCTGTAATCCCTCCTGGAAATTTAAGAACTTTATTTTATGCACTTCCTTTGTAATCCCTCCTGGAAATGTAAGAACTTTACTTTATGCACTTCCTCGGTAATCCCTCCTGGAAATGTAAGAACTTTACTTTATGCACTTCCTCTGTAATCCCTCCTGGAAACGTAAGAACTCTACTTTGTGCATTTCCTCTATAATTCCTCCTGGAAATGTAAGAACTTTACTTTATGCACTTCTTCTGTAATCCCTCCTTTAAATGTAAGAAATCTTCTTTGTGCACTTCCTCTGTAATCCCTCCTGGAAATGTAAGAACTTTATTTTATGCACTTCCTCTGAAATCCCTCCTGGAAATGTAAGAACTTTACTTCATGCACTTCCTCTGTAATCCCTCCTGGAAATGTAAGAACTTTACTTTATGCACTTCCTCTGTAATCCCTCCTGGAAATGTGAGAACTTTACTTTATGCACTTACTCTGTAATCCCTCCTGGAAATGTAAGAACTTTACGCACTTCCTCTGTAATCCGTCCTGGAAATGTAAGAACTTTACTTTTTGCACTTCCTTTGTAAATACTCCTGGAAATGTAAGAACTCTACCTTGTGCACATCCCCTGTAATCCCTCCTGGAAATGTAAGAACTTTACTTTATGCACTTCCTCTGTAATCCCTCCTGGAAATGGAAGAACTTTACTTTATGCACTTCCTCTGTAATCCCTCCTGGAATTGTAAGAACTTTACTTTAAGCACTTCCTCTGTAATCCCTCCTGGAAATGGAAGAACTTTAATCTATGCACTTCCTCTGTAATTCCTCCTGGAAATGTAAGAACTATACTTTATGCACTTCCTCTGTAATCCCTCCTGGAAATGTAAGAACTTTACTTTATGCACTTCCTCTGTAATCCCTCCTGGAAATGTAAGAAATCTACTTTATGCATTCCTCTGTAATTCCTCCTGGAAATGTAAGAACTTTACTTTTTGCACTTCCTCTGTAAATACTCCTGGAAATGTAAGAACTTTGCTTTATGCACTTCCTCTGTAATCCCTCCTGGAAATGTAAGAACTTTACTTTATGCACTTCCTCTGTAATCCCTGCTGGAAATGTAAGAAATCTACTTTATGCACATCCTCTGTAATCCCTCCTGGAAATGTAAGAACTTTACTTCATGCCCTTCCTCTGTAATCCCTCCTGGAAATGTAAGAACTTTACATTGTGCATTTCCTCTATAATTCCTCCTGGAAATGTAAGAACTTTACTTTATGCACGTCTTCTGTAATCCCTCCTGGAAATGGAAGAAGTTTACTTCATGCACTTCCTCTGTAATCCCTCCTGAAAATGTAAGAAATCTACTTTGTGCACTTCCTCTGCAATCACTCCTGGAAATGTAAGAACGTTGTGAATTTCCTCTGTAATTCCTCCTGGAAATGTAAGAACTTTACTTTATGCACTTCCTCTGTAATCCCTCCTGGAAATGTAAGAAATCTACTTTGTGCACTTCCTCTGTAATCCCTCCTGGAAATGTAAGAACTTTACTTTATGCACTTACTCTGTAATCCCTCCTGGAAATGTAAGAACTTTATGCACTTCCTCTGTAATCCGTCCTGGAAATGTAAGAACTTTACTTTATGCACTTCCTCTGTAATCCCTCCTGGAAATGTAAGAACTTTACTTTTTGCACTTCCTCTGTAAATACTTCTGGAAATGTAAGAACTCTACTTTGTGCACATCCCCTGTAATCCCTCCTGGAAATGTAAGAACTTTACTTTATGCACTTCCTCTGTAATCCCTCCTGGAAATGTAAGAATTTTACTTTATGCACTTCCTCTGTAATCCCTCCTGGAAATGTAAGAACTTTACTTTATGCACTTCCTCTGTAATCCCTCCTGGAAATGTAAGAACTTTACTTTATGCACTTCCTCTGTAATCCCTCCTGGAAATGTAAGAAATCTACTTCATGCATTCCTCTGTAATTCCTCCTGGAAACGTAAGAACTTTACTTTTTGCACTTCCTCTGTAAATACTCCTGGAAATGTAAGAACTCTACTTTGTGCACTTACTCTGTAATCCCTCGTGGAAATGTAAGAACTTTACTTTATGCACTTCCTCTGTAATCCCTCCTGGAAATGTAAGAACTTTATTTTATGCACTTCCTTTGTAATCCCTCCTGGAAATGTAAGAACTTTACTTTATGCACTTCCTCTGTAATCCCTCCTGGAAATGTAAGAACTTTACTTTATGCACTTCCTCTGTAATCCCTCCTGGAAACGTAAGAATTCTACTTTGTGCATTTCCTCTATAATTCCTCCTGGAAATGTAAGAACTTTACTTTATGCACTTCTTCTGTAATCCCTCCTGGAAATGTAAGAAATCTACTTTGTGCACTTCCTCTGAAATCCCTCCTGGAAATGTAAGAACGTTGTGCATTTCCTCTGTAATCCCTCCTGGAAATGTAAGAACTCTACTTTGTGCACATCCCTTGTAATCCCTCCTGGAAATGTAAGAAGTTTACTTTATGCACTTCTTCTGTAATCCCTCCTGGAAATGTAAGAATTTTACTTTACGCACTTCCTCTGTAGTCCCTCCTGGAAATGTAAGAACGTTGTGCATTTCCTCTGTAATTCCTCCTGGAAATGTAAGAACTTTACTTTATGCACTTCCTCTGTAATCCCTCCTGGAAATGTAAGAAATCTACTTTATGCATTCCTCTGTAATTCCTCCTGGAAATGTAAGAACTTTACTTTTTGCACTTCCTCTGTAAATACTCCTGGAAATGTAAGAACTCTACTTTGTGCACTTACTCTGTAATCCCTCGTGGAAATGTAAGAACTTTACTTTATGCACTTCCTCTGTAATCCCTCCTGGAAATGTAAGAACTTTATTTTATCCACTTCCTCTGTAATTACTCCTGGAAATGTAAGAACTTTACTTTATGCACTTCCTCTGTAATCCCTCCTGGAAATGTAAGAACTTTACTTTATGCACTTCCTCTGTAATCCCTCCTGGAAACGTAAGAACTCTACTTTGTGCATTTCCTCTATAATTCCTCCAGGAAATGTAAGAACTTTACTTTATGCACTTCTTCTGTAATCCCTCCTGGAAATGTAAGAAATCTACTTCATGCACTTCCTCTGTAATCCCTCCTGGAAATGTAAGAACGTTGTGCATTTCCTCTGTAATTCCTCCTGGAAATGTAAGAACTTTACTTTATGCACTTCCTCTGTAATCCCTCCTGGAAATGTAAGAAATCTACTTTGTGCACTTCCTCTGTAATCCCTCCTGGAAATGTAAGAACTTTACTTTATGCATTTCCTCTGTAATTCCTCCTGAAAATGTAAGAACTTTACTTTATGCACTTCCTCTGTAATCCCTCCTGGAAATGTAAGAACTTTACTTTATGCGCTTCCTCTGTAATCCCTCCTGGAAATGTAAGAAATCTACTTTGTGCACTTCCTCTGTAATCCCTCCTGGAAATGTAAGAACGTTGTGCATTTCCTCTGTAACTCCTCCTGGAAATGTAAGAACTTTACTTTATGCACTTCCTCTGTAATCCCTCCTGGAAATGTAAGAACTTTACTTCATGCACTTCCTCTGTAATCCCTCCTGGAAATGTAAGAACATTATTTTATGCACTTCCTCTGTAATCCCTCCTGGAAATGTAAGAAATTTACTTTATGCACTTCCTCTGTAATCCCTCCTGGAAATGTAAGAACTTTACTTCATGCACTTCCTCTGTAATCCCTCCTGGAAATGTAAGAACTCTACATTGTGCATTTCCTCTATAATTCCTCCTGGAAATGTAAGAACTTTACTTTATGCACGTCTTCTGTAATCCCTCCTGGAAATGTAAGAAGTTTACTTTATGCACTTCCTCTGTAATCCCTCCTGGAAATGTAAGAAATCTACTTTGTGCATTTCCTCTGCAATCCCTCCTGGAAATGTAAGAACGTTGTGCATTTCCTCTGTAATTCCTCCTGGAAATGTAAGAACTTTACTTTATGCACTTCCTCTGTAATCCCTCCTGGAAATGTAAGAAATCTATTTTGTGCACTTCCTCTGTAATCCCTCCTGGAAATGTAAGAAATCTACTTTGTTCACTTCCTCTGTAATCCCTCCTGGAAATGTAAGAACTTTACTTTATGCACTTACTCTGTAATCCCTCCTGGAAATGTAAGAACTTTATACACTTCCTCTGTAATCCGTCCTGGAAATGAAAGAACTTTACTTTATGCACTTCCTCTGCAATCCCTCCTGGAAATGTAAGAACTTTAGTTTTTGCACTTCCTCTGTAAATACTCCTGGAAATGTAAGAACTCTACTTTGTGCACATCCCCTGTAATCCCTCCTGGAAATGTAAGAACTTTACTTTATGCACTTCCTCTGTAATCCCTCCTGGAAATGTAAGAACTTTACTTTATGCACTTCCTCTGTAATCCGTCCTGGAAATGTAAGAACTTTACTTTATGCACTTCCTCTGCAATCCCTCCTGGAAATTTAAGAACTTTACTTTTTGCACTTCCTCTGTAAATACTCCTGGAAATGTAAGAACTCTACTTTGTGCACATCCCCTGTAATCCCTCCTGGAAATGAAAGAACTTTACTTTATGCACTTCCTCTGTAATCCCTCCTGGAAATGTAAGAATTTTACTTTCATGCACTTCCTCTGTAATCACTCCTGGAAATGTAGGAACGTTGTGCATTTCCTCTGTAATTCCTCCTGGAAATGTAAGAACTTTACTTTATGCACTTCCTCTGTAATCCCTCCTGGAAATGTAAGAACTTTACTTTATGCACTTCCTCTGTAATCCCTCCTGGAAATGTAAGAAATCTACCTTGTGCACTTCCTCTGTAATCCCTCCTGGAAATGTAAGAACGTTGTGCATTTCCTCTGTAATTCCTCCTGGAAATGTAAGAACTTTACCTTATGCACTTACTCAGTAATCCCTCCTGGAAATGTAAGAACTTTATGCACTTCCTCTGTAATCCATCCTGGAAATGTAAGAACTTTACTTTATGCACTTCCTCTGTAAATACTCCTGGAAATGTAAGAACTTTATGCACTTCCTCTGTAATCCCTCCTGGAAATGTAAGAACTTTACTTTATGCACTTCCTCTGTAATCCCTCCTGGAAATGTAAGAATTTTACTTTATGCACTTCCTCTGTAATCCCTCCTGGAAATGTAAGAACTTTACTTTTTGCACTTCCTCTGTAAATACTCTTGGAAATGTAAGAACTCTACTTTGTGCACATCCCTTGTAATCCCCCCTGGAAATGTAAGAACTTTACTTTATGCACTTCCTCTGTAATCCCTCCTGGAAATGTAAGAACTTTACTTTATGCACTTCCTCTGTAAATACTCCTGGAAATGTAAGAACTCTACTTTGTGCACATCCCTTGTAATCCCTCCTGGAAATGTAAGAACTTTATGCACTTCCTCTGTAATCCCTCCTGGAAATGTAAGAACTTTACTTTATGCACTTCCTCTGTAATCCCTCCTGGAAATGTAAGAAATCAACTTTATGCATTCCTCTGTAATTACTCCTGGAAATGTAAGAACTTTGCTTTATGCACTTCCTCTGTAATCCCTCCTGGAAATGTGAGAACTTTACTTTATGCACTTACTCTGTAATCCCTCCTGGAAATGTAAGAACTTTACGCACTTCCTCTGTAATCCGTCCTGGAAATGTAAGAACTTTACTTTTTGCACTTCCTTTGTAAATACTCCTGGAAATGTAAGAACTCTACCTTGTGCACATCCCCTGTAATCCCTCCTGGAAATGTAAGAACTTTACTTTATGCACTTCCTCTGTAATCCCTCCTGGAAATGGAAGAACTTTACTTTATGCACTTCCTCTGTAATCCCTCCTGGAATTGTAAGAACTTTACTTTAAGCACTTCCTCTGTAATCCCTCCTGGAAATGTAAGAAATCTACTTTGTGCACTTCCTCTGTAATTCCTCCTGGAAATGTAAGAACTTTACTTTATGCACTTCCTCTGTAATCCCTCCTGGAAATGTAGGAAATCTACTTTGTGCACTTCCTCTGTAATCCCTCCTGGAAATGTAAGAACGCTGTGCATTTCCTCTGTAATTCCTCCTGGAAATGTAAGAACTTTACTTTATGCACTTCCTCTGTAATCCCTCCTGGAAATGTAAGAACTTTACTTTATGCACTTCCTCTGTAATCCCTCCTGGAAATGTAAGAAATCTACTTTATGCATTCCTCTGTAATTCCTCCTGGAAATGTAAGAACTTTACTTTTTGCACTTCCTCTGTAAATACTCCTGGAAATGTAAGAACTTTGCTTTATGCACTTCCTCTGTAATCCCTCCTGGAAATGTAAGAACTTTACTTTATGCACTTCCTCTGTAATCCCTGCTGGAAATGTAAGAAATCTACTTTATGCACATCCTCTGTAATCCCTCCTGGAAATGTAAGAACTTTACTTCATGCCCTTCCTCTGTAATCCCTCCTGGAAATGTAAGAACTTTACATTGTGCATTTCCTCTATAATTCCTCCTGGAAATGTAAGAACTTTACTTTATGCACGTCTTCTGTAATCCCTCCTGGAAATGGAAGAAGTTTACTTTATGCACTTCCTCTGTAATCCCTCCTGGAAATGTAAGAACTTTACTTTATGCACTTCCTCTGTAAATACTCCTGGAAATGTAAGAACTCTACTTTGTGCACATCCCTTGTAATCCCTCCTGGAAATGTAAGAACTTTATGCACTTCCTCTGTAATCCCTCCTGGAAATGTAAGAACTTTACTTTATGCACTTCCTCTGTAATCCCTCCTGGAAATGTAAGAAATCTACTTTACGCATTCCTCTGTAATTACTCCTGGAAATGTAAGAACTTTACTTTTTGCACTTCCTCTGTAAATACTCCTGGAAATGTAAGATCTCTACTTTGTGCACTTACTCTGTAATCCCTCGTGGAAATGTAAGAACTTTACTTTATGCACTTCCTCTGTAATCCCTCCTGGAAATTTAAGAACTTTATTTTATGCACTTCCTTTGTAATCCCTCCTGGAAATGTAAGAACTTTACTTTATGCACTTCCTCGGTAATCCCTCCTGGAAATGTAAGAACTTTACTTTATGCACTTCCTCTGTAATCCCTCCTGGAAACGTAAGAACTCTACTTTGTGCATTTCCTCTATAATTCCTCCTGGAAATGTAAGAACTTTACTTTATGCACTTCTTCTGTAATCCCTCCTTTAAATGTAAGAAATCTTCTTTGTGCACTTCCTCTGTAATCCCTCCTGGAAATGTAAGAACTTTATTTTATGCACTTCCTCTGAAATCCCTCCTGGAAATGTAAGAACTTTACTTCATGCACTTCCTCTGTAATCCCTCCTGGAAATGTAAGAACTTTACTTTATGCACTTCCTCTGTAATCCCTCCTGGAAATGTGAGAACTTTACTTTATGCACTTACTCTGTAATCCCTCCTGGAAATGTAAGAACTTTACGCACTTCCTCTGTAATCCGTCCTGGAAATGTAAGAACTTTACTTTTTGCACTTCCTTTGTAAATACTCCTGGAAATGTAAGAACTCTACCTTGTGCACATCCCCTGTAATCCCTCCTGGAAATGTAAGAACTTTACTTTATGCACTTCCTCTGTAATCCCTCCTGGAAATGGAAGAACTTTACTTTATGCACTTCCTCTGTAATCCCTCCTGGAATTGTAAGAACTTTACTTTAAGCACTTCCTCTGTAATCCCTCCTGGAAATGGAAGAACTTTAATCTATGCACTTCCTCTGTAATTCCTCCTGGAAATGTAAGAACTATACTTTATGCACTTCCTCTGTAATCCCTCCTGGAAATGTAAGAACTTTACTTTATGCACTTCCTCTGTAATCCCTCCTGGAAATGTAAGAAATCTACTTTATGCATTCCTCTGTAATTCCTCCTGGAAATGTAAGAACTTTACTTTTTGCACTTCCTCTGTAAATACTCCTGGAAATGTAAGAACTTTGCTTTATGCACTTCCTCTGTAATCCCTCCTGGAAATGTAAGAACTTTACTTTATGCACTTCCTCTGTAATCCCTGCTGGAAATGTAAGAAATCTACTTTATGCACATCCTCTGTAATCCCTCCTGGAAATGTAAGAACTTTACTTCATGCCCTTCCTCTGTAATCCCTCCTGGAAATGTAAGAACTTTACATTGTGCATTTCCTCTATAATTCCTCCTGGAAATGTAAGAACTTTACTTTATGCACGTCTTCTGTAATCCCTCCTGGAAATGGAAGAAGTTTACTTCATGCACTTCCTCTGTAATCCCTCCTGAAAATGTAAGAAATCTACTTTGTGCACTTCCTCTGCAATCCCTCCTGGAAATGTAAGAACGTTGTGAATTTCCTCTGTAATTCCTCCTGGAAATGTAAGAACTTTACTTTATGCACTTCCTCTGTAATCCCTCCTGGAAATGTAAGAAATCTACTTTGTGCACTTCCTCTGTAATCCCTCCTGGAAATGTAAGAACTTTACTTTATGCACTTACTCTGTAATCCCTCCTGGAAATGTAAGAACTTTATGCACTTCCTCTGTAATCCGTCCTGGAAATGTAAGAACTTTACTTTATGCACTTCCTCTGTAATCCCTCCTGGAAATGTAAGAACTTTACTTTTTGCACTTCCTCTGTAAATACTTCTGGAAATGTAAGAACTCTACTTTGTGCACATCCCCTGTAATCCCTCCTGGAAATGTAAGAACTTTACTTTATGCACTTCCTCTGTAATCCCTCCTGGAAATGTAAGAATTTTACTTTATGCACTTCCTCTGTAATCCCTCCTGGAAATGTAAGAACTTTACTTTATGCACTTCCTCTGTAATCCCTCCTGGAAATGTAAGAACTTTACTTTATGCACTTCCTCTGTAATCCCTCCTGGAAATGTAAGAAATCTACTTCACGCATTCCTCTGTAATTCCTCCTGGAAACGTAAGAACTTTACTTTTTGCACTTCCTCTGTAAATACTCCTGGAAATGTAAGAACTCTACTTTGTGCACTTACTCTGTAATCCCTCGTGGAAATGTAAGAACTTTACTTTATGCACTTCCTCTGTAATCCCTCCTGGAAATGTAAGAACTTTATTTTATGCACTTCCTTTGTAATCCCTCCTGGAAATGTAAGAACTTTACTTTATGCACTTCCTCTGTAATCCCTCCTGGAAATGTAAGAACTTTACTTTATGCACTTCCTCTGTAATCCCTCCTGGAAACGTAAGAATTCTACTTTGTGCATTTCCTCTATAATTCCTCCTGGAAATGTAAGAACTTTACTTTATGCACTTCTTCTGTAATCCCTCCTGGAAATGTAAGAAATCTACTTTGTGCACTTCCTCTGAAATCCCTCCTGGAAATGTAAGAACGTTGTGCATTTCCTCTGTAATCCCTCCTGGAAATGTAAGAACTCTACTTTGTGCACATCCCTTGTAATCCCTCCTGGAAATGTAAGAAGTTTACTTTATGCACTTCTTCTGTAATCCCTCCTGGAAATGTAAGAATTTTACTTTACGCACTTCCTCTGTAGTCCCTCCTGGAAATGTAAGAACGTTGTGCATTTCCTCTGTAATTCCTCCTGGAAATGTAAGAACTTTACTTTATGCACTTCCTCTGTAATCCCTCCTGGAAATGTAAGAAATCTACTTTATGCATTCCTCTGTAATTCCTCCTGGAAATGTAAGAACTTTACTTTTTGCACTTCCTCTGTAAATACTCCTGGAAATGTAAGAACTCTACTTTGTGCACTTACTCTGTAATCCCTCGTGGAAATGTAAGAACTTTACTTTATGCACTTCCTCTGTAATCCCTCCTGGAAATGTAAGAACTTTATTTTATCCACTTCCTCTGTAATTACTCCTGGAAATGTAAGAACTTTACTTTATGCACTTCCTCTGTAATCCCTCCTGGAAATGTAAGAACTTTACTTTATGCACTTCCTCTGTAATCCCTCCTGGAAACGTAAGAACTCTACTTTGTGCATTTCCTCTATAATTCCTCCAGGAAATGTAAGAACTTTACTTTATGCACTTCTTCTGTAATCCCTCCTGGAAATGTAAGAAATCTACTTCATGCACTTCCTCTGTAATCCCTCCTGGAAATGTAAGAACGTTGTGCATTTCCTCTGTAATTCCTCCTGGAAATGTAAGAACTTTACTTTATGCACTTCCTCTGTAATCCCTCCTGGAAATGTAAGAAATCTACTTTGTGCACTTCCTCTGTAATCCCTCCTGGAAATGTAAGAACTTTACTTTATGCATTTCCTCTGTAATTCCTCCTGAAAATGTAAGAACTTTACTTTATGCACTTCCTCTGTAATCCCTCCTGGAAATGTAAGAACTTTACTTTATGCGCTTCCTCTGTAATCCCTCCTGGAAATGTAAGAAATCTACTTTGTGCACTTCCTCTGTAATCCCTCCTGGAAATGTAAGAACGTTGTGCATTTCCTCTGTAACTCCTCCTGGAAATGTAAGAACTTTACTTTATGCACTTCCTCTGTAATCCCTCCTGGAAATGTAAGAACTTTACTTCATGCACTTCCTCTGTAATCCCTCCTGGAAATGTAAGAACATTATTTTATGCACTTCCTCTGTAATCCCTCCTGGAAATGTAAGAAATTTACTTTATGCACTTCCTCTGTAATCCCTCCTGGAAATGTAAGAACTTTACTTCATGCACTTCCTCTGTAATCCCTCCTGGAAATGTAAGAACTCTACATTGTGCATTTCCTCTATAATTCCTCCTGGAAATGTAAGAACTTTACTTTATGCACGTCTTCTGTAATCCCTCCTGGAAATGTAAGAAGTTTACTTTATGCACTTCCTCTGTAATCCCTCCTGGAAATGTAAGAAATCTACTTTGTGCATTTCCTCTGCAATCCCTCCTGGAAATGTAAGAACGTTGTGCATTTCCTCTGTAATTCCTCCTGGAAATGTAAGAACTTTACTTTATGCACTTCCTCTGTAATCCCTCCTGGAAATGTAAGAAATCTATTTTGTGCACTTCCTCTGTAATCCCTCCTGGAAATGTAAGAAATCTACTTTGTTCACTTCCTCTGTAATCCCTCCTGGAAATGTAAGAACTTTACTTTATGCACTTACTCTGTAATCCCTCCTGGAAATGTAAGAACTTTATACACTTCCTCTGTAATCCGTCCTGGAAATGAAAGAACTTTACTTTATGCACTTCCTCTGCAATCCCTCCTGGAAATGTAAGAACTTTAGTTTTTGCACTTCCTCTGTAAATACACCTGGAAATGTAAGAACTCTACTTTGTGCACATCCCCTGTAATCCCTCCTGGAAATGTAAGAACTTTACTTTATGCACTTCCTCTGTAATCCCTCCTGGAAATGTAAGAACTTTACTTTATGCACTTCCTCTGTAATCCGTCCTGGAAATGTATGAACTTTACTTTATGCACTTCCTCTGCAATCCCTCCTGGAAATTTAAGAACTTTACTTTTTGCACTTCCTCTGTAAATACTCCTGGAAATGTAAGAACTCTACTTTGTGCACATCCCCTGTAATCCCTCCTGGAAATGAAAGAACTTTACTTTATGCACTTCCTCTGTAATCCCTCCTGGAAATGTAAGAATTTTACTTTCATGCACTTCCTCTGTAATCACTCCTGGAAATGTAGGAACGTTGTGCATTTCCTCTGTAATTCCTCCTGGAAATGTAAGAACTTTACTTTATGCACTTCCTCTGTAATCCCTCCTGGAAATGTAAGAACTTTACTTTATGCACTTCCTCTGTAATCCCTCCTGGAAATGTAAGAAATCTACCTTGTGCACTTCCTCTGTAATCCCTCCTGGAAATGTAAGAACGTTGTGCATTTCCTCTGTAATTCCTCCTGGAAATGTAAGAACTTTACCTTATGCACTTACTCAGTAATCCCTCCTGGAAATGTAAGAACTTTATGCACTTCCTCTGTAATCCATCCTGGAAATGTAAGAACTTTACTTTATGCACTTCCTCTGTAAATACTCCTGGAAATGTAAGAACTTTATGCACTTCCTCTGTAATCCCTCCTGGAAATGTAAGAACTTTACTTTATGCACTTCCTCTGTAATCCCTCCTGGAAATGTAAGAATTTTACTTTATGCACTTCCTCTGTAATCCCTCCTGGAAATGTAAGAACTTTACTTTTTGCACTTCCTCTGTAAATACTCTTGGAAATGTAAGAACTCTACTTTGTGCACATCCCTTGTAATCCCCCCTGGAAATGTAAGAACTTTACTTTATGCACTTCCTCTGTAATCCCTCCTGGAAATGTAAGAACTTTACTTTATGCACTTCCTCTGTAAATACTCCTGGAAATGTAAGAACTCTACTTTGTGCACATCCCTTGTAATCCCTCCTGGAAATGTAAGAACTTTATGCACTTCCTCTGTAATCCCTCCTGGAAATGTAAGAACTTTACTTTATGCACTTCCTCTGTAATCCCTCCTGGAAATGTAAGAAATCAACTTTATGCATTCCTCTGTAATTACTACTGGAAATGTAAGAACTTTACTTTTTACACTTCCTCTGTAAATACTCCTGGAAATGTAAGAACTCTACTTTGTGCACTTACTCTGTAATCCCTCGTGGAAATGTAAGAACTTTACTTTATGCACTTCCTCTGTAATCCCTCCTGGAAATGTAAGAACTTTATTTTATGCACTTCCTTTGTAATCCCTCCTGGAAATGTAAGAACTTTACTTTATGCACTTCCTCGGTAATCCCTCCTGGAAATGTAAGAACTTTACTTTATGCATTTCCTCTGTAATCCCTCCTGGAAACGTAAGAACTCTACTTTGTGCATTTCCTCTATAATTCCTCCTGGAAATGTAAGAACTTTACTTTATGCACTTCTTCTGTAATCCCTCCTTTAAATGTAAGAAATCTACTTTGTGCACTTCCTCTGTAATCCCTCCTGGAAATGTAAGAACTTTATTTTATGCACTTCCTCTGAAATCCCTCCTGGAAATGTAAGAATTTACTTTATGAACTTCCTCTGTAATCCCTCCTGGAAATGTGAGAACTTTACTTTATGCACTTACTCTGAAATCCCTCCTGGAAATGTAAGAACTTTACGCACTTCCTCTGTAATCCGTCCTGGAAATGTAAGAACTTTACTTTTTGCACTTCCTTTGTAAATACTCCTGGAAATGTAAGAACTCTACCTTGTGCACATCCCCTGTAATCCCTCCTGGAAATGTAAGAACTTTACTTTATGCACTTCCTCTGTAATCCCTCCTGGAAATGGAAGAACTTTACTTTATGCACTTCCTCTGTAATCCCTCCTGGAATTGTAAGAACTTTACTTTAAGCACTTCCTCTGTAATCCCTCCTGGAAATGTAAGAAATCTACTTTGTGCACTTCCTCTGTAATTCCTCCTGGAAATGTAAGAACTTTACTTTATGCACTTCCTCTGTAATCCCTCCTGGAAATGTAGGAAATCTACTTTGTGCACTTCCTCTGTAATCCCTCCTGGAAATGTAAGAACGCTGTGCATTTCCTCTGTAATTCCTCCTGGAAATGTAAGAACTTTACTTTATGCACTTCCTCTGTAATCCCTCCTGGAAATGTAAGAACTTTACTTTATGCACTTCCTCTGTAATCCCTCCTGGAAATGTAAGAAATCTACTTTATGCATTCCTCTGTAATTCCTCCTGGAAATGTAAGAACTTTACTTTTTGCACTTCCTCTGTAAATACTCCTGGAAATGTAAGAACTTTGCTTTATGCACTTCCTCTGTAATCCCTCCTGGAAATGTAAGAACTTTACTTTATGCACTTCCTCTGTAATCCCTGCTGGAAATGTAAGAAATCTACTTTATGCACATCCTCTGTAATCCCTCCTGGAAATGTAAGAACTTTACTTCATGCCCTTCCTCTGTAATCCCTCCTGGAAATGTAAGAACTTTACATTGTGCATTTCCTCTATAATTCCTCCTGGAAATGTAAGAACTTTACTTTATGCACGTCTTCTGTAATCCCTCCTGGAAATGGAAGAAGTTTACTTTATGCACTTCCTCTGTAATCCCTCCTGGAAATGTAAGAACTTTACTTTATGCACTTCCTCTGTAAATACTCCTGGAAATGTAAGAACTCTACTTTGTGCACATCCCTTGTAATCCCTCCTGGAAATGTAAGAACTTTATGCACTTCCTCTGTAATCCCTCCTGGAAATGTAAGAACTTTACTTTATGCACTTCCTCTGTAATCCCTCCTGGAAATGTAAGAAATCTACTTTATGCATTCCTCTGTAATTACTCCTGGAAATGTAAGAACTTTACTTTTTGCACTTCCTCTGTAAATACTCCTGGAAATGTAAGAACTCTACTTTGTGCACTTACTCTGTAATCCCTCGTGGAAATGTAAGAACTTTACTTTATGCACTTCCTCTGTAATCCCTCCTGGAAATGTAAGAACTTTATTTTATGCACTTCCTTTGTAATCCCTCCTGGAAATGTAAGAACTTTACTTTATGCACTTCCTCGGTAATCCCTCCTGGAAATGTAAGAACTTTACTTTATGCACTTCCTCTGTAATCCCTCCTGGAAACGTAAGAACTCTACTTTGTGCATTTCCTCTATAATTCCTCCTGTAAATGTAAGAACTTTACTTTATGCACTTCTTCTGTAATCCCTCCTTTAAATGTTAGAAATCTTCTTTGTGCACTTCCTCTGTAATCCCTCCTGGAAATGTAAGAACTTTATTTTATGCACTTCCTCTGAAATCCCTCCTGGAAATGTAAGAACTTTACTTCATGCACTTCCTCTGTAATCCCTCCTGGAAATGTAAGAACTTTACTTTATGCACTTCCTCTGTAATCCCTCCTGGAAATGTGAGAACTTTACTTTATGCACTTACTCTGTAATCCCTCCTGGAAATGTAAGAACTTTACGCACTTCCTCTGTAATCCGTCCTGGAAATGTAAGAACTTTACTTTTTGCACTTCCTTTGTAAATACTCCTGGAAATGTAAGAACTCTACCTTGTGCACATCCCCTGTAATCCCTCCTGGAAATGTAAGAACTTTACTTTATGCACTTCCTCTGTAATCCCTCCTGGAAATGGAAGAACTTTACTTTATGCACTTCCTCTGTAATCCCTCCTGGAATTGTAAGAACTTTACTTTAAGCACTTCCTCTGTAATCCCTCCTGGAAATGGAAGAACTTTACTTTATGCACTTCCTCTGTAATTCCTCCTGGAAATGTAAGAACTTTACTTTATGCACTTCCTCTGTAATCCCTCCTGGAAATGTAAGAACTTTACTTTATGCACTTCCTCTGTAATCCCTCCTGGAAATGTAAGAAATCTACTTTATGCATTCCTCTGTAATTCCTCCTGGAAATGTAAGAACTTTACTTTTTGCACTTCCTCTGTAAATACTCCTGGAAATGTAAGAACTTTGCTTTATGCACTTCCTCTGTAATCCCTCCTGGAAATGTGAGAACTTTACTTTATGCACTTACTCTGTAATCCCTCCTGGAAATGTAAGAACTTTACGCACTTCCTCTGTAATCCGTCCTGGAAATGTAAGAACTTTACTTTTTGCACTTCCTTTGTAAATACTCCTGGAAATGTAAGAACTCTACCTTGTGCACATCCCCTGTAATCCCTCCTGGAAATGTAAGAACTTTACTTTATGCACTTCCTCTGTAATCCCTCCTGGAAATGGAAGAACTTTACTTTATGCACTTCCTCTGTAATCCCTCCTGGAATTGTAAGAACTTTACTTTAAGCACTTCCTCTGTAATCCCTCCTGGAAATGTAAGAAATCTACTTTGTGCACTTCCTCTGTAATCCCTCCTGGAAATGTAAGAACTTTACTTTATGCACTTCCTCTGTAATCCCTCCTGGAAATGTAGGAAATCTACTTTGTGCACTTCCTCTGTAATCCCTCCTGGAAATGTAAGAACGCTGTGCATTTCCTCTGTAATTCCTCCTGGAAATGTAAGAACTTTACTTTATGCACTTCCTCTGTAATCCCTCCTGGAAATGTAAGAACTTTACTTTATGCACTTCCTCTGTAATCCCTCCTGGAAATGTAAGAAATCTACTTTATGCATTCCTCTGTAATTCCTCCTGGAAATGTAAGAACTTTACTTTTTGCACTTCCTCTGTAAATACTCCTGGAAATGTAAGAACTTTGCTTTATGCACTTCCTCTGTAATCCCTCCTGGAAATGTAAGAACTTTACTTTATGCACTTCCTCTGTAATCCCTGCTGGAAATGTAAGAAATCTACTTTATGCACATCCTCTGTAATCCCTCCTGGAAATGTAAGACCTTTACTTCATGCCCTTCCTCTGTAATCCCTCCTGGAAATGTAAGAACTTTACATTGTGCATTTCCTCTATAATTCCTCCTGGAAATGTAAGAACTTTACTTTATGCACGTCTTCTGTAATCCCTCCTGGAAATGGAAGAAGTTTACTTTATGCACTTCCTCTGTAATCCCTCCTGGAAATGTAAGAACTTTACTTTATGCACTTCCTCTGTAAATACTCCTGGAAATGTAAGAACTCTACTTTGTGCACATCCCTTGTAATCCCTCCTGGAAATGTAAGAACTTTATGCACTTCCTCTGTAATCCCTCCTGGAAATGTAAGAACTTTACTTTATGCACTTCCTCTGTAATCCCTCCTGGAAATGTAAGAAATCTACTTTATGCATTCCTCTGTAATTACTCCTGGAAATGTAAGAACTTTACTTTTTGCACTTCCTCTGTAAATACTCCTGGAAATGTAAGATCTCTACTTTGTGCACTTACTCTGTAATCCCTCGTGGAAATGTAAGAACTTTACTTTATGCACTTCCTCTGTAATCCCTCCTGGAAATTTAAGAACTTTATTTTATGCACTTCCTTTGTAATCCCTCCTGGAAATGTAAGAACTTTACTTTATGCACTTCCTCGGTAATCCCTCCTGGAAATGTAAGAACTTTACTTTATGCACTTCCTCTGTAATCCCTCCTGGAAACGTAAGAACTCTACTTTGTGCATTTCCTCTATAATTCCTCCTGGAAATGTAAGAACTTTACTTTATGCACTTCTTCTGTAATCCCTCCTTTAAATGTAAGAAATCTTCTTTGTGCACTTCCTCTGTAATCCCTCCTGGAAATGTAAGAACTTTATTTTATGCACTTCCTCTGAAATCCCTCCTGGAAATGTAAGAACTTTACTTCATGCACTTCCTCTGTAATCCCTCCTGGAAATGTAAGAACTTTACTTTATGCACTTCCTCTGTAATCCCTCCTGGAAATGTGAGAACTTTACTTTATGCACTTACTCTGTAATCCCTCCTGGAAATGTAAGAACTTTACGCACTTCCTCTGTAATCCGTCCTGGAAATGTAAGAACTTTACTTTTTGCACTTCCTTTGTAAATACTCCTGGAAATGTAAGAACTCTACCTTGTGCACATCCCCTGTAATCCCTCCTGGAAATGTAAGAACTTTACTTTATGCACTTCCTCTGTAATCCCTCCTGGAAATGGAAGAACTTTACTTTATGCACTTCCTCTGTAATCCCTCCTGGAATTGTAAGAACTTTACTTTAAGCACTTCCTCTGTAATCCCTCCTGGAAATGGAAGAACTTTACTTTATGCACTTCCTCTGTAATTCCTCCTGGAAATGTAAGAACTATACTTTATGCACTTCCTCTGTAATCCCTCCTGGAAATGTAAGAACTTTACTTTATGCACTTCCTCTGTAATCCCTCCTGGAAATGTAAGAAATCTACTTTATGCATTCCTCTGTAATTCCTCCTGGAAATGTAAGAACTTTACTTTTTGCACTTCCTCTGTAAATACTCCTGGAAATGTAAGAACTTTGCTTTATGCACTTCCTCTGTAATCCCTCCTGGAAATGTAAGAACTTTACTTTATGCACTTCCTCTGTAATCCCTGCTGGAAATGTAAGAAATCTACTTTATGCACATCCTCTGTAATCCCTCCTGGAAATGTAAGAACTTTACTTCATGCCCTTCCTCTGTAATCCCTCCTGGAAATGTAAGAACTTTACATTGTGCATTTCCTCTATAATTCCTCCTGGAAATGTAAGAACTTTACTTTATGCACGTCTTCTGTAATCCCTCCTGGAAAT
This sequence comes from Phyllobates terribilis, assembly GCF_046119375.1. Classification (NCBI taxonomy): domain Eukaryota; kingdom Metazoa; phylum Chordata; class Amphibia; order Anura; family Dendrobatidae; genus Phyllobates; species Phyllobates terribilis. Next base: position 92,594 of record NW_027364055.1, on the reverse strand, counting down.
GGAAGAAGTTTACTTTATGCACTTCCTCTGTAATCCCTCCTGAAAATGTAAGAAATCTACTTTGTGCACTTCCTCTGCAATCCCTCCTGGAAATGTAAGAACGTTGTGAATTTCCTCTGTAATTCCTCCTGGAAATGTAAGAACTTTACTTTATGCACTTCCTCTGTAATCCCTCCTGGAAATGTAAGAAATCTACTTTGTGCACTTCCTCTGTAATCCCTCCTGGAAATGTAAGAACTTTACTTTATGCACTTACTCTGTAATCCCTCCTGGAAATGTAAGAACTTTATGCACTTCCTCTGTAATCCGTCCTGGAAATGTAAGAACTTTACTTTATGCACTTCCTCTGTAATCCCTCCTGGAAATGTAAGAACTTTACTTTTTGCACTTCCTCTGTAAATACTTCTGGAAATGTAAGAACTCTACTTTGTGCACATCCCCTGTAATCCCTCCTGGAAATGTAAGAACTTTACTTTATGCACTTCCTCTGTAATCCCTCCTGGAAATGTAAGAATTTTACTTTATGCACTTCCTCTGTAATCCCTCCTGGAAATGTAAGAACTTTACTTTATGCACTTCCTCTGTAATCCCTCCTGGAAATGTAAGAACTTTACTTTATGCACTTCCTCTGTAATCCCTCCTGGAAATGTAAGAAATCTACTTCATGCATTCCTCTGTAATTCCTCCTGGAAACGTAAGAACTTTACTTTTTGCACTTCCTCTGTAAATACTCCTGGAAATGTAAGAACTCTACTTTGTGCACTTACTCTGTAATCCCTCGTGGAAATGTAAGAACTTTACTTTATGCACTTCCTCTGTAATCCCTCCTGGAAATGTAAGAACTTTATTTTATGCACTTCCTTTGTAATCCCTCCTGGAAATGTAAGAACTTTACTTTATGCACTTCCTCTGTAATCCCTCCTGGAAATGTAAGAACTTTACTTTATGCACTTCCTCTGTAATCCCTCCTGGAAACGTAAGAATTCTACTTTGTGCATTTCCTCTATAATTCCTCCTGGAAATGTAAGAACTTTACTTTATGCACTTCTTCTGTAATCCCTCCTGGAAATGTAAGAAATCTACTTTGTGCACTTCCTCTGAAATCCCTCCTGGAAATGTAAGAACGTTGTGCATTTCCTCTGTAATCCCTCCTGGAAATGTAAGAACTCTACTTTGTGCACATCCCTTGTAATCCCTCCTGGAAATGTAAGAAGTTTACTTTATGCACTTCTTCTGTAATCCCTCCTGGAAATGTAAGAATTTTACTTTACGCACTTCCTCTGTAGTCCCTCCTGGAAATGTAAGAACGTTGTGCATTTCCTCTGTAATTCCTCCTGGAAATGTAAGAACTTTACTTTATGCACTTCCTCTGTAATCCCTCCTGGAAATGTAAGAAATCTACTTTATGCATTCCTCTGTAATTCCTCCTGGAAATGTAAGAACTTTACTTTTTGCACTTCCTCTGTAAATACTCCTGGAAATGTAAGAACTCTACTTTGTGCACTTACTCTGTAATCCCTCGTGGAAATGTAAGAACTTTACTTTATGCACTTCCTCTGTAATCCCTCCTGGAAATGTAAGAACTTTATTTTATCCACTTCCTCTGTAATTACTCCTGGAAATGTAAGAACTTTACTTTATGCACTTCCTCTGTAATCCCTCCTGGAAATGTAAGAACTTTACTTTATGCACTTCCTCTGTAATCCCTCCTGGAAACGTAAGAACTCTACTTTGTGCATTTCCTCTATAATTCCTCCAGGAAATGTAAGAACTTTACTTTATGCACTTCTTCTGTAATCCCTCCTGGAAATGTAAGAAATCTACTTCATGCACTTCCTCTGTAATCCCTCCTGGAAATGTAAGAACGTTGTGCATTTCCTCTGTAATTCCTCCTCGAAATGTAAGAACTTTACTTTATGCACTTCCTCTGTAATCCCTCCTGGAAATGTAAGAAATCTACTTTGTGCACTTCCTCTGTAATCCCTCCTGGAAATGTAAGAACTTTACTTTATGCATTTCCTCTGTAATTCCTCCTGAAAATGTAAGAACTTTACTTTATGCACTTCCTCTGTAATCCCTCCTGGAAATGTAAGAACTTTACTTTATGCGCTTCCTCTGTAATCCCTCCTGGAAATGTAAGAAATCTACTTTGTGCACTTCCTCTGTAATCCCTCCTGGAAATGTAAGAACGTTGTGCATTTCCTCTGTAACTCCTCCTGGAAATGTAAGAACTTTACTTTATGCACTTCCTCTGTAATCCCTCCTGGAAATGTAAGAACTTTACTTCATGCACTTCCTCTGTAATCCCTCCTGGAAATGTAAGAACATTATTTTATGCACTTCCTCTGTAATCCCTCCTGGAAATGTAAGAAATTTACTTTATGCACTTCCTCTGTAATCCCTCCTGGAAATGTAAGAACTTTACTTCATGCACTTCCTCTGTAATCCCTCCTGGAAATGTAAGAACTCTACATTGTGCATTTCCTCTATAATTCCTCCTGGAAATGTAAGAACTTTACTTTATGCACGTCTTCTGTAATCCCTCCTGGAAATGTAAGAAGTTTACTTTATGCACTTCCTCTGTAATCCCTCCTGGAAATGTAAGAAATCTACTTTGTGCATTTCCTCTGCAATCCCTCCTGGAAATGTAAGAACGTTGTGCATTTCCTCTGTAATTCCTCCTGGAAATGTAAGAACTTTACTTTATGCACTTCCTCTGTAATCCCTCCTGGAAATGTAAGAAATCTATTTTGTGCACTTCCTCTGTAATCCCTCCTGGAAATGTAAGAAATCTACTTTGTTCACTTCCTCTGTAATCCCTCCTGGAAATGTAAGAACTTTACTTTATGCACTTACTCTGTAATCCCTCCTGGAAATGTAAGAACTTTATACACTTCCTCTGTAATCCGTCCTGGAAATGAAAGAACTTTACTTTATGCACTTCCTCTGCAATCCCTCCTGGAAATGTAAGAACTTTAGTTTTTGCACTTCCTCTGTAAATACTCCTGGAAATGTAAGAACTCTACTTTGTGCACATCCCCTGTAATCCCTCCTGGAAATGTAAGAACTTTACTTTATGCACTTCCTCTGTAATCCCTCCTGGAAATGTAAGAATTTTACTTCATGCACTTCCTCTGTAATCCCTCCTGGAAATGTAAGAACTTTACTTTTTGCACTTCCTCTGTAAATACTCCTGGAAATGTAAGAACTCTACTTCGTGCACATCCCTTGTAATCCCTCCTGGAAATGTAAGAACTTTACTTTATGCACTTCCTCTGTAATCCCTCCTGGAAATGTAAGAACTTTACTTTATGCACTTCCCCTGTAATCCCTCCTGGAAATGTAAGAAATCTACTTTATGCATTCCTCTGTAATTCCTCCTGGAAACGTAAGAACTTTACTTTTTGCACTTCCTCTGTAAATACTCCTGGAAATGTAAGAACTCTACTTTGTGCACTTACTCTGTAATCCCTCGTGGAAATGTAAGAACTTTACTTTATGCACTTCCTCTGTAATCCCTCCTGGAAATGTAAGAACTTTATTTTATGCACTTCCTTTGTAATCCCTCCTGGAAATGTAAGAACTTTACTTTATGCACTTCCTCTGTTATCCCTCCTGGAAATGTAAGAACTTTACTTTATGCACTTCCTCTGTAATCCCTTCTGGAAACGTAAGAACTCTACTTTGTGCATTTCCTCTATAATTCCTCCTGGAAATGTAAGAACTTTACTTTATGCACTTCTTCTGTAATCCCTCCTGGAAATGTAAGAAATCTACTTTGTGCACTTCCTCTGTAATCCCTCCTGGGAATGTAAGAACGTTGTGCATTTCCTCTGTAATTCCTCCGGGAAATGTAAGAACTTTACTTTATGCACTTACTCTGTAATCCCTCCTGGAAATGTAAGAACACTACTTTGTGCACATCCCTTGTAATCCCTCCTGGAAATGTAAGTACTTTACTTTATGCACTTCCTCTGTAATCCCTCCTGGAAATGTAAGAATTTTACTTTATGCACTTCCTCTGTAGTCCCTCCTGGAAATGTAAGAACGTTGTGCATTTCCTCTGTAATTCCTCCTGGAAATGTAAGAACTTTACTTTATGCACTTCCTCTGTAATCCCTCCTGGAAATGTAAGAAATCTACTTTATGCATTCCTCTGTAATTCATCCTGGAAATGTAAGAACTTTACTTTTTGCACTTCCTCTGTAAATACTCCTGGAAATGTAAGAACTCTACTTTGTGCACTTACTCTGTAATCCCTCGTGGAAATGTAAGAACTTTACTTTATGCACTTCCTTTGTAATCCCTCCTGGAAATGTAAGAACTTTATTTTATGCACTTCCTCTGTAATCCCTCCTGGAAATGTAAGAACTTTACTTTATGCACTTCCTCTGTAATCCCTCCTGGAAATGTAAGAACTTTACTTTATGCACTTCCTCTGTAATCCCTCCTGGAAACGTAAGAACTCTACTTTGTGCATTTCCTCTATAATTCCTCCAGGAAATGTAAGAACTTTACTTTATGCACTTCTTCTGTAATCCCTCCTGGAAATGTAAGAAATCTACTTTATGCACTTCCTCTGTAATCCCTCCTGGAAATGTAAGAACGTTGTGCATTTCCTCTGTAATTCCTCCTGGAAATGTAAGAACTCTACTTTGTGCACATCCCCTGTAATCCCTCCTGGAAATGTAAGAACTTTACTTTATGCACTTCCTCTGTAATCCCTCCTGGAAATGTAAGAACTTTACTTTATGCGCTTCCTTTGTAATCCCTCCTGGAAATGTAAGAAATCTACTTTGTGCACTTCCTCTGTAATCCCTCCTGGAAATGTAAGAAATCTACTTTGTGCACTTCCTCTGTAATCCCTCCTGGAAATGTAAGAACTTTACTTTATGCATTTCCTCTGTAATTCCTCCTGAAAATGTAAGAACTTTACTTTATGCACTTCCTCTGTAATCCCTCCTGGAAATGTAAGAACTTTACTTTATGCGCTTCCTCTGTAATCCCTCCTGGAAATGTAAGAAATCTACTTTGTGCACTTCCTCTGTAATCCCTCCTGGAAATGTAAGAACGTTGTGCATTTCCTCTGTAACTCCTCCTGGAAATGTAAGAACTTTACTTTATGCACTTCCTCTGTAATCCCTCCTGGAAATGTAAGAACTTTTACTTCATGCACTTCCTTTGTAATCCCTCCTGGAAATGTAAGAACATTATTTTATGCACTTCCTCTGTAATCCCTCCTGGAAATGTAAGAAATTTACTTTATGCACTTCCTCTGTAATCCCTCCTGGAAATGTAAGAACTTTACTTCATACACTTCCTCTGTAATCCCTCCTGGAAATGTAAGAACTCTACATTGTGCATTTCCTCTATAATTCCTCCTGGAAATGTAAGAACTTTACTTTATGCACGTTTCTGTAATCCCTCCTGGAAATGTAAGAAGTTTACTTTATGCACTTCCTCTGTAATCCCTCCTGGAAATGTAAGAAATCTACTTTGTGCATTTCCTCTGCAATCCCTCCTGGAAATGTAAGAACGTTGTGCATTTCCTCTGTAATTCCTCCTGGAAATGTAAGAACTTTACTTTATGCACTTCCTCTGTAATCCCTCCTGGAAATGTAAGAAATCTATTTTGTGCACTTCCTCTGTAATCCCTCCTGGAAATGTAAGAAATCTACTTTGTTCACTTCCTCTGTAATCCCTCCTGGAAATGTAAGAACTTTACTTTATGCACTTACTCTGTAATCCCTCCTGGAAATGTAAGAACTTTATACACTTCCTCTGTAATCCGTCCTGGAAATGAAAGAACTTTACTTTATGCACTTCCTCTGCAATCCCTCCTGGAAATGTAAGAACTTTAGTTTTTGCACTTCCTCTGTAAATACTCCTGGAAATGTAAGAACTCTACTTTGTGCACATCCCCTGTAATCCCTCCTGGAAATGTAAGAACTTTACTTTATGCACTTCCTCTGTAATCCCTCCTGGAAATGTAAGAATTTTACTTCATGCACTTCCTCTGTAATCCCTCCTGGAAATGTAAGAACTTTACTTTTTGCACTTCCTCTGTAAATACTCCTGGAAATGTAAGAACTCTACTTCGTGCACATCCCTTGTAATCCCTCCTGGAAATGTAAGAACTTTACTTTATGCACTTCCTCTGTAATCCCTCCTGGAAATGTAAGAACTTTACTTTATGCACTTCCCCTGTAATCCCTCCTGGAAATGTAAGAAATCTACTTTATGCATTCCTCTGTAATTCCTCCTGGAAACGTAAGAACTTTACTTTTTGCACTTCCTCTGTAAATACTCCTGGAAATGTAAGAACTCTACTTTGTGCACTTACTCTGTAATCCCTCGTGGAAATGTAAGAACTTTACTTTATGCACTTCCTCTGTAATCCCTCCTGGAAATGTAAGAACTTTATTTTATGCACTTCCTTTGTAATCCCTCCTGGAAATGTAAGAACTTTACTTTATGCACTTCCTCTGTTATCCCTCCTGGAAATGTAAGAACTTTACTTTATGCACTTCCTCTGTAATCCCTTCTGGAAACGTAAGAACTCTACTTTGTGCATTTCCTCTATAATTCCTCCTGGAAATGTAAGAACTTTACTTTATGCACTTCTTCTGTAATCCCTCCTGGAAATGTAAGAAATCTACTTTGTGCACTTCCTCTGTAATCCCTCCTGGGAATGTAAGAACGTTGTGCATTTCCTCTGTAATTCCTCCGGGAAATGTAAGAACTTTACTTTATGCACTTACTCTGTAATCCCTCCTGGAAATGTAAGAACACTACTTTGTGCACATCCCTTGTAATCCCTCCTGGAAATGTAAGTACTTTACTTTATGCACTTCCTCTGTAATCCCTCCTGGAAATGTAAGAATTTTACTTTATGCACTTCCTCTGTAGTCCCTCCTGGAAATGTAAGAACGTTGTGCATTTCCTCTGTAATTCCTCCTGGAAATGTAAGAACTTTACTTTATGCACTTCCTCTGTAATCCCTCCTGGAAATGTAAGAAATCTACTTTATGCATTCCTCTGTAATTCATCCTGGAAATGTAAGAACTTTACTTTTTGCACTTCCTCTGTAAATACTCCTGGAAATGTAAGAACTCTACTTTGTGCATTTACTCTGTAATCCCTCGTGGAAATGTAAGAACTTTACTTTATGCACTTCCTTTGTAATCCCTCCTGGAAATGTAAGAACTTTATTTTATGCACTTCCTCTGTAATCCCTCCTGGAAATGTAAGAACTTTACTTTATGCACTTCCTCTGTAATCCCTCCTGGAAATGTAAGAACTTTACTTTATGCACTTCCTCTGTAATCCCTCCTGGAAACGTAAGAACTCTACTTTGTGCATTTCCTCTATAATTCCTCCAGGAAATGTAAGAACTTTACTTTATGCACTTCTTCTGTAATCCCTCCTGGAAATGTAAGAAATCTACTTTATGCACTTCCTCTGTAATCCCTCCTGGAAATGTAAGAACGTTGTGCATTTCCTCTGTAATTCCTCCTGGAAATGTAAGAACTCTACTTTGTGCACATCCCCTGTAATCCCTCCTGGAAATGTAAGAACTTTACTTTATGCACTTCCTCTGTAATCCCTCCTGGAAATGTAAGAACTTTACTTTATGCGCTTCCTTTGTAATCCCTCCTGGAAATGTAAGAAATCTCCTTTGTGCACTTCCTCTGTAATCCCTCCTGGAAATGTAAGAACGTTGTGCATTTCCTCTGTAATTCCTCCTGGAAATGTAAGAACTTTACTTTATGCACTTCCTCTGTAATCCCTCCTGGAAATGTAAGAACTTCACTTTATGCACTTCCTCTGTAATCCCTCCTGGAAATGTAAGAAATCTACTTTATGCATTCCTCTGTAATTCCTCCTGGAAGTGTAAGAACTTTACTTTTTGCACTTCCTCTGTAATCCCTCCTGGAAATGTAAGAAATCTACTTTATGCATTCCTCTGTAATCCCTCCTGGAAATGTAAGAACGTTGTGCATTTCCTCTGTAATTCCTCCTAGAAATGTAAGAACTTTACTTTATGCCCTTCCTCTGTAAATACTCCTGGAAATGTAAGAACTCTACTTTGTGCACATCCCCTGTAAACCCTCCTAGAAATGTAAAAACTTTACTTTATGCACTTCCTCTGTAATCCCTCCTGGAAATGTAAGAACTTTATTTTATGCACTTCCTCTGTAATCCCTCCTGGAAATGTAAGAACTTTACTTTATGCACTTCCTCTGTAATCCCTCCTGGAAATGTAAGAACTTTACTTTATGCAGTTCCTTTGTAATCCCTCCTGGAAATGTAAGAACTTTACTTTATGCACTTCCTCTGTAATCCCTACTGGAAACGTAAGAACTCTACTTTGTGCATTTCCTCTATAATTCCTCCTGGAAATGTAAGAACTTTACTTTATGCACTTCTTCTGTAATCCCTCCTGGAAATGTAAGAACTTTACTTTATGCACTTCCTCTGTAATCCCTCCTGGAAATGTAAGAACTTTACTTTATGCACTTCCTCTGTAATCCCTCCTGGAAATGTAAGAAATCTACATTGTGCACTTCCTCTGTAATCCCTCCTGGAAATGTAAGAACGTTGTGCATTTCCTCTGTAATCCCTCCTGGAAATGTAAGAACTTTATGCACTTCCTCTGTAATCCGTGCTCCAAATGTAAGAACTTTACTTTATGCACTTCCTCTGTAATCCCTCCTGGAAATGTAAGAACTTTACTTTTTGCACTTCCTCTGTAAATACTCCTGGAAATGTAAAAACTCTGCTTTGTGCCCGTCCTCTTTAATTCCTCATGGAAATGTAGGAACTCTACTTTATGCACTTCCTCTTTAAATACTCCTGGAAATGTAAGAACTCTACTTTGTGCACATCCCCTGTAATCCCTCCTGGAAATGTAAGGACTTTACTTTATGCACTTCCTCTGTAATCCCTCCTGGAAATGTAAGAACTTTACTTTATGCACTTCCTCTGTAATCCAAGCACTTTCCACCTATTGTGTCCCCCCATTTCCATGTAGAATGTAAGCAGCGAGCAGGGACCTCACTCCTGATGTAACTGTTAAACTGTCTCACCTTTTATTGAATTTATTGTTTGTACATGTCCCCTCTTAATTGTAAAGTGCTGCGGAATATGTTGGTGCTATATAAATAAAAATTATTATTATTATTATATCCCTCCTGGAAATGTAAGAACTTTACTTTATGCACTTCCTCTCTAAATCCTCCTGGAAATGTAAGAACTTTACTTTGTGCACATCTCCTGTAATCCCTCCTGGAAATGTAAGAACTCTACTTTGTGCATTTCCTCTATAATTCCTCCTGGAAATGTAAGAACTTTACATTATGCAGTTCTTCTGTAATCCCTCCTGGAAATTTAAAAACTCTACTTTGTGCACTTCATCTGTAATCCCTCCTGGAAGTGTAAGAACTTTGTGCACTTCCTCTGTAATTCCTCCTGGAAATGTAAGAACGTTGTGCATTTCCTCTGTAATTCCTCCTGGAAATGTAAGAACTTTACTTTATGCACTTCCTCTGTAATCCCTCCTGGAAATGTAAGAACTTTACTTCATGCACTTCCTCTGTAATCCCTCCTGGAAATGTAAGAACTTTATTTTATGCACTTCCTCTGTAATCCCTCCTGGAAATGTAAGAAATTTACTTTATGCACTTCCTCTGTAATCCCTCCTGGAAATGTAAGAACTTTACTTCATGCACTTCCTCTGTAATCCCTCCTGGAAATGTAAGAACTCTACATTGTGCATTTCCTCTATAATTCCTCCTGGAAATGTAAGAACTTTACTTTATGCACGTCTTCTGTAATCCCTCCTGGAAATGTAAGAAGTTTACTTTATGCACTTCCTCTGTAATCCCTCCTGGAAATGTAAGAAATCTACTTTGTGCATTTCCTCTGCAATCCCTCCTGGAAATGTAAGAACGTTGTGCATTTCCTCTGTAATTCCTCCTGGAAATGTAAGAACTTTACTTTATGCACTACCTCTGTAATCCCTCCTGGAAATGTAAGAAATCTACTTTGTGCTCTTCCTCTGTAATCCCTCCTGGAAATGTAAGAACTTTACTTTATGCACTTACTCTGTAATCCCTCCTGGAAATGTAAGAACTTTATGCACTTCCTCTGTAATCCGTCCTGGAAATGTAAGAACTTTACTTCATGCACTTCCTCTGCAATCCCTCCTGGAAATGTAAGAACTTTAGTTTTTGCACTTCCTCTGTAAATACTCCTGGAAATGTAAGAACTCTACTTTGTGCATATCCCCTGTAATCCCTCCTGGAAATGTAAGAACTTTACTTTATACACTTCCTCTGTAATCCCTCCTTGAAATGTAAGAATTTTACTTTATGCACTTCCTCTGTAATCCCTCCTGGAAATGTAAGAACTTTACTTTTTGAACTTCCTCTGTAAATACTCCTGGAAATGTAAGAACTCTACTTTGTGCACATCCCTTGTAATCCCTCCTGGAAATGTAAGAACTTTACTTTATGCACTTCCTCTGTAATTCCTCCTGGAAATGTAAGAACTTTACTTTATGCACTTACTCTGTAATCCCTCCTGGAAATGTAAGAAATCTACTTTATGCATTCCTCTGTAATTCCTCCTGGAAACGTAAGAACTTTACTTTTTGCACTTCCTCTGTAAATACTCCTGGAAATGTAAGAACTCTACTTTGTGCACTTACTCTGTAATCCCTCGTGGAAATGTAAGAACTTTACTTTATGCACTTCCTCTGTAATCCGTCCTGGAAATGTAAGAACTTTATTTTATGCACTTCCTTTGTAATCCCTCCTGGAAATGTAAGAACTTTACTTTATGCACTTCCTCTGTAATCCCTCCTGGAAATGTAAGAACTTTACTTTATGCACTTCCTCTATAATCCCTCCTGGAAATGTAAGAACTCTACTTTGTGCATTTCCTCTATAATTCCTCCTGGAAATGTAAGAACTTTACTTTATCCACTTCTTCTGTAATCCCTCCTGGAAATGTAAGAAATCTACTTTGTGCACTTCCTCTGTAATCCCTCCTGGGAATGTAAGAACGTTGTGCATTTCCTCTGTAATTCCTCCTGGAAATGTAAGAACTTTACTTTATGCACTTATTCTGTAATCCCTCCTGGAAATGTAAGAACTCTACTTTGTGCACATCCCTTGTAATCCCTCCTGGAAATTTAAGAACTTTACTTTATGCACTTCCTCTGTAGTCGCTCCTGGAAATGTAAGAACTTTACTTTATGCACTTCTTCTGTAATCCCTCCTGGAAATGTAAGAAATCTACTTTATGCACTTCCTCTGTAATCCCTCCTGGAAATGTAAGAACGTTGTGCATTTCCTCTGTAATTCCTCCTGGAAATGTAAGAACTCTACTTTGTGCACATCCCCTGTAATCCCTCCTGGAAATGTAAGAACTTTACTTTATGCACTTCCTCTGTAATCCCTCCTGGAAATGTAAGAACTTTACTTTATGCGCTTCCTTTGTAATCCCTCCTGGAAATGTAAGAAATCTACTTTGTGCACTTCCTCTGTAATCCCTCCTGGAAATGTAAGAACGTTGTGCATTTCCTCTGTAATTCCTCCTGGAAATGTAAGAACTTTACTTTATGCACTTCCTCTGTAATCCCTCCTGGAAATGTAAGAACTTCACTTTATGCACTTCCTCTGTAATCCCTCCTGGAAATGTAAGAAATCTACTTTATGCATTCCTCTGTAATTCCTCCTGGAAGTGTAAGAACTTTACTTTTTGCACTTCCTCTGTAATCCCTCCTGGAAATGTAAGAAATCTACTTTATGCATTCCTCTGTAATCCCTCCTGGAAATGTAAGAACGTTGTGCATTTCCTCTGTAATTCCTCCTAGAAATGTAAGAACTTTACTTTATGCCCTTCCTCTGTAAATACTCCTGGAAATGTAAGAACTCTACTTTGTGCACATCCCCTGTAAACCCTCCTAGAAATGTAAAAACTTTACTTTATGCACTTCCTCTGTAATCCCTCCTGGAAATGTAAGAACTTTATTTTATGCACTTCCTCTGTAATCCCTCCTGGAAATGTAAGAACTTTACTTTATGCACTTCCTCTGTAATCCCTCCTGGAAATGTAAGAACTTTACTTTATGCAGTTCCTTTGTAATCCCTCCTGGAAATGTAAGAACTTTACTTTATGCACTTCCTCTGTAATCCCTACTGGAAACGTAAGAACTCTACTTTGTGCATTTCCTCTATAATTCCTCCTGGAAATGTAAGAACTTTACTTTATGCACTTCTTCTGTAATCCCTCCTGGAAATGTAAGAACTTTACTTTATGCACTTCCTCTGTAATCCCTCCTGGAAATGTAAGAACTTTACTTTATGCACTTCCTCTGTAATCCCTCCTGGAAATGTAAGAAATCTACATTGTGCACTTCCTCTGTAATCCCTCCTGGAAATGTAAGAACGTTGTGCATTTCCTCTGTAATCCCTCCTGGAAATGTAAGAACTTTATGCACTTCCTCTGTAATCCGTGCTCCAAATGTAATAACTTTACTTTATGCACTTCCTCTGTAATCCCTCCTGGAAATGTAAGAACTTTACTTTTTGCACTTCCTCTGTAAATACTCCTGGAAATGTAAAAACTCTGCTTTGTGCCCGTCCTCTTTAATTCCTCATGGAAATGTAGGAACTCTACTTTATGCACTTCCTCTTTAAATACTCCTGGAAATGTAAGAACTCTACTTTGTGCACATCCCCTGTAATCCCTCCTGGAAATGTAAGGACTTTACTTTATGCACTTCCTCTGTAATCGCTCCTGGAAATGTAAGAACTTTACTTTATGCACTTCCTCTGTAATCCAAGCACTTTCCACCTATTGTGTCCCCCCATTTCCATGTAGAATGTAAGCAGCGAGCAGGGACCTCACTCCTGATGTAACTGTTAAACTGTCTCACCTTTTATTGAATTTATTGTTTGTACATGTCCCCTCTTAATTGTAAAGTGCTGCGGAATATGTTGGTGCTATATAAATAAAAATTATTATTATTATTATATCCCTCCTGGAAATGTAAGAACTTTACTTTATGCACTTCCTCTCTAAATCCTCCTGGAAATGTAAGAACTTTACTTTGTGCACATCTCCTGTAATCCCTCCTGGAAATGTAAGAACTCTACTTTGTGCATTTCCTCTATAATTCCTCCTGGAAATGTAAGAACTTTACTTTATGCAGTTCTTCTGTAATCCCTCCTGGAAATTTAAAAACTCTACTTTGTGCACTTCATCTGTAATCCCTCCTGGAAGTGTAAGAACTTTGTGCACTTCCTCTGTAATTCCTCCTGGAAATGTAAGAACGTTGTGCATTTCCTCTGTAATTCCTCCTGGAAATGTAAGAACTTTACTTTATGCACTTCCTCTGTAATCCCTCCTGGAAATGTAAGAACTTTACTTCATGCACTTCCTCTGTAATCCCTCCTGGAAATGTAAGAACTTTATTTTATGCACTTCCTCTGTAATCCCTCCTGGAAATGTAAGAAATTTACTTTATGCACTTCCTCTGTAATCCCTCCTGGAAATGTAAGAACTTTACTTCATGCACTTCCTCTGTAATCCCTCCTGGAAATGTAAGAACTCTACATTGTGCATTTCCTCTATAATTCCTCCTGGAAATGTAAGAACTTTACTTTATGCACGTCTTCTGTAATCCCTCCTGGAAATGTAAGAAGTTTACTTTATGCACTTCCTCTGTAATCCCTCCTGGAAATGTAAGAAATCTACTTTGTGCATTTCCTCTGCAATCCCTCCTGGAAATGTAAGAACGTTGTGCATTTCCTCTGTAATTCCTCCTGGAAATGTAAGAACTTTACTTTATGCACTACCTCTGTAATCCCTCCTGGAAATGTAAGAAATCTACTTTGTGCTCTTCCTCTGTAATCCCTCCTGGAAATGTAAGAACTTTACTTTATGCACTTACTCTGTAATCCCTCCTGGAAATGTAAGAACTTTATGCACTTCCTCTGTAATCCGTCCTGGAAATGTAAGAACTTTACTTCATGCACTTCCTCTGCAATCCCTCCTGGAAATGTAAGAACTTTAGTTTTTGCACTTCCTCTGTAAATACTCCTGGAAATGTAAGAACTCTACTTTGTGCATATCCCCTGTAATCCCTCCTGGAAATGTAAGAACTTTACTTTATACACTTCCTCTGTAATCCCTCCTTGAAATGTAAGAATTTTACTTTATGCACTTCCTCTGTAATCCCTCCTGGAAATGTAAGAACTTTACTTTTTGCACTTCCTCTGTAAATACTCCTGGAAATGTAAGAACTCTACTTTGTGCACATCCCTTGTAATCCCTCCTGGAAATGTAAGAACTTTACTTTATGCACTTCCTCTGTAATTCCTCCTGGAAATGTAAGAACTTTACTTTATGCACTTACTCTGTAATCCCTCCTGGAAATGTAAGAAATCTACTTTATGCATTCCTCTGTAATTCCTCCTGGAAACGTAAGAACTTTACTTTTTGCACTTCCTCTGTAAATACTTCTGGAAATGTAAGAACTCTACTTTGTGCACTTACTCTGTAATCCCTCGTGGAAATGTAAGAACTTTACTTTATGCACTTCCTCTGTAATCCGTCCTGGAAATGTAAGAACTTTATTTTATGCACTTCCTTTGTAATCCCTCCTGGAAATGTAAGAACTTTACTTTATGCACTTCCTCTGTAATCCCTCCTGGAAATGTAAGAACTTTACTTTATGCACTTCCTCTGTAATCCCTCCTGGAAACGTAAGAACTCTACTTTGTGCATTTCCTCTATAATTCCTCCTGGAAATGTAAGAACTTTACTTTATGCACTTCTTCTGTAATCCCTCCTGGAAATGTAAGAAATCTACTTTGTGCACTTCCTCTGTAATCCCTCCTGGGAATGTAAGAACGTTGTGCATTTCCTCTGTAATTCCTCCTGGAAATGTAAGAACTTTACTTTATGCACTTATTCTGTAATCCCTCCTGGAAATGTAAGAACTCTACTTTGTGCACATCCCTTGTAATCCCTCCTGGAAATTTAAGAACTTTACTTTATGCACTTCCTCTGTAGTCCCTCCTGGAAATGTAAGAACGTTGTGCATTTCCTCTGTAATTCCTCCTGGAAATGTAAGAACTTTACTTTATGCACTTCCTCTGTAATCCCTCCTGGAAATGTAAGAAATCTACTTTATGCATTCCTCTGTAATTCCTCCTGGAAATGTAAGAACTTTACTTTTTGCACTTCCTCTGTAAATACTCCTGGAAATGTAAGAACTCTACTTTGTGCACTTACTCTGTAATCCCTCGTGGAAATGTAAGAACTTTACTTTATGCACTTCCTTTGTAATCCCTCCTGGAAATGTAAGAACTTTATTTTATGCACTTCCTCTGTAATCCCTCCTGGAAATGTAAGAACTTTACTTTATGCACTTCCTCTGTAATCCCTCCTGGAAATGTAAGAACTTTACTTTATGCACTTCCTCTGTAATCCCTCCTGGAAACGTAAGAACTCTACTTTTTGCATTTCCTCTATAATTCCTCCAGGAAATGTAAGAACTTTACTTTATGCACTTCTTCTGTAATCCCTCCTGGAAATGTAAGAAATCTACTTTATGCACTTCCTCTGTAATTCCTCCTGGAAATGTAAGAACTCTACTTTGTGCACATCCCCTGTAATCCCTCCTGGAAATGTAAGAACTTTACTTTATGCACTTCCTCTGTAATCCCGCCTGGAAATGTAAGAACTTTACTTTATGCGCTTCCTTTGTAATCCCTCCTGGAAATGTAAGAAATCTACTTTGTGCACTTCCTCTGTAATCCCTCCTGGAAATGTAGGAACGTTGTGCATTTCCTCTGTAATTCCTCCTGGAAATGTAAGAACTTTACTTTATGCACTTCCTCTGTAATCCCTCCTGGAAATGTAAGAACTTCACTTTATGCACTTCCTCTGTAATCCCTCCTGGAAATGTAAGAAATCTACTTTATGCATTCCTCTGTAATTCCTCCTGGAAGTGTAAGAACTTTACTTTTTGCACTTCCTCTGTAATCCCTCCTGGAAATGTAAGAAATCTACTTTATGCATTCCTCTGTAATCCCTCCTGGAAATGTAAGAACGTTGTGCATTTCCTCTGTAATTCCTCCTAGAAATGTAAGAACTTTACTTTATGCCCTTCCTCTGTAAATACTCCTGGAAATGTAAGAACTCTACTTTGTGCACATCCCCTGTAAACCCTCCTGGAAATGTAAGAACTTTACTTTATGCACTTCCTCTGTAATCCCTCCTGGAAATGTAAGAACTTTATTTTATGCACTTCCTCTGTAATTCCTCCTGGAAATGTAAGAACTTTACTTTATGCACTTCCTCTGTAATCCCTCCTGGAAATGTAAGAACTTTACTTTATGCACTTCCTTTGTAATCCCTCCTGGAAATGTAAGAACTTTACTTTATGCACTTCCTCTGTAATCCCTCCTGGAAACGTAAGAACTCTACTTTGTGCATTTCCTCTATAATTCCTCCTGGAAATGTAAGAACTTTACTTTATGCACTTCTTCTGTAATCCCTCCTGGAAATGTAAGAACTTTACTTTATGCACTTCCTCTGTAATCCCTCCTGGAAATGTAAGAACTTTACTTTATGCACTTCCTCTGTAATCCCTCCTGGAAATGTAAGAAATCTATATCGTGCACTTCCTCTGTAATCCCTCCTGGAAATGTAAGAACGTTGTGCATTTCCTCTGTAATCCCTCCTGGAAATGTAAGAACTTTATGCACTTCCTCTGTAATCCGTGCTCCAAATGTAAGAACTTTACTTTATGCACTTCCTCTGTAATCCCTCCTGGAAATGTAAGAACTTTACTTTTTGCACTTCCTCTGTAAATACTCCTGGAAATGTAAGAACTCTGCTTTGTGCCCTTCCTCTTTAATTCCTCATGGAAATGTAGGAACTCTACTTTATGCACTTCCTCTGTAAATACTCCTGGAAATGTAAGAACTTTACTTTGTGCACATCCCCTGTAATCCCTCCTGGAAATGTAAGGACTTTACTTTATGCACTTCCTCTGTAATCCAAGCACTTTCCACCTATTGTGTCCCCCCATTTCCGTGCAGAATGTAAGCAGCGAGCAGGGACCTCACTCTTGATGTAACTGTTAAACTGTCTCACCTTTTATTGAATTTATTGTTTGTACATGTCCCCTCTTAATTGTAAAGTGCTGCGGAATATGTTGGTGCTATATAAATAAAAATTATTATTATTATTATATCCCTCCTGGAAATGTAAGAACTTTACTTTATGCACTTCCTCTGTAATCCCTCCTGGAAATGTAAGAACTTTACTTTATGCACTTCCTCTCTAAATCCTCCTGGAAATGTAAGAACTTTACTTTGTGCACATCTCCTGTAATCCCTCCTGGAAATGTAAGAACTCTACTTTGTGCATTTCCTCTATAATTCCTCCTGGAAATGTAAGAACTTTACTTTATGCAGTTCTGTAATCCCTACTGGAAATTTAAAAACTCTACTTTGTGCACTTCATCTGTAATCCCTCCTGGAAGTGTAAGAACTTTGTGCACTTCCTCTGTAATTCCTCCTGGAAATGTAAGAACGTTGTGCATTTCCTCTATAATTCCTCCTGGAAATGTAAGAACTTTACTTTATGCACTTCCTCTGTAATCCCTCCTGGAAATGTAAGAACTTTACTTCATGCACTTCCTCTGTAATCCCTCCTGGAAATGTAAGAACTTTATTTTATGCACTTCCTCTGTAATCCCTCCTGGAAATGTAAGAAATTTACTTCATGCACTTCCTCTGTAATCCCTCCTGGAAATGTAAGAACTTTACTTCATGCACTTCCTCTGTAATCCCTCCTGGAAATGTAAGAACTCTACATTGTGCATTTCCTCTATAATTCCTCCTGGAAATGTAAGAACTTTATTTTATGCACGTCTTCTGTAATCCCTCCTGGAAATGTAAGAAGTTTACTTTATGCACTTCCTCTGTAATCCCTCCTGGAAATGTAAGAAATCTACTTTGTGCATTTCCTCTGCAATCCCTCCTGGAAATGTAAGAACGTTGTGCATTTCCTCTGTAATTCCTCCTGGAAATGTAAGAACTTTACTTTATGCACTTCCTCTGTAATCCCTCCTGGAAATGTAAGAAATCTACTTTGTGCTCTTCCTGTGTAATCCCTCCTGGAAATGTAAGAACTTTACTTTATGCACTTACTCTGTAATCCCTCCTGGAAATGTAAGAACTTTATGCACTTCCTCTGTAATCCGTCCTGGAAATTTAAGAACTTTACTTTATGCACTTCCTCTGCAATCCCTCCTGGAAATGTAAGAACTTTAGTTTTTGCACTTCCTCTGTAAATACTCCTGGAAATGTAAGAACTCTACTTTGTGCACATCCTCTGTAATCCCTCCTGGAAATGTAAGAACTTTACTTTATGCACTTCCTCTGTAATCCCTCCTGGAAATGTAAGAATTTTACTTTATGCACTTCCTCTGTAATCCCTCCTGGAAATGTAAGAACTTTACTTTTTGCACTTCCTCTGTAAATACTCCTGGAAATGTAAGAACTCTACTTTGTGCACATCCCTTGTAATCCCTCCTGGAAATGTAAGAACTTTACTTTATGCACTTCCTCTGTAATCCCTCCTGGAAATGTAAGAACGTTGTGCATTTCCTCTGTAATTCCTCCTGGAAATGTAAGAACTCTACTTTGTGCACATCCCCTGTAATCCCTCCTGGAAATGTAAGAACTTTACTTTATGCACTTCCTCTGTAATCCCTCCTGGAAATGTAAGAACTTTACTTTATGCGCTTCCTTTGTAATCCCTCCTGGAAATGTAAGAAATCTCCTTTGTGCACTTCCTCTGTAATCCCTCCTGGAAATGTAAGAACGTTGTGCATTTCCTCTGTAATTCCTCCTGGAAATGTAAGAACTTTACTTTATGCACTTCCTCTGTAATCCCTCCTGGAAATGTAAGAACTTCACTTTATGCACTTCCTCTGTAATCCCTCCTGGAAATGTAAGAAATCTACTTTATGCATTCCTCTGTAATTCCTCCTGGAAGTGTAAGAACTTTACTTTTTGCACTTCCTCTGTAATCCCTCCTGGAAATGTAAGAAATCTACTTTATGCATTCCTCTGTAATTCCTCCTGGAAATGTAAGAACGTTGTGCATTTCCTCTGTAATTCCTCCTAGAAATGTAAGAACTTTACTTTATGCCCTTCCTCTGTAAATACTCCTGGAAATGTAAGAACTCTACTTTGTGCACATCCCCTGTAAACCCTCCTAGAAATGTAAAAACTTTACTTTATGCACTTCCTCTGTAATCCCTCCTGGAAATGTAAGAACTTTATTTTATGCACTTCCTCTGTAATCCCTCCTGGAAATGTAAGAACTTTACTTTATGCACTTCCTCTGTAATCCCTCCTGGAAATGTAAGAACTTTACTTTATGCAGTTCCTTTGTAATCCCTCCTGGAAATGTAAGAACTTTACTTTATGCACTTCCTCTGTAATCCCTACTGGAAACGTAAGAACTCTACTTTGTGCATTTCCTCTATAATTCCTCCTGGAAATGTAAGAACTTTACTTTATGCACTTCTTCTGTAATCCCTCCTGGAAATGTAAGAACTTTACTTTATGCACTTCCTCTGTAATCCCTCCTGGAAATGTAAGAACTTTACTTTATGCACTTCCTCTGTAATCCCTCCTGGAAATGTAAGAAATCTACATTGTGCACTTCCTCTGTAATCCCTCCTGGAAATGTAAGAACGTTGTGCATTTCCTCTGTAATCCCTCCTGGAAATGTAAGAACTTTATGCACTTCCTCTGTAATCCGTGCTCCAAATGTAAGAACTTTACTTTATGCACTTCCTCTGTAATCCCTCCTGGAAATGTAAGAACTTTACTTTTTGCACTTCCTCTGTAAATACTCCTGGAAATGTAAAAACTCTGCTTTGTGCCCGTCCTCTTTAATTCCTCATGGAAATGTAGGAACTCTACTTTATGCACTTCCTCTTTAAATACTCCTGGAAATGTAAGAACTCTACTTTGTGCACATCCCCTGTAATCCCTCCTGGAAATGTAAGGACTTTACTTTATGCACTTCCTCTGTAATCCCTCCTGGAAATGTAAGAACTTTACTTTATGCACTTCCTCTGTAATCCAAGCACTTTCCACCTATTGTGTCCCCCCATTTCCATGTAGAATGTAAGCAGCAAGCAGGGACCTCACTCCTGATGTAACTGTTAAACTGTCTCACCTTTTATTGAATTTATTGTTTGTACATGTCCCCTCTTAATTGTAAAGTGCTGCGGAATATGTTGGTGCTATATAAATAAAAATTATTATTATTATTATATCCCTCCTGGAAATGTAAGAACTTTACTTTATGCACTTCCTCTCTAAATCCTCCTGGAAATGTAAGAACTTTACTTTGTGCACATCTCCTGTAATCCCTCCTGGAAATGTAAGAACTCTACTTTGTGCATTTCCTCTATAATTCCTCCTGGAAATGTAAGAACTTTACATTATGCAGTTCTTCTGTAATCCCTCCTGGAAATTTAAAAACTCTACTTTGTGCACTTCATCTGTAATCCCTCCTGGAAGTGTAAGAACTTTGTGCACTTCCTCTGTAATTCCTCCTGGAAATGTAAGAACGTTGTGCATTTCCTCTGTAATTCCTCCTGGAAATGTAAGAACTTTACTTTATGCACTTCCTCTGTAATCCCTCCTGGAAATGTAAGAACTTTACTTCATGCACTTCCTCTGTAATCCCTCCTGGAAATGTAAGAACTTTATTTTATGCACTTCCTCTGTAATCCCTCCTGGAAATGTAAGAAATTTACTTTATGCACTTCCTCTGTAATCCCTCCTGGAAATGTAAGAACTTTACTTCATGCACTTCCTCTGTAATCCCTCCTGGAAATGTAAGAACTCTACATTGTGCATTTCCTCTATAATTCCTCCTGGAAATGTAAGAACTTTACTTTATGCACGTCTTCTGTAATCCCTCCTGGAAATGTAAGAAGTTTACTTTATGCACTTCCTCTGTAATCCCTCCTGGAAATGTAAGAAATCTACTTTGTGCATTTCCTCTGCAATCCCTCCTGGAAATGTAAGAACGTTGTGCATTTCCTCTGTAATTCCTCCTGGAAATGTAAGAACTTTACTTTATGCACTACCTCTGTAATCCCTCCTGGAAATGTAAGAAATCTACTTTGTGCTCTTCCTCTGTAATCCCTCCTGGAAATGTAAGAACTTTACTTTATGCACTTACTCTGTAATCCCTCCTGGAAATGTAAGAACTTTATGCACTTCCTCTGTAATCCGTCCTGGAAATGTAAGAACTTTACTTCATGCACTTCCTCTGCAATCCCTCCTGGAAATGTAAGAACTTTAGTTTTTGCACTTCCTCTGTAAATACTCCTGGAAATGTAAGAACTCTACTTTGTGCATATCCCCTGTAATCCCTCCTGGAAATGTAAGAACTTTACTTTATACACTTCCTCTGTAATCCCTCCTTGAAATGTAAGAATTTTACTTTATGCACTTCCTCTGTAATCCCTCCTGGAAATGTAAGAACTTTACTTTTTGAACTTCCTCTGTAAATACTCCTGGAAATGTAAGAACTCTACTTTGTGCACATCCCTTGTAATCCCTCCTGGAAATGTAAGAACTTTACTTTATGCACTTCCTCTGTAATTCCTCCTGGAAATGTAAGAACTTTACTTTATGCACTTACTCTGTAATCCCTCCTGGAAATGTAAGAAATCTACTTTATGCATTCCTCTGTAATTCCTCCTGGAAACGTAAGAACTTTACTTTTTGCACTTCCTCTGTAAATACTCCTGGAAATGTAAGAACTCTACTTTGTGCACTTACTCTGTAATCCCTCGTGGAAATGTAAGAACTTTACTTTATGCACTTCCTCTGTAATCCGTCCTGGAAATGTAAGAACTTTATTTTATGCACTTCCTTTGTAATCCCTCCTGGAAATGTAAGAACTTTACTTTATGCACTTCCTCTGTAATCCCTCCTGGAAATGTAAGAACTTTACTTTATGCACTTCCTCTATAATCCCTCCTGGAAACGTAAGAACTCTACTTTGTGCATTTCCTCTATAATTCCTCCTGGAAATGTAAGAACTTTACTTTATCCACTTCTTCTGTAATCCCTCCTGGAAATGTAAGAAATCTACTTTGTGCACTTCCTCTGTAATCCCTCCTGGGAATGTAAGAACGTTGTGCATTTCCTCTGTAATTCCTCCTGGAAATGTAAGAACTTTACTTTATGCACTTATTCTGTAATCCCTCCTGGAAATGTAAGAACTCTACTTTGTGCACATCCCTTGTAATCCCTCCTGGAAATTTAAGAACTTTACTTTATGCACTTCCTCTGTAGTCCCTCCTGGAAATGTAAGAACTTTACTTTATGCACTTCTTCTGTAATCCCTCCTGGAAATGTAAGAAATCTACTTTATGCACTTCCTCTGTAATCCCTCCTGGAAATGTAAGAACGTTGTGCATTTCCTCTGTAATTCCTCCTGGAAATGTAAGAACTCTACTTTGTGCACATCCCCTGTAATCCCTCCTGGAAATGTAAGAACTTTACTTTATGCACTTCCTCTGTAATCCCTCCTGGAAATGTAAGAACTTTACTTTATGCGCTTCCTTTGTAATCCCTCCTGGAAATGTAAGAAATCTACTTTGTGCACTTCCTCTGTAATCCCTCCTGGAAATGTAAGAACGTTGTGCATTTCCTCTGTAATTCCTCCTGGAAATGTAAGAACTTTACTTTATGCACTTCCTCTGTAATCCCTCCTGGAAATGTAAGAACTTCACTTTATGCACTTCCTCTGTAATCCCTCCTGGAAATGTAAGAAATCTACTTTATGCATTCCTCTGTAATTCCTCCTGGAAGTGTAAGAACTTTACTTTTTGCACTTCCTCTGTAATCCCTCCTGGAAATGTAAGAAATCTACTTTATGCATTCCTCTGTAATCCCTCCTGGAAATGTAAGAACGTTGTGCATTTCCTCTGTAATTCCTCCTAGAAATGTAAGAACTTTACTTTATGCCCTTCCTCTGTAAATACTCCTGGAAATGTAAGAACTCTACTTTGTGCACATCCCCTGTAAACCCTCCTAGAAATGTAAAAACTTTACTTTATGCACTTCCTCTGTAATCCCTCCTGGAAATGTAAGAACTTTATTTTATGCACTTCCTCTGTAATCCCTCCTGGAAATGTAAGAACTTTACTTTATGCACTTCCTCTGTAATCCCTCCTGGAAATGTAAGAACTTTACTTTATGCAGTTCCTTTGTAATCCCTCCTGGAAATGTAAGAACTTTACTTTATGCACTTCCTCTGTAATCCCTACTGGAAACGTAAGAACTCTACTTTGTGCATTTCCTCTATAATTCCTCCTGGAAATGTAAGAACTTTACTTTATGCACTTCTTCTGTAATCCCTCCTGGAAATGTAAGAACTTTACTTTATGCACTTCCTCTGTAATCCCTCCTGGAAATGTAAGAACTTTACTTTATGCACTTCCTCTGTAATCCCTCCTGGAAATGTAAGAAATCTACATTGTGCACTTCCTCTGTAATCCCTCCTGGAAATGTAAGAACGTTGTGCATTTCCTCTGTAATCCCTCCTGGAAATGTAAGAACTTTATGCACTTCCTCTGTAATCCGTGCTCCAAATGTAATAACTTTACTTTATGCACTTCCTCTGTAATCCCTCCTGGAAATGTAAGAACTTTACTTTTTGCACTTCCTCTGTAAATACTCCTGGAAATGTAAAAACTCTGCTTTGTGCCCGTCCTCTTTAATTCCTCATGGAAATGTAGGAACTCTACTTTATGCACTTCCTCTTTAAATACTCCTGGAAATGTAAGAACTCTACTTTGTGCACATCCCCTGTAATCCCTCCTGGAAATGTAAGGACTTTACTTTATGCACTTCCTCTGTAATCGCTCCTGGAAATGTAAGAACTTTACTTTATGCACTTCCTCTGTAATCCAAGCACTTTCCACCTATTGTGTCCCCCCATTTCCATGTAGAATGTAAGCAGCGAGCAGGGACCTCACTCCTGATGTAACTGTTAAACTGTCTCACCTTTTATTGAATTTATTGTTTGTACATGTCCCCTCTTAATTGTAAAGTGCTGCGGAATATGTTGGTGCTATATAAATAAAAATTATTATTATTATTATATCCCTCCTGGAAATGTAAGAACTTTACTTTATGCACTTCCTCTCTAAATCCTCCTGGAAATGTAAGAACTTTACTTTGTGCACATCTCCTGTAATCCCTCCTGGAAATGTAAGAACTCTACTTTGTGCATTTCCTCTATAATTCCTCCTGGAAATGTAAGAACTTTACTTTATGCAGTTCTTCTGTAATCCCTCCTGGAAATTTAAAAACTCTACTTTGTGCACTTCATCTGTAATCCCTCCTGGAAGTGTAAGAACTTTGTGCACTTCCTCTGTAATTCCTCCTGGAAATGTAAGAACGTTGTGCATTTCCTCTGTAATTCCTCCTGGAAATGTAAGAACTTTACTTTATGCACTTCCTCTGTAATCCCTCCTGGAAATGTAAGAACTTTACTTCATGCACTTCCTCTGTAATCCCTCCTGGAAATGTAAGAACTTTATTTTATGCACTTCCTCTGTAATCCCTCCTGGAAATGTAAGAAATTTACTTTATGCACTTCCTCTGTAATCCCTCCTGGAAATGTAAGAACTTTACTTCATGCACTTCCTCTGTAATCCCTCCTGGAAATGTAAGAACTCTACATTGTGCATTTCCTCTATAATTCCTCCTGGAAATGTAAGAACTTTACTTTATGCACGTCTTCTGTAATCCCTCCTGGAAATGTAAGAAGTTTACTTTATGCACTTCCTCTGTAATCCCTCCTGGAAATGTAAGAAATCTACTTTGTGCATTTCCTCTGCAATCCCTCCTGGAAATGTAAGAACGTTGTGCATTTCCTCTGTAATTCCTCCTGGAAATGTAAGAACTTTACTTTATGCACTACCTCTGTAATCCCTCCTGGAAATGTAAGAAATCTACTTTGTGCTCTTCCTCTGTAATCCCTCCTGGAAATGTAAGAACTTTACTTTATGCACTTACTCTGTAATCCCTCCTGGAAATGTAAGAACTTTATGCACTTCCTCTGTAATCCGTCCTGGAAATGTAAGAACTTTACTTCATGCACTTCCTCTGCAATCCCTCCTGGAAATGTAAGAACTTTAGTTTTTGCACTTCCTCTGTAAATACTCCTGGAAATGTAAGAACTCTACTTTGTGCATATCCCCTGTAATCCCTCCTGGAAATGTAAGAACTTTACTTTATACACTTCCTCTGTAATCCCTCCTTGAAATGTAAGAATTTTACTTTATGCACTTCCTCTGTAATCCCTCCTGGAAATGTAAGAACTTTACTTTTTGCACTTCCTCTGTAAATACTCCTGGAAATGTAAGAACTCTACTTTGTGCACATCCCTTGTAATCCCTCCTGGAAATGTAAGAACTTTACTTTATGCACTTCCTCTGTAATTCCTCCTGGAAATGTAAGAACTTTACTTTATGCACTTACTCTGTAATCCCTCCTGGAAATGTAAGAAATCTACTTTATGCATTCCTCTGTAATTCCTCCTGGAAACGTAAGAACTTTACTTTTTGCACTTCCTCTGTAAATACTCCTGGAAATGTAAGAACTCTACTTTGTGCACTTACTCTGTAATCCCTCGTGGAATTGTAAGAACTTTACTTTATGCACTTCCTCTGTAATCCGTCCTGGAAATGTAAGAACTTTATTTTATGCACTTCCTTTGTAATCCCTCCTGGAAATGTAAGAACTTTACTTTATGCACTTCCTCTGTAATCCCTCCTGGAAATGTAAGAACTTTACTTTATGCACTTCCTCTGTAATCCCTCCTGGAAACGTAAGAACTCTACTTTGTGCATTTCCTCTATAATTCCTCCTGGAAATGTAAGAACTTTACTTTATGCACTTCTTCTGTAATCCCTCCTGGAAATGTAAGAAATCTACTTTGTGCACTTCCTCTGTAATCCCTCCTGGGAATGTAAGAACGTTGTGCATTTCCTCTGTAATTCCTCCTGGAAATGTAAGAACTTTACTTTATGCACTTATTCTGTAATCCCTCCTGGAAATGTAAGAACTCTACTTTGTGCACATCCCTTGTAATCCCTCCTGGAAATTTAAGAACTTTACTTTATGCACTTCCTCTGTAGTCCCTCCTGGAAATGTAAGAACGTTGTGCATTTCCTCTGTAATTCCTCCTGGAAATGTAAGAACTTTACTTTATGCACTTCCTCTGTAATCCCTCCTGGAAATGTAAGAAATCTACTTTATGCATTCCTCTGTAATTCCTCCTGGAAATGTAAGAACTTTACTTTTTGCACTTCCTCTGTAAATACTCCTGGAAATGTAAGAACTCTACTTTGTGCACTTACTCTGTAATCCCTCGTGGAAATGTAAGAACTTTACTTTATGCACTTCCTTTGTAATCCCTCCTGGAAATGTAAGAACTTTATTTTATGCACTTCCTCTGTAATCCCTCCTGGAAATGTAAGAACTTTACTTTATGCACTTCCTCTGTAATCCCTCCTGGAAATGTAAGAACTTTACTTTATGCACTTCCTCTGTAATCCCTCCTGGAAACGTAAGAACTCTACTTTTTGCATTTCCTCTATAATTCCTCCAGGAAATGTAAGAACTTTACTTTATGCACTTCTTCTGTAATCCCTCCTGGAAATGTAAGAAATCTACTTTATGCACTTCCTCTGTAATCCCTCCTGGAAATGTAAGAACGTTGTGCATTTCCTCTGTAATTCCTCCTGGAAATGTAAGAACTCTACTTTGTGCACATCCCCTGTAATCCCTCCTGGAAATGTAAGAACTTTACTTTATGCACTTCCTCTGTAATCCCGCCTGGAAATGTAAGAACTTTACTTTATGCGCTTCCTTTGTAATCCCTCCTGGAAATGTAAGAAATCTACTTTGTGCACTTCCTCTGTAATCCCTCCTGGAAATGTAGGAACGTTGTGCATTTCCTCTGTAATTCCTCCTGGAAATGTAAGAACTTTACTTTATGCACTTCCTCTGTAATCCCTCCTGGAAATGTAAGAACTTCACTTTATGCACTTCCTCTGTAATCCCTCCTGGAAATGTAAGAAATCTACTTTATGCATTCCTCTGTAATTCCTCCTGGAAGTGTAAGAACTTTACTTTTTGCACTTCCTCTGTAATCCCTCCTGGAAATGTAAGAAATCTACTTTATGCATTCCTCTGTAATCCCTCCTGGAAATGTAAGAACTTTGTGCATTTCCTCTGTAATTCCTCCTAGAAATGTAAGAACTTTACTTTATGCCCTTCCTCTGTAAATACTCCTGGAAATGTAAGAACTCTACTTTGTGCACATCCCCTGTAAACCCTCCTGGAAATGTAAGAACTTTACTTTATGCACTTCCTCTGTAATCCCTCCTGGAAATGTAAGAACTTTATTTTATGCACTTCCTCTGTAATTCCTCCTGGAAATGTAAGAACTTTACTTTATGCACTTCCTCTGTAATCCCTCCTGGAAATGTAAGAACTTTACTTTATGCACTTCCTTTGTAATCCCTCCTGGAAATGTAAGAACTTTACTTTATGCACTTCCTCTGTAATCCCTCCTGGAAACGTAAGAACTCTACTTTGTGCATTTCCTCTATAATTCCTCCTGGAAATGTAAGAACTTTACTTTATGCACTTCTTCTGTAATCCCTCCTGGAAATGTAAGAACTTTACTTTATGCACTTCCTCTGTAATCCCTCCTGGAAATGTAAGAACTTTACTTTATGCACTTCCTCTGTAATCCCTCCTGGAAATGTAAGAAATCTATATCGTGCACTTCCTCTGTAATCCCTCCTGGAAATGTAAGAACGTTGTGCATTTCCTCTGTAATCCCTCCTGGAAATGTAAGAACTTTATGCACTTCCTCTGTAATCCGTGCTCCAAATGTAAGAACTTTACTTTATGCACTTCCTCTGTAATCCCTCCTGGAAATGTAAGAACTTTACTTTTTGCACTTCCTCTGTAAATACTCCTGGAAATGTAAGAACTCTGCTTTGTGCCCTTCCTCTTTAATTCCTCATGGAAATGTAGGAACTCTACTTTATGCACTTCCTCTGTAAATACTCCTGGAAATGTAAGAACTTTACTTTGTGCACATCCCCTGTAATCCCTCCTGGAAATGTAAGGACTTTACTTTATGCACTTCCTCTGTAATCCAAGCACTTTCCACCTATTGTGTCCCCCCATTTCCGTGCAGAATGTAAGCAGCGAGCAGGGACCTCACTCCTGATGTAACTGTTAAACTGTCTCACCTTTTATTGAATTTATTGTTTGTACATGTCCCCTCTTAATTGTAAAGTGCTGCGGAATATGTTGGTGCTATATAAATAAAAATTATTATTATTATTATATCCCTCCTGGAAATGTAAGAACTTTACTTTATGCACTTCCTCTGTAATCCCTCCTGGAAATGTAAGAACTTTACTTTATGCACTTCCTCTCTAAATCCTCCTGGAAATGTAAGAACTTTACTTTGTGCACATCTCCTGTAATCCCTCCTGGAAATGTAAGAACTCTACTTTGTGCATTTCCTCTATAATTCCTCCTGGAAATGTAAGAACTTTACTTTATGCAGTTCTGTAATCCCTACTGGAAATTTAAAAACTCTACTTTGTGCACTTCATCTGTAATCCCTCCTGGAAGTGTAAGAACTTTGTGCACTTCCTCTGTAATTCCTCCTGGAAATGTAAGAACGTTGTGCATTTCCTCTATAATTCCTCCTGGAAATGTAAGAACTTTACTTTATGCACTTCCTCTGTAATCCCTCCTGGAAATGTAAGAACTTTACTTCATGCACTTCCTCTGTAATCCCTCCTGGAAATGTAAGAACTTTATTTTATGCACTTCCTCTGTAATCCCTCCTGGAAATGTAAGAAATTTACTTTATGCACTTCCTCTGTAATCCCTCCTGGAAATGTAAGAACTTTACTTCATGCACTTCCTCTGTAATCCCTCCTGGAAATGTAAGAACTCTACATTGTGCATTTCCTCTATAATTCCTCCTGGAAATGTAAGAACTTTATTTTATGCACGTCTTCTGTAATCCCTCCTGGAAATGTAAGAAGTTTACTTTATGCACTTCCTCTGTAATCCCTCCTGGAAATGTAAGAAATCTACTTTGTGCATTTCCTCTGCAATCCCTCCTGGAAATGTAAGAACGTTGTGCATTTCCTCTGTAATTCCTCCTGGAAATGTAAGAACTTTACTTTATGCACTTCCTCTGTAATCCCTCCTGGAAATGTAAGAAATCTACTTTGTGCTCTTCCTGTGTAATCCCTCCTGGAAATGTAAGAACTTTACTTTATGCACTTACTCTGTAATCCCTCCTGGAAATGTAAGAACTTTATGCACTTCCTCTGTAATCCGTCCTGGAAATTTAAGAACTTTACTTTATGCACTTCCTCTGCAATCCCTCCTGGAAATGTAAGAACTTTAGTTTTTGCACTTCCTCTGTAAATACTCCTGGAAATGTAAGAACTCTACTTTGTGCACATCCTCTGTAATCCCTCCTGGAAATGTAAGAACTTTACTTTATGCACTTCCTCTGTAATCCCTCCTGGAAATGTAAGAATTTTACTTTATGCACTTCCTCTGTAATCCCTCCTGGAAATGTAAGAACTTTACTTTTTGCACTTCCTCTGTAAATACTCCTGGAAATGTAAGAACTCTACTTTGTGCACATCCCTTGTAATCCCTCCTGGAAATGTAAGAACTTTACTTTATGCACTTCCTCTGTAATCCCTCCTGGAAATGTAAGAACTTTACTTTATGCACTTACTCTGTAATCCCTCCTGGAAATGTAAGAAATCTACTTTATGCATTCCTCTGTAATTCCTCCTGGAAACGTAAGAACTTTACTTTTTGCACTTCCTCTGTAAATACTCCTGGAAATGTAAGAACTCTACTTTGTGCACTTACTCTGTAATCCCTCGTGGAAATGTAAGAACTTTACTTTATGCACTTCCTCTGTAATCCCTCCTGGAAATGTAAGAACTTTATTTTATGCACTTCCTTTGTAATCCCTCCTGGAAATGTAAGAACTTTACTTTATGCACTTCCTCTGTAATCCCTCCTGGAAATGTAAGAACTTTACTTTATGCACTTCCTCTGTAATCCCTCCTGGAAACGTAAGAACTCTACTTTGTGCATTTCCTCTATAATTCCTCTTGGAAATGTAAGAACTTTACTTTATGCACTTCTTCTGTAATCCCTCCTGGAAATGTAAGAAATCTACTTTGTGCACTTCCTCTGTAATCCCTCCTGGGAATGTAAGAACGTTGTGCATTTCCTCTGTAATTCCTCCTGGAAATGTAAGAACTTTACTTTATGCACTTACTCTGTAATCCCTCCTGGAAATGTAAGAACTCTACTTTGTGCTCATCCCTTGTAATCCCTCCTGGAAATGTAAGAACTTTACTTTATGCACTTCCTCTGTAATCCCTCCTGGAAATGTAAGAATTTTACTTTATGCACTTCCTCTGTAGTCCCTCCTGGAAATGTAAGAACGTTGTGCATTTCCTCTGTAATTCCTCCTGGAAATGTAAGAACTTTACTTTATGCACTTCCTCTGTAATCCCTCCTGGAAATGTAAGAAATCTACTTTATGCATTCCTCTGTAATTCCTCCTGGAAATGTAAGAACTTTACTTTTTGCACTTCCTCTGTAAATACTCCTGGAAATGTAAGAACTCTACTTTGTGCACTTACTCTGTAATCCCTCGTGGAAATGTAAGAACTTTACTTTATGCACTTCCTTTGTAATCCCTCCTGGAAATGTAAGAACTTTATTTTATGCACTTCCTCTGTAATCCCTCCTGGAAATGTAAGAACTTTACTTTATGCACTTCCTCTGTAATCCCTCCTGGAAATGTAAGAACTTTACTTTATGCACTTCCTCTGTAATCCCTCCTGGAAACGTAAGAACTCTACTTTTTGCATTTCCTCTATAATTCCTCCAGGAAATGTAAGAACTTTACTTTATGCACTTCTTCTGTAATCCCTCCTGGAAATGTAAGAAATCTACTTTATGCACTTCCTCTGTAATCCCTCCTGGAAATGTAAGAACGTTGTGCATTTCCTCTGTAATTCCTCCTGGAAATGTAAGAACTCTACTTTGTGCACATCCCCTGTAATCCCTCCTGGAAATGTAAGAACTTTACTTTATGCACTTCCTCTGTAATCCCTCCTGGAAATGTAAGAACTTTACTTTATGCGCTTCCTTTGTAATCCCTCCTGGAAATGTAAGAAATCTACTTTGTGCACTTCCTCTGTAATCCCTCCTGGAAATGTAAGAACGTTGTGCATTTCCTCTGTAATTCCTCCTGGAAATGTAAGAACTTTACTTTATGCACTTCCTCTGTAATCCCTCCTGGAAATGTAAGAACTTCACTTTATGCACTTCCTCTGTAATCCCTCCTGGAAATGTAAGAAATCTACTTTATGCATTCCTCTGTAATTCCTCCTGGAAGTGTAAGAACTTTACTTTTTGCACTTCCTCTGTAATCCCTCCTGGAAATGTAAGAAATCTACTTTATGCATTCCTCTGTAATCCCTCCTGGAAATGTAAGAACGTTGTGCATTTCCTCTGTAATTCCTCCTAGAAATGTAAGAACTTTACTTTATGCCCTTCCTCTGTAAATACTCCTGGAAATGTAAGAACTCTACTTTGTGCACATCCCCTGTAAACCCTCCTGGAAATGTAAGAACTTTACTTTATGCACTTCCTCTGTAATCCCTCCTGGAAATGTAAGAACTTTATTTTATGCACTTCCTCTGTAATTCCTCCTGGAAATGTAAGAACTTTACTTTATGCACTTCCTCTGTAATCCCTCCTGGAAATGTAAGAACTTTACTTTATGCACTTCCTTTGTAATCCCTCCTGGAAATGTAAGAACTTTACTTTATGCACTTCCTCTGTAATCCCTCCTGGAAACGTAAGAACTCTACTTTGTGCATTTCCTCTATAATTCCTCCTGGAAATGTAAGAACTTTACTTTATGCACTTCTTCTGTAATCCCTCCTGGAAATGTAAGAACTTTACTTTATGCACTTCCTCTGTAATCCCTCCTGGAAATGTAAGAACTTTACTTTATGCACTTCCTCTGTAATCCCTCCTGGAAATGTAAGAAATCTACATCGTGCACTTCCTCTGTAATCCCTCCTGGAAATGTAAGAACGTTGTGCATTTCCTCTGTAATCCCTCCTGGAAATGTAAGAACTTTATGCACTTCCTCTGTAATCCGTGCTCCAAATGTAAGAACTTTACTTTATGCACTTCCTCTGTAATCCCTCCTGGAAATGTAAGAACTTTACTTTTTGCTCTTCCTCTGTAAATACTCCTGGAAATGTAAGAACTCTGCTTTGTGCCCTTCCTCTTTAATTCCTCATGGAAATGTAGGAACTCTACTTTATGCACTTCCTCTGTAAATACTCCTGGAAATGTAAGAACTTTACTTTGTGCACATCCCCTGTAATCCCTCCTGGAAATGTAAGGACTTTACTTTATGCACTTCCTCTGTAATCCCTCCTGGAAATGTAAGAACTTTACTTTATGCACTTCCTCTGTAATCCAAGCACTTTCCACCTATTGTGTCCCCCCATTTCCGTGCAGAATGTAAGCAGCGAGCAGGGACCTCACTCCTGATGTAACTGTTAAACTGTCTCACCTTTTATTGAATTTATTGTTTGTACATGTCCCCTCTTAATTGTAAAGTGCTGCGGAATATGTTGGTGCTATATAAATAAAAATTATTATTATTATTATATCCCTCCTGGAAATGTAAGAACTTTACTTTATGCACTTCCTCTGTAATCCCTCCTGGAAATGTAAGAACTTTACTTTATGCACTTCCTCTCTAAATCCTCCTGGAAATGTAAGAACTTTACTTTGTGCACATCTCCTGTAATCCCTCCTGGAAATGTAAGAACTCTACTTTGTGCATTTCCTCTATAATTCCTCCTGGAAATGTAAGAACTTTACTTTATGCAGTTCTTCTGTAATCCCTCCTGGAAATTTAAAAACTCTACTTTGTGCACTTCATCTGTAATCCCTCCTGGAAGTGTAAGAACTTTGTGCACTTCCTCTGTAATTCCTCCTGGAAATGTAAGAACGTTGTGCATTTCCTCTATAATTCCTCCTGGAAATGTAAGAACTTTACTTTATGCACTTCCTCTGTAATCCCTCCTGGAAATGTAAGAACTTTACTTCATGCACTTCCTCTGTAATCCCTCCTGGAAATGTAAGAACTTTATTTTATGCACTTCCTCTGTAATCCCTCCTGGAAATGTAAGAAATTTACTTTATGCACTTCCTCTGTAATCCCTCCTGGAAATGTAAGAACTTTACTTCATGCACTTCCTCTGTAATCCCTCCTGGAAATGTAAGAACTCTACATTGTGCATTTCCTCTATAATTCCTCCTGGAAATGTAAGAACTTTACTTTATGCACGTCTTCTGTAATCCCTCCTGGAAATGTAAGAAGTTTACTTTATGCACTTCCTCTGTAATCCCTCCTGGAAATGTAAGAAATCTACTTTGTGCATTTCCTCTGCAATCCTCCTGGAAATGTAAGAACGTTGTGCATTTCCTCTGTAATTCCTCCTGGAAATGTAAGAACTTTACTTTATGCACTTCCTCTGTAATCCCTCCTGGAAATGTAAGAAATCTACTTTGTGCTCTTCCTCTGTAATCCCTCCTGGAAATGTAAGAACTTTACTTTATGCACTTACTCTGTAATCCCTCCTGGAAATGTAAGAACTTTATGCACTTCCTCTGTAATCCGTCCTGGAAATGTAAGAACTTTACTTTATGCACTTCCTCTGCAATCCCTCCTGGAAATGTAAGAACTTTAGTTTTTGCACTTCCTCTGTAAATACTCCTGGAAATGTAAGAACTCTACTTTGTGCACATCCTCTGTAATCCCTCCTGGAAATGTAAGAACTTTACTTTATGCACTTCCTCTGTAATCCCTCCTGGAAATGTAAGAATTTTACTTTATGCACTTCCTCTGTAATCCCTCCTGGAAATGTAAGAACTTTACTTTTTGCACTTCCTCTGTAAATACTCCTGGAAATGTAAGAACTCTACTTTGTGCACATCCCTTGTAATCCCTCCTGGAAATGTAAGAACTTTACTTTATGCACTTCCTCTGTAATCCCTCCTGGAAATGTAAGAACTTTACTTTATGCACTTACTCTGTAATCCCTCCTGGAAATGTAAGAAATCTACTTTATGCATTCCTCTGTAATTCCTCCTGGAAACGTAAGAACTTTACTTTTTGCACTTCCTCTGTAAATACTCCTGGAAATGTAAGAACTCTACTTTGTGCACATCCCTTGTAATCCCTCCTGGAAATGTAAGAACTTTATTTTATGCACTTCCTCTGTAATCCCTCCTGGAAATGTAAGAAATTTACTTTATGCACTTCCTCTGTAATCCCTCCTGGAAATGTAAGAACTTTACTTCATGCACTTCCTCTGTAATCCCTCCTGGAAATGTAAGAACTCTACATTGTGCATTTCCTCTATAATTCCTCCTGGAAATGTAAGAACTTTACTTTATGCACGTCTTCTGTAATCCCTCCTGGAAATGTAAGAAGTTTACTTTATGCACTTCCTCTGTAATCCCTCCTGGAAATGTAAGAAATCTACTTTGTGCATTTCCTCTGCAATCCTCCTGGAAATGTAAGAACGTTGTGCATTTCCTCTGTAATTCCTCCTGGAAATGTAAGAACTTTACTTTATGCACTTCCTCTGTAATCCCTCCTGGAAATGTAAGAAATCTACTTTGTGCTCTTCCTCTGTAATCCCTCCTGGAAATGTAAGAACTTTACTTTATGCACTTACTCTGTAATCCCTCCTGGAAATGTAAGAACTTTATGCACTTCCTCTGTAATCCGTCCTGGAAATGTAAGAACTTTACTTTATGCACTTCCTCTGCAATCCCTCCTGGAAATGTAAGAACTTTAGTTTTTGCACTTCCTCTGTAAATACTCCTGGAAATGTAAGAACTCTACTTTGTGCACATCCTCTGTAATCCCTCCTGGAAATGTAAGAACTTTACTTTATGCACTTCCTCTGTAATCCCTCCTGGAAATGTAAGAATTTTACTTTATGCACTTCCTCTGTAATCCCTCCTGGAAATGTAAGAACTTTACTTTTTGCACTTCCTCTGTAAATACTCCTGGAAATGTAAGAACTCTACTTTGTGCACATCCCTTGTAATCCCTCCTGGAAATGTAAGAACTTTACTTTATGCACTTCCTCTGTAATCCCTCCTGGAAATGTAAGAACTTTACTTTATGCACTTACTCTGTAATCCCTCCTGGAAATGTAAGAAATCTACTTTATGCATTCCTCTGTAATTCCTCCTGGAAACGTAAGAACTTTACTTTTTGCACTTCCTCTGTAAATACTCCTGGAAATGTAAGAACTCTACTTTGTGCACATCCCTTGTAATCCCTCCTGGAAATGTAAGAACTTTATTTTATGCACTTCCTTTGTAATCCCTCCTGGAAATGTAAGAACTTTACTTTATGCACTTCCTCTGTAATCCCTCCTGGAAATGTAAGAACTTTACTTTATGCACTTCCTCTGTAATCCCTCCTGGAAACGTAAGAACTCTACTTTGTGCATTTCCTCTATAATTCCTCTTGGAAATGTAAGAACTTTACTTTATGCACTTCTTCTGTAATCCCTCCTGGAAATGTAAGAAATCTACTTTGTGCACTTCCTCTGTAATCCCTCCTGGGAATGTAAGAACGTTGTGCATTTCCTCTGTAATTCCTCCTGGAAATGTAAGAACTTTACTTTATGCACTTACTCTGTAATCCCTCCTGGAAATGTAAGAACTCTACTTTGTGCACATCCCTTGTAATCCCTCCTGGAAATGTAAGAACTTTACTTTATGCACTTCCTCTGTAATCCCTCCTGGAAATGTAAGAATTTTACTTTATGCACTTCCTCTGTAGTCCCTCCTGGAAATGTAAGAACGTTGTGCATTTCCTCTGTAATTCCTCCTGGAAATGTAAGAACTTTACTTTATGCACTTCCTCTGTAATCCCTCCTGGAAATGTAAGAAATCTACTTTATGCATTCCTCTGTAATTCCTCCTGGAAATGTAAGAACTTTACTTTTTGCACTTCCTGTGTAAATACTCCTGGAAATGTAAGAACTCTACTTTGTGCACTTACTCTGTAATCCCTCGTGGAAATGTAAGAACTTTACTTTATGCACTTCCTCTGTAATCCCTCCTGGAAATGTAAGAACTTTATTTTATGCACTTCCTCTGTAATCCCTCCTGGAAATGTAAGAACTTTACTTTATGCACTTCCTCTGTAATCCCTCCTGGAAATGTAAGAACTTTACTTTATGCACTTCCTCTGTAATCCCTCCTGGAAACGTAAGAACTCTACTTTTTGCATTTCCTCTATAATTCCTCCAGGAAATGTAAGAACTTTACTTTATGCACTTCTTCTGTAATCCCTCCTGGAAATGTAAGAAATCTACTTTATGCACTTCCTCTGTAATCCCTCCTGGAAATGTAAGAACGTTGTGCATTTCCTCTGTAATTCCTCCTGGAAATGTAAGAACTCTACTTTGTGCACATCCCCTGTAATCCCTCCTGGAAATGTAAGAACTTTACTTTATGCACTTCCTCTGTAATCCCTCCTGGAAATGTAAGAACTTTACTTTATGCGCTTCCTTTGTAATCCCTCCTGGAAATGTAAGAAATCTACTTTGTGCACTTCCTCTGTAATCCCTCCTGGAAATGTAAGAACGTTGTGCATTTCCTCTGTAATTCCTCCTGGAAATGTAAGAACTTTACTTTATGCACTTCCTCTGTAATCCCTCCTGGAAATGTAAGAACTTCACTTTATGCACTTCCTCTGTAATCCCTCCTGGAAATGTAAGAAATCTACTTTATGCATTCCTCTGTAATTCCTCCTGGAAGTGTAAGAACTTTACTTTTTGCACTTCCTCTGTAATCCCTCCTGGAAATGTAAGAAATCTACTTTATGCATTCCTCTGTAATCCCTCCTGGAAATGTAAGAACGTTGTGCATTTCCTCTGTAATTCCTCCTAGAAATGTAAGAACTTTACTTTATGCCCTTCCTCTGTAAATACTCCTGGAAATGTAAGAACTCTACTTTGTGCACATCCCCTGTAAACCCTCCTGGAAATGTAAGAACTTTACTTTATGCACTTCCTCTGTAATCCCTACTGGAAATGTAAGAACTTTATTTTATGCACTTCCTCTGTAATTCCTCCTGGAAATGTAAGAACTTTACTTTATGCACTTCCTCTGTAATCCCTCCTGGAAATGTAAGAACTTTACTTTATGCACTTCCTTTGTAATCCCTCCTGGAAATGTAAGAACTTTACTTTATGCACTTCCTCTGTAATCCCTCCTGGAAACGTAAGAACTCTACTTTGTGCATTTCCTCTATAATTCCTCCTGGAAATGTAAGAACTTTACTTTATGCACTTCTTCTGTAATCCCTCCTGGAAATGTAAGAACTTTACTTTATGCACTTCCTCTGTAATCCCTCCTGGAAATGTAAGAACTTTACTTTATGCACTTCCTCTGTAATCCCTCCTGGAAATGTAAGAAATCTACATCGTGCACTTCCTCTGTAATCCCTCCTGGAAATGTAAGAACGTTGTGCATTTCCTCTGTAATCCCTCCTGGAAATGTAAGAACTTTATGCACTTCCTCTGTAATCCGTGCTCCAAATGTAAGAACTTTACTTTATGCACTTCCTCTGTAATCCCTCCTGGAAATGTAAGAACTTTACTTTTTGCACTTCCTCTGTAAATACTCCTGGAAATGTAAGAACTCTGCTTTGTGCCCTTCCTCTTTAATTCCTCATGGAAATGTAGGAACTCTACTTTATGCACTTCCTCTGTAAATACTCCTGGAAATGTAAGAACTTTACTTTGTGCACATCCCCTGTAATCCCTCCTGGAAATGTAAGGACTTTACTTTATGCACTTCCTCTGTAATCCCTCCTGGAAATGTAAGAACTTTACTTTATGCACTTCCTCTGTAATCCAAGCACTTTCCACCTATTGTGTCCCCCCATTTCCGTGCAGAATGTAAGCAGCGAGCAGGGACCTCACTCCTGATGTAACTGTTAAACTGTCTCACCTTTTATTGAATTTATTGTTTGTACATGTCCCCTCTTAATTGTAAAGTGCTGCGGAATATGTTGGTGCTATATAAATAAAAATTATTATTATTATTATATCCCTCCTGGAAATGTAAGAACTTTACTTTATGCACTTCCTCTGTAATCCCTCCTGGAAATGTAAGAACTTTACTTTATGCACTTCCTCTCTAAATCCTCCTGGAAATGTAAGAACTTTACTTTGTGCACATCTCCTGTAATCCCTCCTGGAAATGTAAGAACTCTACTTTGTGCATTTCCTCTATAATTCCTCCTGGAAATGTAAGAACTTTACTTTATGCAGTTCTTCTGTAATCCCTCCTGGAAATTTAAAAACTCTACTTTGTGCACTTCATCTGTAATCCCTCCTGGAAGTGTAAGAATTTTGTGCACTTCCTCTGTAATTCCTCCTGGAAATGTAAGAACGTTGTGCATTTCCTCTATAATTCCTCCTGGAAATGTAAGAACTTTACTTTATGCACTTCCTCTGTAATCCCTCCTGGAAATGTAAGAACTTTACTTCATGCACTTCCTCTGTAATCCCTCCTGGAAATGTAAGAACTTTATTTTATGCACTTCCTCTGTAATCCCTCCTGGAAATGTAAGAAATTTACTTTATGCACTTCCTCTGTAATCCCTCCTGGAAATGTAAGAACTTTACTTCATGCACTTCCTCTGTAATCCCTCCTGGAAATGTAAGAACTCTACATTGTGCATTTCCTCTATAATTCCTCCTGGAAATGTAAGAACTTTACTTTATGCACGTCTTCTGTAATCCCTCCTGGAAATGTAAGAAGTTTACTTTATGCACTTCCTCTGTAATCCCTCCTGGAAATGTAAGAAATCTACTTTGTGCATTTCCTCTGCAATCCCTCCTGGAAATGTAAGAACGTTGTGCATTTCCTCTGTAATTCCTCCTGGAAATGTAAGAACTTTACTTTATGCACTTCCTCTGTAATCCCTCCTGGAAATGTAAGAAATCTACTTTGTGCTCTTCCTCTGTAATCCCTCCTGGAAATGTAAGAACTTTACTTTATGCACTTACTCTGTAATCCCTCCTGGAAATGTAAGAACTTTATGCACTTCCTCTGTAATCCGTCCTGGAAATGTAAGAACTTTACTTTATGCACTTCCTCTGCAATCCCTCCTGGAAATGTAAGAACTTTAGTTTTTGCACTTCCTCTGTAAATACTCCTGGAAATGTAAGAACTCTACTTTGTGCACATCCTCTGTAATCCCTCCTGGAAATGTAAGAACTTTACTTTATGCACTTCCTCTGTAATCCCTCCTGGAAATGTAAGAATTTTACTTTATGCACTTCCTCTGTAATCCCTCCTGGAAATGTAAGAACTTTACTTTTTGCACTTCCTCTGTAAATACTCCTGGAAATGTAAGAACTCTACTTTGTGCACATCCCTTGTAATCCCTCCTGGAAATGTAAGAACTTTACTTTATGCACTTCCTCTGTAATCCCTCCTGGAAATGTAAGAACTTTACTTTATGCACTTACTCTGTAATCCCTCCTGGAAATGTAAGAAATCTACTTTATGCATTCCTCTGTAATTCCTCCTGGAAACGTAAGAACTTTACTTTTTGCACTTCCTCTGTAAATACTCCTGGAAATGTAAGAACTCTACTTTGTGCACTTACTCTGTATTCCCTCGTGGAAATGTAAGAACTTTACTTTATGCACTTCCTCTGTAATCCCTCCTGGAAATGTATGAACTTTATTTTATGCACTTCCTTTGTAATCCCTCCTGGAAATGTAAGAACTTTACTTTATGCACTTCCTCTGTAATCCCTCCTGGAAATGTAAGAACTTTACTTTATGCACTTCCTCTGTAATCCCTCCTGGAAACGTAAGAACTCTACTTTGTGCATTTCCTCTATAATTCCTCTTGGAAATGTAAGAACTTTACTTTATGCACTTCTTCTGTAATCCCTCCTGGAAATGTAAGAAATCTACTTTGTGCACTTCCTCTGTAATCCCTCCTGGGAATGTAAGAACGTTGTGCATTTCCTCTGTAATTCCTCCTGGAAATGTAAGAACTTTACTTTATGCACTTACTCTGTAATCCCTCCTGGAAATGTAAGAACTCTACTTTGTGCACATCCCTTGTAATCCCTCCTGGAAATGTAAGAACTTTACTTTATGCACTTCCTCTGTAATCCCTCCTGGAAATGTAAGAATTTTACTTTATGCACTTCCTCTGTAGTCCCTCCTGGAAATGTAAGAACGTTGTGCATTTCCTCTGTAATTCCTCCTGGAAATGTAAGAACTTTACTTTATGCACTTCCTCTGTAATCCCTCCTGGAAATGTAAGAAATCTACTTTATGCATTCCTCTGTAATTCCTCCTGGAAATGTAAGAACTTTACTTTTTGCACTTCCTCTGTAAATACTCCTGGAAATGTAAGAACTCTACTTTGTGCACTTACTCTGTAATCCCTCGTGGAAATGTAAGAACTTTACTTTATGCACTTCCTTTGTAATCCCTCCTGGAAATGTAAGAACTTTATTTTATGCACTTCCTCTGTAATCCCTCCTGGAAATGTAAGAACTTTACTTTATGCACTTCCTCTGTAATCCCTCCTGGAAATGTAAGAACTTTACTTTATGCACTTCCTCTGTAATCCCTCCTGGAAACGTAAGAACTCTACTTTTTGCATTTCCTCTATAATTCCTCCAGGAAATGTAAGAACTTTACTTTATGCACTTCTTCTGTAATCCCTCCTGGAAATGTAAGAAATCTACTTCATGCACTTCCTCTGTAATCCCTCCTGGAAATGTAAGAACGTTGTGCATTTCCTCTGTAATTCCTCCTGGAAATGTAAGAACTCTACTTTGTGCACATCCCCTGTAATCCCTCCTGGAAATGTAAGAACTTTACTTTATGCACTTCCTCTGTAATCCCTCCTGGAAATGTAAGAACTTTACTTTATGCGCTTCCTTTGTAATCCCTCCTGGAAATGTAAGAAATCTACTTTGTGCACTTCCTCTGTAATCCCTCCTGGAAATGTAAGAACGTTGTGCATTTCCTCTGTAATTCCTCCTGGAAATGTAAGAACTTTACTTTATGCACTTCCTCTGTAATCCCTCCTGGAAATGTAAGAACTTCACTTTATGCACTTCCTCTGTAATCCCTCCTGGAAATGTAAGAAATCTACTTTATGCATTCCTCTGTAATTCCTCCTGGAAGTGTAAGAACTTTACTTTTTGCACTTCCTCTGTAATCCCTCCTGGAAATGTAAGAAATCTACTTTATGCATTCCTCTGTAATCCCTCCTGGAAATGTAAGAACGTTGTGCATTTCCTCTGTAATTCCTCCTAGAAATGTAAGAACTTTACTTTATGCCCTTCCTCTGTAAATACTCCTGGAAATGTAAGAACTCTACTTTGTGCACATCCCCTGTAAACCCTCCTGGAAATGTAAGAACTTTACTTTATGAACTTCCTCTGTAATCCCTCCTGGAAATGTAAGAACTTTATTTTATGCACTTCCTCTGTAATTCCTCCTGGAAATGTAAGAACTTTACTTTATGCACTTCCTCTGTAATCCCTCCTGGAAATGTAAGAACTTTACTTTATGCACTTCCTTTGTAATCCCTCCTGGAAATGTAAGAACTTTACTTTATGCACTTCCTCTGTAATCCCTCCTGGAAACGTAAGAACTCTACTTTGTGCATTTCCTCTATAATTCCTCCTGGAAATGTAAGAACTTTACTTTATGCACTTCTTCTGTAATCCCTCCTGGAAATGTAAGAACTTTACTTTATGCACTTCCTCTGTAATCCCTCCTGGAAATGTAAGAACTTTACTTTATGCACTTCCTTTGTAATCCCTCCTGGAAATGTAAGAAATCTACATCGTGCACTTCCTCTGTAATCCCTCCTGGAAATGTAAGAACGTTGTGCATTTCCTCTGTAATCCCTCCTGGAAATGTAAGAACTTTATGCACTTCCTCTGTAATCCGTGCTCCAAATGTAAGAACTTTACTTTATGCACTTCCTCTGTAATCCCTCCAGGAAATGTAAGAACTTTACTTTTTGCACTTCCTCTGTAAATACTCCTGGAAATGTAAGAACTCTGCTTTGTGCCCTTCCTCTTTAATTCCTCATGGAAATGTAGGAACTCTACTTTATGCACTTCCTCTGTAAATACTCCTGGAAATGTAAGAACTTTACTTTGTGCACATCCCCTGTAATCCCTCCTGGAAATGTAAGGACTTTACTTTATGCACTTCCTCTGTAATCCCTCCTGGAAATGTAAGAACTTTACTTTATGCACTTCCTCTGTAATCCAAGCACTTTCCACCTATTGTGTCCCCCCATTTCCGTGTAGAATGTAAGCAGCGAGCAGGGACCTCACTCCTGATGTAACTGTTAAACTGTCTCACCTTTTATTGAATTTATTGTTTGTACATGTCCCCTCTTAATTGTAAAGTGCTGCGGAATATGTTGGTGCTATATAAATAAAAATTATTATTATTATTATATCCCTCCTGGAAATGTAAGAACTTTACTTTATGCACTTCCTCTGTAATCCCTCCTGGAAATGTAAGAACTTTACTTTATGCACTTCCTCTCTAAATCCTCCTGGAAATGTAAGAACTTTACTTTGTGCACATCTCCTGTAATCCCTCCTGGAAATGTAAGAACTCTACTTTGTGCATTTCCTCTATAATTCCTCCTGGAAATGTAAGAACTTTACTTTATGCAGTTCTTCTGTAATCCCTCCTGGAAATTTAAAAACTCTACTTTGTGCACTTCCTCTGTAATCCCTCCTGGAAGTGTAAGAACTTTGTGCACTTCCTCTGTAATTCCTCCTGGAAATGTAAGAACTCTACTTCATGCACTTCCTCTGTAATTCCTCCTGGAAATGTAAGAACTTTACTTTGTGCACTTCCTCTGTAATTCCTCCTGGAAATGTAAGAAATCTACTTTGTGCACTTCCTCTGTAATCCCTCCTGGAAATTTAAGAAAGTTGTGCATATCCTCTGTAATTCCTCCTGGAAAGGTAAGAACTTTACTTTATGCATTTCCTCTGTAATTCCTCCTGGAAAGGTAAGAACTTTACTTTATTCACTTCCTCTGTAATCCTTCCTCGAAATGTAAAAAAAAAAAACATAAAAAATTGACAGCTCTCCTGACAGGTTTATTTTAGTCTATTCCTCAATGAAATACCAATTCAGAAACCTAATTTTTTAAGTAAGGTTTATGCAGTTCCTCTGTTAATTTGATTTGATTGTTGGTTTTTCCATTCTCCTTGTCAATGGGATGTATCCCTATTCCCTAACCATTCTGTCTTGTCTTTAATGGGGAGGTTTTCCAACCAGTTTTTAATTTATTCATACATTTCCAGGATGGATAACTGAGGATCAGCAGATTCAGCACAAACCAGTGTTTGATAAAAGATGCTACAGATTTCAGCTCTCCTGACAAGTTTGTTTTAGTCTATTCTTGTCTACCCATTGAAATACCAATTCAGAAACCTCATATTTTAGAAGGTTTTTGCAGTTCCTCCGTTATCCCTTCTGGAAATTTATGACTAAATTGACTGTTGGTGTTATCATTCTCTTCGTCAATAGGTTGTATCCATACATATACTGTCTTTCCTTAATGGGGAGGGTTACACCCAGCTTTCATTTATTCATACATTTCCAGGAGGACTAACAAGAGGAACAGTATAAAGCAGAGTTAAATAAAAGATATTACAAAATTCAGCTATCCAGACATGTTTGTTTTTAATAAATTCCCATATTTCTCATGAAATACCTATTCAGAAGCCTCATTTCTAAGAACTAAGCTCTATGAAGTTCCTCTGTTATCTCTCCTGGAAATGTGTGAATAAATTGACAGCCAAAGTCCCCATTCTATTTGTCAATGGGATGTCCAATCAAGTGTGTCAATGGCAGACTGTGTAGACACATCTCCATGGGGAAAGGCAAAGCCTAGCTGTCAATTAAAAAAAAAACATTTCCAGGAGGGGTAAAAGAGGAAAAGCACAAAACAGAGTTCAATAAAATATTTTATAGAATTATCCTTTCCAGACATATCTGTTTTAGTACACTCCCATATTCTGCATGAAATGACAATTTTAGAGCATCTCTACTTTGACCCTCTGTTGTCCCTCCTGGGAATGAATGAGTAATCTGAAAACTGGGTGTTGCCATTCCCTTGTCCATACCCACTGTGCAATCAATGATAAAACTGTGTAGAATAACATCCCATGGAGCACGGTAATACTAAGCTGTCAATTTATTTCTACATTTCCAGGAGGGATAACAGAGGAACGGCACAACAGTGAGTTCTAAAATGCTCAGAAGTATCTACTAAAACAGATGGAATTAAGCCCATAGAGATCGTTTGTAAATTGCCGACTTCTCGGAGTCATTTCTCTACACCTAAAAATGCAAATTTTCCTTTCGTACAACAAATAAAAAAAAGATTATTATTCGTTTTATGCAGAACGGAGCAAAAGAAATAAGGGATTATTATTACCGATCTCCTCCGCCCTCCGCGTATATAGCAGGAGGAAA
The DNA here is from genome assembly GCF_046119375.1 of Phyllobates terribilis. Taxonomy (NCBI): domain Eukaryota; kingdom Metazoa; phylum Chordata; class Amphibia; order Anura; family Dendrobatidae; genus Phyllobates; species Phyllobates terribilis. The sequence continues at coordinate 47,725 of NW_027364055.1, read as the reverse complement.
CATCCAAAAATTGTTTTTTAATATGGTGTCACATAAAAGGTTGGATGACAAACATCTTCAAGGAGTTCAACCCCTATTATGTGCGGCATAAAGCAGGATGGAACAGCCACACTCGCTCAGTGAGCTCTGCTCGCTCTGCGGCTGCTGCCAGGGGATTATACACAGTGACATATTATTTTTTAGCCAATAGATTACTCATCTAAATGGCGGTAAATAAAGATTACCCAAAATAAGGTGCACGTAAGCCGTCCAGCATTGTTATGGGTGTTTTCTAAAAAATAGAGTGAGGAAGCACAGGAATGGTGGAGGAGTGAGGAAGCACAGGAATGGTGGTGGACTGAGGAAGCACAGGAATGGTGATGGACTGAGGAAGCACACGAACGGTGGAGGGGTGAGGAAGAACAGGAATTGTGGAGGGGTGAGGAAGCACAGGAATGGTGGAGGAGTGAGGAAGCACAGGAATGGTGGAGGAGTGAGGAAACACAGGAATGGTGGAGGAGTGAGGAAGCACAGGAATGGTGGAGGAGTGAGGAAGCACAGGAATGGTGGAGGAGTGAGGAAGCAGAGGAATGGTGGAGGAGTGAGGAAGCACAGGAATGGTGGAGGAGTGAGGAAGCACAGGAATGGTGGAGGGGTGAGGAAGCACAGGAATGGTGGAGGAGTGAGGAAGCACAGGAATGGTGGAGGGGTGAGGAAGTACAGGAATGGTGGAGGGGTGAGGAAGCACAGGAATGGTGGAGGGATGAGGAAGCACAGGAATGGTGGAGGGGTGAGGAAGCACAGGAATGGTGGAGGGGTGAGGAAGCACAGGAATGGTGGAGGAGTGAGGAAGCACAGGAATGGTGGAGGAGTGAGGAAGCACAGGAATGGTGGAGGAGTGAGGAAGCAGAGGAATGGTGGAGGAGTGAGGAAGCAGAGGAATGGTGGAGGAGTGAGGAAGCAGAGGAATGGCAGAAGACTGACTGAGGAAGCACAGGAATGGCAGAAGACTGACTGAGGAAGCACAGGAATGGCAGAAGACTGACTGAGGAAGCACAGGAATGGTAGAAGACTGACTGAGGAAGCACAGGAATGGTAGAAGACTGACTGAGGAAGCACAGGAATGGCAGAAGACTGACTGAGGAAGCACAGGAATGGCAGAAGACTGACTGAGGAAGCACAGGAATGGTAGAAGACTGAGGAAGCACAGGAATGGCAGAAGACTGACTGAGGAAGCACAGGAATGACGGTGGTCCTCATGTGAGCCAGTTTCTTTGTAGCGCTTGATGGTTTTTGCAACTGCACTTGGGGATACATTCAAAGTTTTCCCAATTTTTCGCACTGACTGACCTTCATTTCTTAAAGTAATGATATCCACTCGTTTTTCTTTACTTAGCTGCTTTTTCTTGCCATAATACAAATTCTAACAGTCTATTCAGTAGGACTATCAGCTGTGTATCCACCAGACTTCGGCACAACACAACTGATGGTCCCAACCCCATTTATAAGGCAAGAAATCCCACTTATTAAACCTGACAGGGCACACCTGTGAAGTGAAAACCATTTCCGGTGACTACCTCTTGAAGCTCATCAAGAGAATGCCAAGAGTGTGCAAAGCAGTCATCAAAGCAAAAGGTGGCTACTTTGAAGAACCTAGAATATAAGACATATTTTCAGTTGTTTCACACTTTTTTGTTAAGTATATAATTCCACATGTGTTAATTCATAGTTTTGATGCCTTCAGTGTGAATGCACAATTTTAAAAGTCATGAAAATACAGAAAAATCTTTAAATGAGAAGGTGTGTCCAAACTTTTGGTCTGTACTGTATATATATGTTGTGTAATACCTATACTAACAGGACGTTCAATGGACCCTCTTGCACTATATGCACTGCAGTCTGCAACATACACTGCCTGCCTTCCTGCCTAACTCCTGCTATCACTTTCACTACTGAAAATATGCAGCTGGATTAGTCCTCAGAAGGACTGTTAGTTCAGATAGATATATATACAGCTCTGGCAAAAATTAAGATTTTTTGAGTAAAATGTACATTGTTGTTTTAATCTATAAACTACTGACAACTTGTCTCTGAAATTCAAAGCTAAAAATTTTGTATTTATTTGCAGAAAATGATAAAGCGTCAAAATACTAAAAAAGAAACAGTGCTTTCAGACCTCAAATTACTCATGTTTTAACTCAGGAACAGTTCAGAAATCAATATTTGGTGGACTAACCATGATTTTTAATCACAGCTTTCATGCGTTTTGCCATGCTTTCCACCAGTCTTTACATGCTTTCCAATAGAAAACTGTTCAATCGCTGTAATCACACCGACCCGAAGAATAAATCCATCTAAACACTTATACCGCACGAGGAACGGCATAAAAATAGATAAAAAGAATTCTTGAATTGCTGTTTATTTGTTTATTCTGCCTCCCAAAGATCACACTATGGCTCGGCTCACATTAAGGCCGGTTTCACACGTCCGCATATCTCTGGTACCGGAAAAAACGGTACCGGAGATATCCGTGTGTCACACGTGTGCCGCATCACGTTCACATAGACAGGCGCCTGGAAATCAGCGCTACAGGTAGCGCTGTTCCCAAGCGACAGTGCTGAACACTGCCCTCATCATGGATACCTGCCGGCGCTGCAATCAGCTCGGTTCTGTTCCCATATTTATGTAGTAAGCTCGGTTCTGTTCCCATATTTATGTAGTAAGCTCGGTTCTGTTCCCATATTTATGTAGTAAGCTCGGTTCTGTTCCCATATTTATGTAGTAATCTCGGTTCTGTTCCCATATTCATGTAGTAAGCTCGGTTCTGTTCCCATATTTATGTAGTAAGCTCGGTTCTGTTCCCATATTTATGTAGTAAGCTCGGTTCTGTTCCCATATTTATGTAGTAAGCTTGGTTCAGGATACCCATCATATAATGTACACTCCCCATACATTCATGTACATTCAGGAGTGTATAATGAGAGGCAATTATTCCTTATATAGTACTCCTTATTAGTGTTGAGCCACCCCCGTAGTGTTCGAGTTCGGTTCGGTTCGTCGAACACCCGTGTGTTCGCTGAACTGTTCGTCGAACTGTTCGTCGAACACCTTCGAACACCGTTAAAACCAATGGCAGGCAAACAAAAACACATAGAAACACATAGAAAACACCTTCAAAGGTGTCCAAAAGCTGACAAACTGCTCAGAAGACACAACTAACACATGGAAAAGTGACAAGTACATATAGTCATGCGAAAAGAAAAGAGGTGGAGGAGTAAAAGGAGGGGGAGACACAGATATAGGCATGTCATGCCCTTCTAAAATCCAAAAAGTGAGAAGCCGAGACGGCCAGTCCGCTCCTGCCCGTGCCACCTCCGTGTCGCCGGGTTTGTGCCAGAGCCGCGGTGAACCCTGACGGCCAGCCCCCCTCTCCCAATACTGGTGCCTGTCCGCTGGTGGGTCGAGAGAGCCCCCCTGTGGTGGAGGCAGCTCTAAGCTTTTTAATTTAAATTGTCCCTCTAATTTGAATGAATACACTTTAAATCCATTTACAAGGATCTATTGGAGGGCAAGTCTCATGCCAGCAGCCGCGTAATTCCAGCTCCAGTAGCGTCCACTAAAGCTGCTGCAGTTAAAAAGCTTTTATAAGGATCGAGCTCGGCTGTCCACCGCAAGGCATCCTAGTGCCAGTCCCAGCCCCTATGCCTTGGGGTGCCTCCTGATGCTCTTCACTAAGTATCCCGTGGTCCCGAAGCATTTCCTTTGAAAAAATTAAGTGTCCAAACTACAGGTGGTGTAGCTTGCTTAACAGCCGGGATAATCCGCTGACTAGCAGACACTGCTACTAGGCACAAAGTATTTCCTGGGCTAGATGCAGTTAAAAATTTGTAAGTAGATACTCTCGTTGGATGCTGAGAAAGCATTCCATAGAGTCTCCTGGCACGCCATATATGATTCTCTTAAAAAGCTTGGGGTAGGGGTCTAGGGGACCCTTTTATAGCCAAATTCACGGCCCTGTATCACAATACGTCACCTAGGCTGAAGATAAATGGAACTGTAGCACCGAGGGCTCGGTTGCTACAGACGTATTGCACCTCACCCAGAGGTGTGATATCTCACTCTCAGATAAGGATGGAGTGTGGATCAGGACCCGACACCTGCATGCATTACACCACATTGCCGTGGGGCAGGGCGACCAATATGCCCCTGAGATGGGCACGACAGTCCCTGTCCCTGGCTGGAGTGGGGGGAGGGAACACTGAGGAAGGGGAACCCTGCAGTGCAGGAGCAGGGAGGAAGCAGTTCCTGGGTGCATTGAGAAGGGAGTATAAAAGGTGGGCACCATCTTAGTTCAGTGCAGAGAAGTCTGAGCAGAAGTGGCAGGGAGCAGGGGCTCTGCATGAGCTCTGCTCCGGAGGCGGGCCTAGTAACAGAGGCCCAGGCCTGCAAGAGGGAGAAGGAAGGAAGAGGAGCGGAGAAGGCTCCAGGAACGAGGAATGAAGGGATCCCAGGGGTGCGGACGGGCGAGTCGCCACCGCACGCCCGAATCCACCTGCGTGGAGGGGTCAGGCCAAAGGGGGAGACCGGTCCCCGAACTAGTGGAGGCAGGAAACGACCCTCAGCTAGAAACCGGAGGCTCTGACATTTTATGTGGCGCAGCCCCTTGCTCCACCCGCTAGGAAGGCACCACATAGGGTCAGGGAAACTGGCGCCAAGTTTACCAAGAGGAGGCCCGAGGCAGCCGGACAGAAGTGTTGGTAAGAAAGGCCAGACAAAGGACACACAAAGGGGGTCCTGTGAAGCGCTCCAAAGTTATCTGGGAGTTGTCTGAGCCCCTCACCTGGTGAGCACAGTACGACGTGGGCAGCCGTTACCTGCAGACGTGGTCTGGATAATAAGAACTGTGAGTAAAGGCCCTGAACTGCATCACTGACTCCGTGTCGTTACTGCTGCTGCCCTGCACCATCACCCCCATCCTCCGCATACACTGCCCTGAGGCTATACTCCTCCCGTGGGGAGTTATGCTACGCTCTGCTGCACCCACAACACCAGCCTTAGCGGTCTGCCCTGTAGCGGCGGTTCACTCTGACCGCAATCCACGGGTGGCGTAGTCGGACATTTAAACATCAAAACCACATAAATAGTTCCGCCACTGGTTTGACCGCCCTGAGCCACGGAACCGGATCGCCGCCACGAAGACTACAACCACCAGCATCCACCAAAAAGGGTCCGGCTCCGGGTGTCCCAAGGCCCAGGGGGTGCGTCAGAACATTTTCATCACCTTTCACAATCACCAATGGGACAAGGCAGGGATGTCCTCTGTCCCCTCTCTTATACATCCTAGTGACGGAGCACCTGCTCTCATCAATTCGCCATAACCCCAATATTAGGTGGATTGAGGTGGGAGGCACCGAGTACAAGTGCTCTCTATTTGCTGATGATGTCCTAGTATATATCACTCAATCACATATATCCATCCCTGCTGTTATGGCTGAAATAGATCACTTTGTTACATGGTAAAATTTTAAAATCAATGCAGCGAAGTCTGAGGCCCTCGATGTCTCCCTCCCCAAATCCATATAGGATTCCATCCAGTCCAACTTTCCCTTTGCCTGGCCCTCACAGGGTATCAAATACTTAGGAATTCCTATTCATAGAGACCTCTCCCATCTATGTTATCTTAATTTTGGGCCCTTTATTGAACAATTCCATACAGACCACGGTTGGCAAGTTAGAACTGTAAGATTCACTACGTGAACCACTGGTGTTTTGTGGAAAAGCACATGTACACCGCGTTCCAAATTATTATGCAAAAAGTGTTTAGGAGTGATAAGGGAAGAATTTGTTTGTTTGTCAGTTAAACTCATTGATGGTGATGTGTGTCAGGGCTCTTTATATCACTGTAAGCAATTGCAGACACCTGTGCTAATTAGTTTGGCAGGTGTGTCCAATGAAAGGCAAGACTACTTAAGAAGGCTCTCTCACATTATTAAGCAGCCTACATTTTCTGCCAAAATGGGAAAGAAAAAGGATGTGTCGGCTGCTGAGAAGCAACAAATTGTGGAGTGTTTAGGTCAAGGCATGACTACAATCAACATTGTGCGATGATCAGGATGAAGTGTCTTGGCAATCAAGAAGTATGTAGCTGATTCACAGTACACACGTGTGCGTGCTGATAAGGGCAAATTGAGGACTCTTTCCTACAGGCAATTACGTCAGGTTGAAACAGCAGCGGCAAAAAAGCCTTGTCATAGCAGCAGACAAGTTTTTGAAGCTGCTTGTGCCTCCAACGTCCCCCGAACAACAAGATGCAGGGTCCTTCAGAGGTTTGCAGCTGTGCATATGCCATCCTGTCGACCTCCTCTATCCACTTCACACAAGCAGAAACGGCTCCAGTGGGCCAAACATTACATGAAGACTGATTTCAAAACTGTTTTGTTCACGGATGAGTGCCGTGCAGCGCTCGATGGTCCAGATGAATGGAGTGGAGGATGGCTGGTTGATGGACACCCCACGCAAACACGGCTACAGCGCCAACAAGGAGGAGGTGGAGTAATGTTTTGGGCTGGAATCATGGGGAGAGAGATTGTCGGCCCCTTTAGGATCCCTGAAGGCGCTAAAGATGAACTCCATAATGTATGTGGATTTTCTCAAACAGCACTTCCTGCCATGGTTCAAGAAGAAGAACCGTGTATTTCACAGCAAGATCATTTTTCTGCATGATAATGCACCATCTCATGCTGCACATAAAACATCTGCATCTCTGGCTGATATGGGCATAAAAGGGGACAAACTTATGGTGTGACCCCCATGCTCCCCTGACCTCTACCCCATTCAGAACCTTTGGAGCATCATTAAAAGGAGTGTCTATGATGGCGGGAGGCAGTTCACATCTAAGCAACAGCTCTGGGAGGGTATTCTGTCCTCATGCAAAACAATTGAAGCAGAAACCATCCAAAACCTGACAAATTCAATGGACGAGAGAGTTCAGAAGCTCCTTTCGAACAAGGGGTCCTATGTGAAAATGTAACATCACCTAGAATAAAGTTTTGAGTTGAAAACTGTTTGATTTCAGTTTCTAACAACCTGCTAATGCTTATAATTTCAAAAATGACCATTTTTTTGGTCTTTATTAAAATGAAAAGGTTGATCGAAAAGTTTGGGGGATCTAAGAGTGTGGCAACCCAGTAGTCATGATTACTTCGAATTCTGACAATATGAGGGTCATGCTGCAGGTAGTGCCGCAAGAAGGCACTTATGTGTCTTGCGCATCTCGGAGCCCCAAAATTATTTTCCGGGCTAGATGCAGCTAAAAATTATTTTTAATTTTAAATCTGGTGAAGCTTATTATAGATGGCCTAATAGGATCAGTGCTGCACACTGCTACAAAGCCCAAATTATTTTCCAGTCAAGATACAGATAAACATGATTAGTAATTTGAAAGCTTAAAACGGTTGGTAGGGTGATTTTAACCAATCATCAAGCTTTTACTCTCCCCAGGATGACACAGGGGTAGAAAAGTCGTTTCGGATCTATGATTTGTTCATCTTTATGAACGTGAGTCTGTCTACATTATCAGTGGAGAGCCGCGTGCGCTTATCTGTCAGCACACCACCAGCAGCGCTGAACACACGTTCAGACAGAACGCTGGCTGCGGGGCATGACAAGATCTCCAAGGCGTAAGTGGCTAGCTCCGGCCATTTATCCAGATTGGAAGCCCAAAAAGAGCAAGGGTCCAGTGACACAGTCGTGGCTTCAATGTTTACTTGGAGATACTCCTGTACCATCGTCTCTAGGCGTTGACTATGTGTCAGACTTCTTGTCTCCTGTGGCCTTGCAAAGGATGGGCTAAAAAAGTGGTGAAATGATTCCGCAAAATTGATGTTACCAGCAGATACTGTGGTTCTGTTACGGTTTGAGTGCTGAACACTTGACGGTCCCACGGTTGGCAAGTTGGAACTGTGAGATTCACTACGTGCACCACTGGTATTTTGTGGAAAAGCACATGTAAGATTCTGCAACAGTCTCTGCTGATACTCCTGCATGCGTGCATCCCTTTCTATGGCAGGAATAATTTCTGCAAATTTACTTTTGTACCGGGGATCTAACAGTGTGGCAACCCAGTAGTCAGGATTATTTCTAATTCTCACAATTCGAGGGTCATGTTGCAGGTAGTGCAGCAAGAAGGCACTCATGTGTGTTGCGCATCCAGGAGCACCAAGTCCCTGTTGTGTTGGTGGCGAGGTAACAATCATGCTTCCTTCCTCTGTCCTCTCCCCCCAACCTGGCACAACAGAAATGTGATCAAGGTCTCCCTCATCTGATGAGTCTTCCATCAGTTCGTCCTCCACTTCTTCCTGGGCTCCTGCACCTTCCTCACTAGTTTGGCTGCTACCATGCGCCCTGGTAAAACCATCTCCCCCACCCTCACATGCCTGCCGCCTTGGTGCTGCCGACCGTCTGGACCTTGCAGATGTTAGCCCTTCCGCATACAACTCCTCCTCCTCTACTTCCTCCACCTCCTCTTGTGCCACCACCTGACTCCGAATTCTGTTTAACATGTGCTCCAGCATGTAAATCACCGGAATAGTCATGCTGATAATGGCATCGTCAGCACTAAACATCTTCGTCGCCATTTCAAAACTGTGCAGAAGGGTGCATAGGTCCCTGATCTGAGACCACTCCTCCAGCGTGATTTGCCCCACCTCTGAATCTCGTTGGCCCAGGCTATACGTCAGAACGTATTGCACCAGGGCTTGTCGGTGCTGCCACAGTCGCTGCAACATGTGCAGAGTTGAATTCCACCGGGTAGGCACATCGCATTTTAGCCGGTGAAGTGGCAGGCCCAACGACTTCTGTAGAGATGTAAGTCGTTGAGCTGCGGGATGCGAACGGCGGAAGTGAGCACACAGCGACCGTGCCCTCTGCAGAAGGCCATCTAGTCTGGGATAGTGGGCTAAAAATTGCTGGACAACCAGGTTCAACACGTGAGCCATACAAGGCACGTGTGTGACATTGCCCCGGCGAAGGGCCGCACCCAGGTTTGCAGCATTGTCGCACACGGCCTTCCCTGGTTTCAGGTCCAGTGGAGACAACCATTCATGAAATTGGTTCTCCAGAGCTGACCACAACTCCTCAGCTGTGTGACTCACATTTCCCAGACATTTCAATGTAAAAACCGCCTGATGACGTTGAGCCCTACTGCCAGCATAGTAAGGAGGTGTGCAGGATCCCTTCTGCGCAGTTAGAAAGCTTGTGGCATGACCAGACAGGCTTTGGGTGCAGGTGGAAGACCGAGAGGAGGTTGAGGAGGCAGAAGCAGTGGAGGAACTTTGACATAAAGAGGATTGACGCACAACTCGTGGGGACGGCAAGACTTGGACAGCAGCCCCTTGTCCTCCTGTCACCATAGTTACCCAGTGCCCAGTCAGCGACATGTAACGCCCCTGTCCATGCCTACTCGTCCAAGTGTCTGTGGTGAAATGCACCCTGTCACACACAGAGTTTCTCAAAGAAGCGGTGATGTTGTGTGCGACATGCTGGTGGAGCGCAGGCACACCTTTGAGAAGTAGTGCCGACTGGGCATCTGGTACTGGGGCACTGCGACGGACATAAGGTCTCGAAAATCCTCTGTGTCCACCAGGCGGAAAGGCAGCATTTCTGTAGCCAAGAGCTTGCAGATGGTGAAATTCAACCTCTTAGCTTTCTCATGGCTAGGAGGAAATGGTCTTTTACTTGTCCACATCTGAGGGACCGAGGGCTGGCTATTGTGCTTAGACGGGGTTGATAAGGGTGTCCCCGGCAAACTGCCGGTCTGTGAGGAAGATGCAGGCGGACATGTTAGGTTGCCTTGATCCAAAGGTGGTGCTATCGATGTCGGACAGCGCTCAACACCAGCTGGTGTTACCACCTCCAAAGAAAATGATGACCTGCCAATCACGCTGGCTGTTGCGGGTAAAGAGGTGGCAGGTCTGCGCCCCAAAACAGGTGTGACTGCTGTCCCCCCAGTCACAGAGGATGAAGAGGCCGCGGATGCACAAGATATGGCAGACGGTGATTGGCCCGGCCGGCTAGGCCGCATTGTAGCACACTGAGCTTCCCACTGCAACTTATGCTTCATGTCCATGTGCCGGTTCATGCATGAAGTACTCAAACTATGTATTTTTTGGCCTCTACTTAGCTTTTGCTGACAAATGTTACAGATAACACGAGTTGGGTCATCTTTATCGATCTGAAAAAATGCCCAGGCTATGCAAGGCTTAGCACCCATGCGACCTGAAGAGCCACCACGACTTGTGGTGAGAGGCAGAGTTGTGTTTGAGGATGCAGTTGTTGACGTGCTTCCAGTACTACGTCTCTGTCCAGGAAGGAGCAACCTGACCTCGTCGTCACTAGCATCTTCCTCCACCTCCTCTGCTGACCTCATCTCTTGGCTGACTGTGGGTTGACAGTAAGTGGGATCTCCGACCTCATCATCATCACCCTGTGCGTTATCACACCCGTCGTCCTCAGAGCCAACCTGTTCCTGCCCTGACAAAAAACTAAAGTTGTCGCTCCAATCAGGTATTTGAGTCTTATCATCGTCTTCCTCATTGTCTCCACCAACAGGAGTTACAGTTTGGGAATGAGGGTCTACATTATGGTCAGAACCTTCTGCGTCTGGTCCTGGATCCGACTCATAAAGATTCTGGGCATCAGTGCAGATCATTTCCTAGTCTGGATTCACAGAAGCGCTGGAGTCGACCTCTGATTCCCAGGCTATAGTATGAGTAAACAGCTCTGCAGACTCAACCATCTGTTCTACCTCATACTCAGACGGGCAGCTGGAGATTTGGGAGCTGTGAGGAAGCAAGTGCGATTTGGGTGACACCTTTGAGGACTGGAGTATTTGTGATGTTGAAGTTGATGTGGAGGAGAGCCCACTTAAAGGAGCACTTGATATCCGTTGAAGCACCTGCTGTTTTTGTGCCTCATCTGGAATTTGTAGCGATTGGCGTGGCCGTAAGAAAGGGATCTTATCACATTGTCCGCTAAAAGAAGTAGACATTTTAGTTTGGCTGGAAGATGGTCTTTCTTCTGCACCTACCCCACGGACACAACCTTTTTTCCCCTTCCCAACACGCCTATTCCCCTTTCCACCAGCAGCAGGCCTTTTTCCACTCATTTTGGTGGTTAACTAATTCACAACTCTGGAGTTGTTTGCACAAAAAAACAATGGATGGTAACCGAGCAGAGCTGAGTGGCCAAACTGTGGTATTAGGCCAAAACTATTGGCTGGGTTAGATGCAGAAAAAAATTATTTTTAATTTGCAACCTGATGGAGGTCAGTATAGATGGACTAATAGAACAAGTCCCACACGCTGCTAGAAGCCCAAATATTTTTTCAGAGATAAATGAAGAAAAAAATTATTTTTAATTTGCAACCTGATGGAGGTCAGTATAGATGGACTAATAGACCAAGTCCCACACACAGCTAGAAGCCTAAATATTTTTTCAGAGCTAGATGCAGAAAAAAATTATTTTTAATTTGCAACCTGATGGAGGTCAGTATAGATGGACTAATAGACCAAGTCCCACACACTGCTAGAAGCCCAAATATTTTTTCAGAGCTAGATGCAGAAAAAAATTATTTTTAATTTGCAACCTGATGGAGGTCAGTATAGATGGACTAATAGACCAAGTCCCACACACCGCTAGAAGCCCAAATATTTTTTCAGAGCTAGATGCAGAAAAAAATTATTTTTAATTTGCAACCTGATGGAGGTCAGTATAGATGGACTAATAGACCAAGTCCCACACACTGCTAGAAGCCCAAATATTTTTTCAGAGCTAGATGCAGAAAAAAATTATTTTTAATTTGCAACCTGATGGAGGTCAGTATAGATGGACTAATAGACCAAGTCCCACACACTGCTAGAAGCCCAAATATTTTTTCAGAGCTAGATGCAGAAAAAAAATATTTTTAATTTGCAACCTGATGGAGGTCAGTATAGATGGACTAATAGACCAAGTCCCACACACCGCTAGAAGCCCAAATATTTTTTCAGAGCTAGATGCAGAAATTTTTTTTATTCAATTTGCAACCTGATGGAGGTCAGTATAGATGGACTAATAGACCAAGTCCCACACACTGCTAGAAGCCCAAATATTTTTTCAGAGCTAGATGCAGAAAATTTTTTTATTCAATTTGCAACCTGATGGAGGTCAGTATAGATGGACTAATAGACCAAGTCCCACACACTGCTAGAAGCCCAAATATTTTTTCAGAGCTAGATGCAGAAAAAAATTATTTTTAATTTGCAACCTGATGGAGGTCAGTATAGATGGACTAATAGACCAAGTCCCACACACTGCTAGAAGCCCAAATATTTTTTCAGAGCTAGATGCAGAAAAAAATTATTTTTAATTTGCAACCTGATGGAGGTCAGTATAGATGGACTAATAGACCAAGTCCCACACACCGCTAGAAGCCCAAATATTTTTTCAGAGCTAGATGCAGAAAAAAAATATTTTTAATTTGCAACCTGATGGAGGTCAGTATAGATGGACTAATAGACCAAGTCCCACACACTGCTAGAAGCCCAAATATTTTTTCAGAGCTAGATGCAGAAAAAAATTATTTTTAATTTGCAACCTGATGGAGGTCAGTATAGATGGACTAATAGAACAAGTCCCACACGCTGCTAGAAGCCCAAATATTTTTTCAGAGATAAATGAAGAAAAAAAATATTTTTAATTTGCAACCTGATGGAGGTCAGTATAGATGGACTAATAGACCAAGTCCCACACACTGCTAGAAGCCCAAATATTTTTTCAGAGCTAGATGCAGAAAAAAATTATTTTTAATTTGCAACCTGATGGAGGTCAGTATAGATGGACTAATAGACCAAGTCCCACACACTGCTAGAAGCCCAAATATTTTTTCAGAGCTAGATGCAGAAAAAAATTATTTTTAATTTGCAACCTGATGGAGGTCAGTATAGATGGACTAATAGACCAAGTCCCACACACCGCTAGAAGCCCAAATATTTTTTCAGAGCTAGATGCAGAAAAAAATTATATTCAGTTTGCAACCTGATGGAGGTCAGTATAGATGGACTAATAGAATGATGCTATGCCCAAAAGATTTTACTTCACTAGGTGCAGTAAAAAAATTGGTATTCTATACACAGGTGGTATATCTTGCAACACAGATAGGCTACTCCACTGACTAACACACTCTGCAATAGGCCAAAAAGGATTAGCTTTGCTAGATTCAGCCAAATGCTGTGAAAAAAACTTGCACAGCGCTGGCACAGACCTGCCTGGCAAAAACTGATAGGAACTGATGTAACCTAGTCCTGAAAAGGACTCCAATTACAATTAGTCTTTACTCCCACAATCTATCTATTTAAGAGCACAGACCTGCCTGATAAAAGTCGTAGGAAATGCTGTAACCTAGTCCTTAAAAGGACTGCAATCACAACTATTCCCTACTCCCAAGCTATCTGTATATTTGTGCGAAAATTGGCTTGAAATTAACAAGGTATAGCGCACACAGCAACAGCGGTGCCGTCTAACACGCAGCTGCAGCAGTGAGAAAATGGTGGCGACGGGGAAAATGGCTTGGTCTTATAGGGCAAGGACATGTGACATACACTGCCAATCACACATGCCCTTGCTTGTGTGAAAAAAAGCACTTCGCTCCGTGTGTGCGCTGCTGATAGGCTGACAGATTGCACCTCCCCACTGCAAATGCGGGAAAGAGAAAAAAAAATGGAGATCTTCATTGTTCCTGCAGAGATCCATCCCCTGCCCCTCCCCCCGCCCTGCTGTACACTCAAACTGCGTATTAACATTAATTTTCATCATTACTGAGAAAAAATCCAGTTATGATTTTGGTGCACGAACAGTTATCGAACATAACCTCGAACAGCCGAATTTTTCTCAAATTGTTCGTGTTCGCCGACCGGCTCGAACACCGCCCAAAACAGCTCGAATTTGAGATTGGCGAACAGTTCGAGTAGAACAACGCTCATCTCTACTCCTTATTCTAAAAAGTCATCTGAAAGTGCAGTTAAATCATAAGGGAATCTGCCACCCGGTTTTAGATGCCCCATCTGAGAGCAGCATGATATAAGGGGTGAGACCCTGATTACAGTGATATCTCACGCTTTTTGCTGCTTGCTGCTATTTTGATAAAATCAGTGTTTTATCTGCTGCAGCTCTAGTAGTTCTCTGAATGCTGAGCTTTGTATAACCTCGCCCACACCACTGATTGGCAGCTTTCCGCCAATCAGTGGTGGGGATCGGGTTATACAGAGCACATGAATACGGAGGACTACCTAGCAGCAGGCTTACTAGTCCTCTAGTGATAATCTCCTGCTGATAAAACTGTCATTTTATAAAAACTACAGCAAGCAGCCCAATAAATAACACATCGCTGGAATCAGGGTCTCTGCCTATACATTATGTTGCTGTCAGATTAGATAGCAAAAACCTGGTGACAGATTCACTTTAAGGGGGTTATCCTGTTTCAGACAACCCCTATTCCAACATAGCATTTTTTTTTTTTTAAGAAACAAACCGTGCTTCAAACCACATATCCAAGCCCTTTCCACTTCCTGCCAACGTCAACTCAAAAACATCTCCCGGATCCGCACATTCCTCAACCACAAATCTGCAAAAATACTAGTACACGCCCTCATCATCTCCTGCCTCGATTATTGCAACCTCCTGCTCTGTGGCCTCCCCTCCAACACTCTTGCACCCCTCCAATCTATCCTAAACTCTGCTGCCCGACTAATCCACCTGTCCCCCCGCTATTCCCCGGCCTCTCCTCTCTGTCAATCTCTTCACTGGCTCCCCATTGCCCAGAGACTCCAGTTCAAAACCCTAACCATGGTGACGCGCCCCCAGGGCCGTGGGGTACTCGGCAGCCGGGCCTCTAGATGCCGGTTGGCAGGGGATATCACGGTGGCTGGCCCAGTCCGTGACCCAGGGCGGTCAGTGCAAAAAGGGGTTATTGTTAGAAAGTTTGTGACGCCACCTGTTGTGTCTGGTGAGGATCACCAGCGCTGCAACAGTCCTCTGAGGCAGATGTTAGGGCAGCAAGTGATAGGACGGCTCCCCACAGGTGGAGCAGGCCTCAGGGCAGTGTAAGATGGAGTGGTGGTCGGGCTGGGCATTGTAGTGCAGGGGGAACAATAGTGCCGCTGAAAGAATGGACGGAGGCAATGCAGTGCAGTCATCCAAGATTTTACTCACAGTTCTTAAGACACTTCACAGGTGCACTGTGCAGGTAAAGGCCTCCCTCATCGCGCTGCGTTCACCGGGCAGGGGTTCAATCCTTCCTCAGGCAATTTGGGAATACCTGGCAGAACCCCACTTTCTCGTGTTCCTATTTTGACCGTCTTCACACTGGGTCTTTCTCCCTCCTGCTCTGCGCTGCCCACTCTCAATCCTGCTCGGGTGCTCTGAAGTCCTTCCAGTACGTCGGATCCTGGACCTACTTGACCCTCCTGGGGATTAGAATGCTGCAACGATCCCTCTGTCTTCTGACAGATGCGGGGCGTACGGGTGCCGTCCTGCACGCACCGTACCCACTGGGATCCTTTCTGTAGAACGGAGCCTACTCCCTGCTCCCCACCTGGGCCTCCTGACTTCGCCCTACTTGTGGAGCAGATGTCCTAATGAGACTCTGCCCCCGGACTGTTCTTCTGAACTGTCCCGAGCTGTTCTTCTGAACTGCTCCATAGAACTGACCTAACTGAACTCTTCAGACTTGGGCCTCACTGGCTAGGCCCGCCTCTGGAGCAGAGCTCCTGCAGAGCCTCTGCTCCTCTCACTCTCCTCCTCTGACTGAACACACTCTCTAAGATGGCTTCCCTATTTATATCTCCTTCTACGAGTGCTTCCTCTAACTACTTCCTCCACCCACACCCACTACTGGTTCCCCCTACCTTTGGTTCCCCCCACTCCAGCCAGGGACAGGGCTCAGCAGAAAACACATTGCATCTTGCCCTTCCAGCTGGCCTAGAGCAGTGTAGTGTTGGATGCAGGTGTTGGGGTTCCGGGCAGCACTCCCTCCTTACCTGAGAGAAGAGAGACACCACACCTCTGGTTGAGGTGCAGTACCTCTGTGGCGACTGAACCCTCAGGGGCGCCACAATGGCATACAAAGCCATTCACAACCTGTCTCCCCCATATATCTTGTGTTTCAATGTTTTTTATCGAAATTTTTTATAAACCTTCATACATCTCTGACCTAGTCTCCCAGTACTTACCTGCATGCAGCCTCTGATCCTCACAAGATCTCCTTTTCTACTCCCCTCTTATCTCCTCTTCCCACAATCGCATACAAGATTTCTCCTGTGCATCCTCCCTACTCTGGAACTCTCTACCCCAACATATCAGACTATCGCCTACCGTGGAAACCATCAAAAGGAACCTGAAGACCAATGCCCACCCACCCTGCTCCCTCTCTTTGGAGCACTCTGGAACACCCGTTATGTCTGCAACAAGCTCCATTTTGTCCACGACCTCTTTACCTCTCGTCATCTCTTTTTCCTCCGACACTGCCTCCCCTGCTGCTCTGTGTTACGGTGGCCTCCACTTCACCCACACTCCTCGCCCTGGTAACAGACATGGTGAAGGAGTGGGTCTTCTCCTTTCTACCAAATGCACCTTTAGCCCTATCCCACCTCTACCCTCCCTTACTCTCCCTTCTTTTGAAGTCCACTCTGTCCTCATCTACTCTCCTTCCAATTAGCTGTCATATACCGACCTCCAGGCCCAGTCACTGCCTTTATTGACCAATTCTCCACCTGGCTTCTTTACTTTCTCTCTGCTGACATTGCACAATCATCATGGGTGATTTCAACATCCCCACTGACACTGGCCAGTCAACAGCATCCAAATTCCTGTCGCTTACTTCATCCTTTGGACTTACTCAGTGGTCCTCCTCAGCCACCCACACAGACGGACACACACTAGACCTCATCTTCTTCACCCAACTCTGCTCCCTATCTAACCTCACAACCTCCCCCCTACCCCTATCTGACCACTGTCTACTCACTTTCTCATCCCTGTCCTCCTCACCTGTCACACATGTCCAGCAACTAGCAAACCCCCTCAGAAATCTTGCATATCTAGACACTCACACACTCTCTGACTCTGTTCTACCACTGACATCCATATCTTTACTCCACGACACTGACAGCACCACTGCTTTCTACAATGCCACTCTTACATCAGCTATTGACGCGGTCGCCCCTCTTGTGCATGGCAGAGCGCGACGAGTCAATAGGCAACCCTGGCACAACACCCTCACTAAACCGCTTTGGCAAGCGTCCAGAGATGCGGAACGGCGTTGGAAGAAAACACATTCGCAAGATGACTTCACTGCATTCAAACAACAACACTCGCATTCAAATCAGCCCTCGCCTCTGTTAAGCAGGCCTACTTCACAATTCTCATATCTTCCTTATCCTACAACCCCAAACAGTTATTCAACACTTTTAACTCTCTCCTCCGCCCACCACAGCCTCCTCCGACCTCCGTTATCTCTGCTGAGGAGTTTGCCACACACTTCAAAAACAAGATTGACCAAACACGGCAAATCTTTACTGTCCGACCACCACAACCCCTTTGTTTCCCAGACCATTGCCCTTCCCCCATAACCTCCCTTTCCAACATCATGGAAGGAGACCTCACTCATCTCCTTTCCAAATCACACCTCACCACTTATGCACTTGACCCCATCCCAGCCCCCCCAACCTCACCCCCACACTCATCCCATCCCTAACCCATCTTTTCAACCTATCACTAACTTCTGGTACCTTCCCCTCTGCCTTCAAACATGCCACAATCACTCCCATCCTCAAAAAGCCATCCCTCAACCCTACCGCCTTGTCCAGCTACCGCCCCATATCGCTTCTCCAATTTGCCTCCAAACTCCTTGAGCAACACGTTCACGCTGAACTTTCCTCTCACTTCTCATCAATCTCTCTCTTCAATAACCAGCAATCGGGTTTCCGCCCCCACCATTCAACCAAAACTGCCCTTACCAAAATTACTAATGACTTACTTACAGACAAAGCTAACAGACAATTCACTGTACTCCTTCTTCTTGACCTGTCCTCTGCCTTCGACACAGTTGACCACTGCCTCCTACTGCAGATCCTCTCTTCCTTTGGAGTCAAAGACCTTGCCCTATCCTGGATCTCCTCATACCTTTCCAACCGCACTTTTAGCGTCTCCCACTCCCACACTACCTCCTCATCCCGCCACCTCTCTATTGGAGTCCCTCAAGGTTCTGTCCTAGGACCCCTACTCTTCTCAATCTATACCCTTGGCCTGGGACAGCTCATAAAATCCCATGGCTTCCAGTACCATCTGTACGCTGATGACACCCAGATCTACCTCTCTGGCCCAGATGTCCCCTATCTGCTGTCCAGAATTCCAGCATATCTATCAGCCATATCTTCCTTTTTCTCCTCTCGCTTCCTCAAGCTCAATGTGGACAAAACTGAACTCATCATCTTTCCTTCATCTCGCATATCTTCCCCACCTGATCTTTCTATCACAATAAATGACATCACACTTTCCCCTGTACTGGCAATCCTCTGCCTCGGAGTAACCCTTGACTCTGCCCTGTCCTTCTAACCCCAAATCCAGGCTCTTGCAACCTCCTATCACCTCCAGCTCAAAAATATTTCCAGAATCTGTCCTTTCCTCAACCCTCAATCTACTAAACTGCTTGTGCATGCCCTCATCATCTCCCGCCTCGACTACTGCAACATCCTCCACTGTGACCTACCTGCTAACACTGTCGCACCCCTCCAGTCCATCCTCAACTCTGCTGCGCGACTGGTTCATCTCTCGCCTCGCTACTCCTCTGCTACCCCCCTTTGCAAGTCCCTTCACTGGCTCCCAATTTCCCAGCATATCCAGTTCAAACTACTAACACTGACCTTCAAAGCCATCCATAACCTTTCTCTTCCATACATCTCTGAACTAATCTCCCGATATATATTCCCTTACGTAATCTCCGGTCCTCCCAAGACCACCTCCTCTCCTCCTCACTTATTAGTTCCTCACCCAATCGCCTCCAAGATTTCTCCCGAATATCCCCCATCCTAGGGAAATCTGTGCCCCAACATGTCTGATTAGCCTCCACATTTGGATCCTTCAGACGGAACCTGAAAATCCATCTCTTCAAACAAGCTTACAGCCTGCCATGACCTTGCTTGCTGCCACCTGAACAACGCCAGAGCTACTGCAACCCCCCAACCTACTGTCTTTCCCCATTCCTGTAGAATGTAAGCCTGCAAGGGCAGCGTCCTCTTCCCTCTGTAGCAGTCTATCATTGTTAGTTTGTTTACTGTAAGTGCTATCTGTATTTTGTATGTAACCCCTTCTAATGTACAGCACCATGGAATCAATGGCGCTATATAAACAAATAATAATAATAGTGGCTGAAATTTTTGCCCATTCTTTCTTGCACACTCGCTCTAGCTCAGTGAGATTGGATGGAGGCGTCTGTGAGCAGCAATTTTCAAGTCTTGCTACAGATTCTCAAAGAGATTTAGATCTGGACTGTGACTGGGCCATTCACACACATGTATAAGCTTTTATTTAGACCAGGGGTCCTCAACCTGTAGCTTGAGAGCCACATGTAGCTCGCGGGCCCGTGATGTGTGGCTCGTGGCTGTCTGCCAGCTTAGTGCATTAGCACCAGGTGTAGCAAACTGCTATTGAGAGTAGATCTCTAGATAGTGACGTTTGTGTGTATCCCTGTACAGAAGAGCAGATCTGAATGGGGGTAAGATAGGAAACTCTGGAGCTTGGCATATTGCCCTGGTGTGATTTCAGTGGAAAAGCTTTGGCTGTCATTATATTGGTAATAGGGGTTCTGGGTGTCACTACTGTGAGTGGGTCAGGAGCTGGATGTGGCTCGCAACCCTCTTTCATAGCTGAATGTGGCTCTCAAGGTCAGAAAGGTTGGGGACCTCTAATCTAGACCATTCCACTGTATCTCTGGCAGTATGTTTAGGGTCGTTGTTCTGCTGGAAAGTGAACCTACACCCCAGTCTCAAGTCTTTTGCAGCCTCTAACAGGTTTTCCTCCAGGATTTCCCTCCATCTTCCCATCAACTCTGACCAGCTTCTTTGTCTCTGCTGAAGAAAAGCATCCCCACAGCTTGATGTTGTCACCACCATATTTGACGGTGGGGGTGTTTTTTTAGGATGATGTGTAGTGTTAGGTTTCCACCACACATAACATTTTCTTTTTAGCCCAAAAACTTCTACTTTGGTCTCATCTTAACAGAACACCTTTTTCCACGTGCTAGCTATGTCTCCTACATGGCTTTTTGCAATAAGCAATATGAAAGCATCAAAATGTGATCAAACCAAATATAAAGAATAAGAGCCACAACAGACCACATACCACAAAGTATGTACAGTACCTAGTCACAGATCTACATAAGCGTACACAAATGAACGCAGAATTACCGAAGCCAATAAAGATAAGGAAAAAATATGGTAGTATAGAGGTAAACAAAAAATGGAAAAAATTGAAAAAATAGCCAGGGGTCACTGAGCTCACATACCGACACAAACAGTGTATGGCAAGGTGGGAAAAAGGGGGGAGAAAGGAGAGGATCTAGCCTGTCCCCATGGTAGCTGGACTCAACTAGCCCTACCTACCGTGGAGGTTGGCACCCTAAGGGAAACGAGAATGGCGCCCCACTCGTCGATGGCTGACCCTCTCTAAGATAACCCTGATTGGCCCTCTCACTATAAAAAAAGAGTTGAAGGATAGTTGTTCATTTAAACCTGAGGGTTGTGTTGTCCTGTGCCAGAAAATCCACTTGCATTCTTTTTGTAGGATTTTCTGATCCCAATTACCACCTCTGACTGAGGGTGCAATCCTGTCAATTCCCATAAACTGAATGAAGTTAACATCATCCCCATGATTGATATTAATGTGATTCGATATCGGGGTGTCACGTTTGTTTACAATATCACGGACATGTTTTCTTATCCTTCTTCTAAATTCCCGTCTAGTCTTGCCCACATATTCTATTCCACAACGGCATGTAGCTTTATAAATCACTCCTGTTGTGCGACAGTTGATAAAATGACGTATAGCATACTCTTTCCCAGTCACATTCCCTACCAAGGATCTGCCCTTTATCACGGATTTACATGCGCAGCAATTGCCACAACTGTAGCAACCCTTTGTCTGGTTACCCAACCATGATGGATCTGATGTTTCTTTGAAAAAACTATGAACCAACCTGTCCTTGAGCGATCTGCCTTTACGAAAGGTAATCTGAGGAAAGGGACCTACCGTATCTTTGATGTCTGCATCCATAAGTAAGATCGGCCAGTGGCGTTTCAAAATCTCTCTGACTCCCTTGGCCCCACTGGAGAAGGTAGTAATGAACCTTGAAATCTCCTCCTTTTCTTTCATAACCTTTGGGGTCAACAAAGTCTTTCGATCTCTAGATAGTGAGTCATTATAGGCCTCAGCAAGTATGTATTCAGGATAGCCTCTCTCTACAAAACGTCCACGTAAATCATGGGCCTGTTTCTTAAAAGTACCGAGATCAGAGCAATTCCTGCGTATCCTTAAATATTGTCCTTTCGGAATTCCTCTCTTAAGAGGGCCAGGATGACTACTCTCTCATCTCAAGAGAGAGTTTGTAGCCGTTGGTTTCCTATAGTTACTAGTGCTCAATTCACCAGTGTTATTTCTCTGAACACAGACATCAAGAAACGGTAGTTTGTTATAATTGCATTCATGTGTGTATCTTAAACCAATGTTGTTCACATTAAGTTGTGTAACGAAATCACCAAACGAAGATTCCGATCCCCTCCAGATAACAAAAATGTCGTCAATGTAGCGGAGCCAAACAATGACGTTGTCACTCAGAGGGATGGCTGGTTCACAAAAGACCATAGTTTCCTCCCACCAGCCCAGGAAAAGGTTAGCATACGAGGGGGCACAGGGGCTCCCCATCGCGGTACCCCTGAGCTGGTGGAAGTACTTCCTATCAAAAAGAAAAAAATTATTTTTGAGACAAAATTCCAGAGGACGCAAGACAAAGGTATTGTGTCTATGAAACTGACGACCTCTAGTGCTCAAATAGTGGTCAACGGCTAGTAATCCCAATGCATGAGGAATGGAGGCATAAAGTGCTTCCACATCAATGCTGCACAACAGCATATCAGGTTCCAAACAAATTCCATCTAATTTACTCAAAGGGTCCGTTGTGTCGTTGTGTACGAGCTCAGTGACCCCACAAATGGCTTAAGTATACAATCAAGGTAAACACCCAATTTTTGTGTTAGACTGTCGGTCCCTGCCACTATAGGTCTACCCTTTAAGGGATTAAGCCCTTTATGAATTTTGGGTAAACAATAAAAAGTGGCCATGATCGGAAATTGTGGATAGAGAAATTCTCTTTCTTTACTATCCAGGACCCAAGCAGCAACCCCTTCATCAACAAGAAGCTTCAGCTCCCTTAAGAGACCGTTGGTGGGATTAGTGGTTACAACCTCGTAACTAGTATGGTCATTCAATAATGTCAGACATACATAGTAACATAGTAACATAGTTTGTAAAGCCGAATAAAGACTTGCGTCCATCAAGTTCGACCTGTTAGTTCTGTAATTGCTAAAGTTGATCCAGAGGAGGGCAAAAACCCCAAATGATTTAGCCAATCTTCACCTGAGGAAAAATTCCCTCCCGACTCTGAAACCAGCAGTCAGAATAAATCCCTGTATCAACTTACTATTTTATCCTATTTTTAAGTATATGCTGAAATCTGCCTGGTATCTAGAAATGCATCCAGTCCCCGCTTGAACTGGTTTAGTGAATCCGACATTACCGTCTCCTCACTCAGTGAATTCCATATTCTCACTGCTCTTACTGTAAAGAACCCCTTCCTATGCTGGTGCTGAAACCTTTTCTCTTCCAGTCTTAGTGAGTGCCCTCTTGTCCCCTAACATATTTGTACACATTTATTATGTCCCCCCTCAACCTTCTCTTTTCCAGGCTGAATAGTCCTAGTTTTGCCAACCTCTCTGGGTATTGCAGTCCCTCCATTAGGTTCTTATATTCACAAGTATTCATTACCACTATATTCCCACCTTTGTCAGACTGCTTGATGGTTATACTCTTGTCACTCTCAAGATTGCAAAGACTCTGCATTTCAAGCCTAGTCAAATTGTTTTTATAAAAAGGTTTTTTACGAGGTAAATCCATAATGTCCAGAGTAGCGAGATCAAGAAAAACTTCAATGGATCCAGGATCACCAGACACTGGAGGCATATTTCTACTTTTATTTTTAAGGGGGGTAAAAGGACCATTCCCATGGTCCAGCCACTAAAGCATATCCAACGAATGGGGGCATGATTATAGGCACTTTACTCCCCTGATGATCAAAGGGAAACGCATCGGGAGCCTGCCTGCGTTGAGACTGCATACCCATCATTAATGGAGGATCAGATAAGTTGAAAAATTTCCTCTATGATTATATAATAATGTTTAATGCCACAAAATAGTTTATTCAGTTGTGGATATAATGAATACATTTGTGCTGTTGTTGTTCTATATGGTTGGCTGAGTAGCTTTATACATTTACTAGCATATACCTTTCCCATACGCTGTGTATTGTATCTACATCAATACCTTATCTTATTTGGCTGAATTATGGATGGGAAATAGCTAGAGAGGACACGGTTGTTTGGTGGACTATACCAGCGAGATTATCTTTGTTAGTATTCATCATTTACCTGAGAAATCAGTTCCTCAAAGGTCTTGTATGACCTATTTTTTTTATATAGGAACATCATCAGGATAAGGATAAGTTTCCTATTGTGTCGTAATATTATTGTACTTTGGTACTTCTTGTACTTATGCATGCACCTTGCACCTTTTTGAACCTTTTTTTAAAATAATACTGAATAAAAGGTTATGTTTTACCCTCTTGCTATTTATTATAACTAACTGGGTAGCACTTTTTTGCTATTTATGGCTTTTTGTAAACTGCAGACGTGACTTCTTATGCCATGCTTTCTTCTTGCCAGTCTTCCATAAAGGGCAGATTTGTGGATTATATGACTAATAGTTGTCCTGTTGACAGAATCGCACACCTGAGCTGTGGATCCCTGCAGCTCCTTCAGAGTGACCATGGACCTCTTGACTGCTTCCTTAAGTAGTGCTCTCCTTGCTTGGGTTGTCACTTTGGCTGGACAGCCATATCTTGGTGCGTTTGTGACTCGCCCCCTGGGCCGTGGGGCACCCGGAACCGGGCTTCTGTACGATGCTGGGGGTAGTAGTGGCAGCCCGATCCTGTGGCTCAGGGTGGTCAGACCAAATTGTGTGGCAGTCTATTTATCAGTGTTTTGTGAATGTCCGACTACGCCACCCGTGGATTGCGGTCAGAGATAACCGCCGCTGCGAGGCAGACCGCTGAGGCTGATGTTGATGTGCAGCACAGGGGTAGGATAACTCCCCACGGGAGTTAACTCCTCGGTTCATGTTCCCATGGTAGATGGCGAGCAATGGTCTTCAGGCAGCTGAAACAATTCACAAAAATAAAAATGCATCAGCTCTAAAGAGCACGGCTGCTCCGTAGTCAGTAATGTCGCCTTACTGCACTGAAGTGGTGCAGACATACACAGTATATAGTGGGTGTACATATCCAGGCACAACCTAGAAGGAGGTAGATACAGTACATTTTACTTATCTCCTGAACTCTGTGTAACATTAAAATATTAGTTCATAATTACTCAATTATGTTGCAGCCATATAAAAGCTTGTACAATTTATAAGGTCAATGTTGACTTATGGGATTGCTACTTACAAGAGTCAGAGACCATTTGTGCTTCCTCTGTGAAGAGGCTCTCTGCATATTTTATTTCCCAAGGAGCATTGCTTGGTTTATAAGTCTCCCTACACCACCTCAGTGGTCTCATTAAAGGGAATCTGTCACCAGATCGTTTGCTACTTAATCTGAGTGCAACATACTGTAGAGACAGAGACCCTGATTCCAGCCATGTGTCACTTACTGGGCTATTTGGTGTAGTGTTATTATTATTTATTATTATAGTACCATTTATTCCATGGCACTTTACATGTGAAAAAGGTGTATACATAGAAAAAATAATTACAATAATCTTGAACACAATGTGACGGCGACTGGTACAGGAGGAGAGAGGACCCTGCCCGCGAGGGCTCACAATCTACAAGGGATGGGTGAGGATACAGAAGGTCAGGGTAGAGCTGGTCGTGCAGCGGTATGGTGGAGTGAGGGCTACTGCAGGTTGTAGGCTTGTCAGAAGAGGTAGGTCTTCAGGTTCCTTTTGAAGGCTTCCATGGTAGGCGAGAGTCTGATATGTTGGGGTAGAGAGTTCCAGAGTAGGAGGGATGCACAGGAGGAATCTTGCATGCAATTGTGGGAAGAAGAGATAAGAGGGGAGTAGAGAAGGAGATCTTGTGAGGATCGGAGGTTGCATGCAGGCCAGTACCAGGAGACTAGGTCACAAATGTAAGGAGGAGACAGGTTGTGGATGGTTTTGTATACCAAGGTTAGGGTTTTGAACTGGAGTCTCTGGGCAATGGGGAGCCAGTGAAGAGATTGACAGAGGGGAGAAGCCGGGGACTAGTGGGGTGACAGGTGGATTAGTCGGCCAGCACAGTTTAGGATGGATTGGAGGGGTGCGAGAGTTGTAGAAAGGAGGCCACAAAGCAGAAGGTTGCAGTAGTTGAGGCGGGAGATGATGAGGGCGTGCACTAGTGTTTTTGCAGATTCATGGTTGAGGAATGTGAGGATCCGGGAGATATTTTTGCGTTGGAGTCGGCAGGAAGTGAAAAGGGCATGGGGATATGTGGTTTGAAGGAGAGATTAGAGTCCAGGGTTACCCAAAGGCAGCGAGCTTGTGGGACTGGGGAGAGTGGACAGCCATTGAGGTTGATAGATAGGTCAGATGAGGGGGTTGAGTGAGATGGGGGAAAGATGATGAATTCTGTTTTATCCATGTTAAGTTTTAGAAATCTAGCAGAGAAGAAGGATGAAATAGCAGATCAACATTGTGGGATTCTGGTTAGTAGGAAGGAGATATCGGGTCCAGATAGGTAGATCTGTGCGTCATCAGCATAGAGGTGATACTGAAAGCCGTGAGACTATGAGCTGTCCCAGGCCAAAAGGTGTAAATTGAGGTGTAAATTCATATTCATGAGCCACACAACTGATTGGCAGCTTTCTCCCTATGCACAGTGTACATAGAAAGCAGCCAATCAGTGGTGTGGGCAGGGTTATAAAGAGTTCTGCATTCAGAGAACTGGTAGATCTGAAGCAGAAAAAATAATGCTATTCTCAAAATGACAGCAAGGAGACCAGTAAGTGACACAACACTAGAATCAGGGTCTCTGCCCCTATATTATGCTGCTCTCAGATGGTGTAGCAAAAAACCTAGCGACAGATTCCTTTGAAGGTTGTAAGGTGATTACACGCGTGTCCTGGTGCTGAGTTGCTGCATAAGTCAGATTTATCTCGGAATTGAAATGCACTCTAAAATGTGTCAATTTCACAATATAGCAGATCCAATGATGTTACAGTATCAGAAATGACTCTTATTTATTATCTATAGGTAACTCACCCCCTGCCCTGGTTCCAAAGAGGCGCCTACATGGCAAGGGACCTGAGAAGGCTGAATGACTTTTATCAAGTTCCTTTACGGAGACCAAGTGATGTCTTTAATGTTATGATTAATGAAGGTTAGTATTTCCTGTGTCTGAGAAGGAATAGGAGGGTAGGATGGCCGTGTGGTGCAAAATAGGGACTGCAAAACCACCATTTACCCATATACTTCTATCCTATGTATCATGTAACATCACCTTTCCTGGGTGAGGACTATGCTATAAGTGTGGTGAGCCGGCAGCATGTGAACGCTATACTCACCTAAACATTGTTACAGAGCAAGGACCCCTTCATGGCAGCGATGTCCCCCAATAGCAGTGGCCCCGTTCAGCAGGATAATGCCTTTACCACTCTGCAAAAACTACTCAGGAACATTTTGAAGAACCTGTCAAAAAGCCAAAGAATAAATGTTAGTTCCGTTCTTGGACACAGTTCAGGTCTTTGAATTATTTGGACTTTATTTATTATTATCCTAAGTCATATTGCACGACTCGTTAAAGGGTTGATTGTGACTTGTAGGATTGCTGCTTCCAATAGGTGGCGCTATAGAGTTCAAGTCCTCTTTTTCTCTGAAGAGGCAATTTGCATATTGGCCTTTACAGGGAGCCTTTCAGCCATGCGGTTTGTGACTGCTGCTCAGATGTCACATCCAGAGTTCCTCGAGGAGGTCTCCAGGAAGTTGTGGATGCGGATCTGCTCTGAGGTTGCTGTTACATTGTGTGCTATAGTATTCTTTCCATTAGCTTCTGATAACTGTACTTTTTGTTCCATTATATTACTTGGTAAAGGACAAGGAACACAGATCTAGTTATTTATTCTTCCACTGTGGGGTAAACTACAGATGTGGCATATCGCACATAGCACAGTGAGAAAAGTCCACACCTACAGTGGTGGCCAAAAGTATTGGCACCCCTGCAATTCTGTCAGATAATACTCAGTTTCTTCCTGAAAATGATTGCAATCACAAATTCTTTGGTATTATTATCTTCATTTAATTTATCTTCAATGAAAAAACACAAAAAGAATTGTCCTAAAGCCAAATTGGATATAATTCCACACCAAACCTAAAAAAGGGGGTGGACAAAAGTATTGGCACTGTTTGAAAAATCATGTGATGCTTCTCTAATTCGTGTAATTAACAGCACCTGTAACTTACCTGTGGCACCTAACAGGTGTTGGCAATAACTAAATCACACTTGCAGCCAGTTAACATGGATTAAAGTTGACTCAACCTCTGTCCTGTGTCCTTGTGTGTACCACATTGAGCATGGAGAAAAGAAAGAAGGCCAAAGAACTGTCTGAGGACTTGAGAAACCAAATTGTGAGGAAGCATGAGCAATCTCAAGGCTACAAGTCCATCTCCAAAGACCTGAATGTTCCTGTGTCTTCCGTGCGCAGTGTCATCAAGAAGTTTAAAGCCCATGGCACTGTGGCTAACCTCCCTAGATGTGGACGGAAAAGAAAAATTGACGAGAGATTTCAACGCAAGATTGTGCGGATGGTGGATAAAGAACCTCGACTAACATCCAAACAAGTTCAAGCTGCCCTGCAGTCCGAAGGTACAACAGTGTCAACCCGTACTATCCGTCGGGTTCTGAATGAAAAGGGACTGTATGGTAGGATACCTAGGAAGACCCCACTTCTTACCCCGAGACATAAAAAAGCCAGGCTGGAGTTTGCCAAAACTTACCTAAGAAAGCCTAAAACGTTTTGGAAGAATGTTCTCTGGTCAGATGAGACAAAAGTAGAGCTTTTTGGGAAAAAGCATCAACAGAGTGTACAGGAAGAAAAAAGAGGCATTCAAAAGAAAAGAACACGGTCCCTACAGTCAAACATGGCAGAGGTTCCCTGATGTTTTGGGGTTGCTTTGCTGCCTCTGGCACTGGACTGCTTGACCGAGTGCATGGCATTATGAAGTCTGAAGACTACCAACAAATTTTGCAGCATAATGTAGGGCCCAGTGTGAGAAAGCTGGGTCTCCCTCAGAGGTCATGGGTCTTCCAGCAGGACAATGACCCAAAACACACTTCCAAAAGCACTATAAAATGGTTTTAGAGAAAGCACTGGAGACTTCTAAGTTGGCCAGCAATGAGTCCAGACCTGAATCCCATAGAACACCTGTGGAGAGATCTCAAAATGGCAGTTTGGAGAAGGCACCCTTCAAATATCAGGGACCTGGAGCAGTTTGCCAAAGAAGAATGGTCTACAATTCCAGCAGAGCATTGTAAGAAACTCATTGATGGTTACCGGAAGCGGTTGTTCACAGTTATTTTGGCTAAAGGTTGTGCAACGAAGTATTAGGCTGAGGGTGCCAATACTTTTGTCTGGCCCATTTTTGGAGTTTTGTGTGAAATGATCAATGATTTGATTTTTGCTTCATTCTCTTTTGTGTTTTTTCCTTGCAAGCAAATTAAATGAAGATAATAATACCAAAGAATTTGTGATTGCAATCATTTTCAGGAAGAAACTGAGTATTATCTGACAGAATTGCAGGGGTGCCAATACTTTTGGCCACCACTGTAGCTTGACATGTTTAGTGGCTTTTGATGTGTTACGTGTCCATTTACAGTTTCTGCATCAGGATATTTTTCGGCATCATGGTGTAGTTACCATGTCATGATTTAGATTAGATAATAATACATCTGTATTAAATTGCAACACCAAGAAGGAAAAATTATGGAATTAATTACATCGTATGATCGATAGACATGTTAATGATATGCAAATGCTGAAAAATTGTATGCTTGTCATAGAATCATAGAATGGTAGAGTTGGAAGGGACCTCCTGGGTCATCTGGTCCAACCCCCTGCTCAAAGCAGGATTCACTAGATCATCTCAGACAGATGTCTGTCCAGCCTCTGTTTGAAGATGTCCATTGAAGGGGAACTCACCACCTCTCGTGGCAGCCTGTTCCACTCATTAATCACCCTAACTGTCAAAAAGTTTTTTCTAATATCTAATCTGTGTCTCCTCCCATTTAGTTTCATCCCATTGCTTCTAGTCTTTCCTTGTGCAAATGAGAATAAAGATGATCCTTCTACAATGTGACAGCCCTTGACATATTTGTAGACAGCTATTAAGTCTCCTCTCAGTCTTCTTTTTTGCAAGCTAAACATTCCCAAATCCTGCAACCGTTCCTCATAGGACATGGTTTGCAGACCAGTCACCATTCTGGTCGCTCTTCTCTGAACTTGCTCCAGTTTGTCTATGTCTTTTTTAAAATGTGGTGCCCAAAACTGTACACAATATTCCAGATGAGGTCTGACCAAAGAGGAGTAAAGACCGATAATGACTTCACGTGATCTAGACTGTATGCTTCTGTTAATACATCCCAGAATTGTATTTGCCTTTTTTGCTGCTGCATCACACTGTTGACTCATGTTCAGTCTATGATCTATTAGTATACCTAAGTCTTTTTCACATGTACTGTTGCTTAGCTCTATTCCTCCCATTCTGTATATGCTTTTTTCATTTTTATTGCCCAGATGAAGTACTTTGCATTTTTCCCTGTTAAAAACCATTCTGTTGGTTGCTGCCCACTGCTCCAGTTTATTTAGGTCTTTTTGAATCCTCTCTCTCTCTTCTCTAGTATTAGCTATCCCTCCTAGCTTTGTGTCATCAGCAAATTTAATCAGTTTACCCTCAATTCCTTCATCTAAATCATTGATAAAGATGTTGAACAATACAGGTCCCAGGACGGAGCCCTGTGGTACCCCACTTGAGACATTCATCCAGCTGGATGTGAAGCCATTTACAACCACCCTTTGAGTCCGATCACTAAGCCAGTTATGAATCCACCTAACAGTTGCCTGGTCCATTGCATACTTGGTCATTTTTTCAATAAGGATGATGTGAGATACTTTGTCAAATGCTTTGCTGAAGTCAAGATATACTATATCTACAGCATTTCCCTGATCCACCCAGTCAGTGATTCTGTCATAGAAGGAAATTAAGTTAGTCTGACATGACTTGTTAGTTACAAACCCATGCTGACTCTGGTTAATCACTTCATTCTTATCCATGTACTTACATACATGTTGTTTAATAATTTGTTCAAAGATCTTTCCTGGTATAGAAGTCAGACTCACCGGCCTATAGTTCCCTGGGTCCACCTTCTTCCCCTTTTTGAAGATAGGAACAACATTTGCTCTTCTCCAGTCTTCTGGGACTTCTCCTGTTCTCCAAGAATTTTCAAAGATTATGGAGAGTGGTTCTAAAATTTCTTCTACAATCTCCTTCAGTACTCTGGGGTGTAATTCATCTGGACCTGGAGACTTGAACTCATTTATGTTAGCTAAATATTCCCTCACAATCTTTCTGTTTACTGATAACTTGGATTCCTCTATTCCTTTAAAAGGACAGTGAAGATCAGTTGATGTTACATTTTCTTTCTGAGAGAAAACAGATGCAAAATAGGAATTAAAAAGTTCGGCCTTCTCAACATCCTCTCTTACCATTTCTCCATTTTCATCCTGTAAAAATCCTATAGCATCTTTGACTTCTCTTTTACTTTTGACATACCCCCAAAATTCTTTTTTATTGCTTTTGACATCTCTTGCAAGCCTTAATTCATTGTCAGCTTTAGCTAACCTGATACGTGCCCTGCAGGATCTGCAGACTGCATTATAATCTTCTTTAGATATGCCTCCCTCTTTCCATTTAATAAACATTTCTTTCTTTCTTTTTAGCATGTGTTTAAGTTCTGTGTTCATCCATCCTGGTTTCCTTAAATGCTTCCCATTCTTCCTACTTTTCGGGATTGTTAACGATTGTGCTTTGAGAATCTCATTTTTAAAAATTTCCCATCCTTCCTGGACATTTTTGTTCTTAAGGACATCCAGCCATTGGATCCCTCCTATTCTCTTTCTGAGTCTCTTAAAATCTGCCTTTCTAAAATCTAACCTTGAAGTTTGAGTCTTCACATGTCTTCCTCCTCTAGTTATCCAAAATTCTATAATAGCATGATCGCTGCCTCCTAGGGTCCCAGCCACCTTTACCTCCTCAACCATTTCCTCCCTATTTATAAGGATTAGATCCAAAGTAGCAGATCCCCTTGTTTTCTCCCCTACCTTTTGGAAGATAAAGTTGTCAGCAAGAGAGGATAAGAATTTGCTTGACCTGTTAGTTTTACTTGAGAGAGATTCCCAACAAATGTCTGGATAGTTGAAATCTCCCATGACCACTACGTCATATTTTTTGGAGAACTTGGTCATTTGATACATAAAGAGTTCATCCATATCTTCAGCTTGCCCAGGTGGCCTGTAGTAAATGCCTACAATGGTGTCCTTTCCGTTGTTCTCTCCTTGTATTCTTACCCAAACAGTTTCCACAGAACTCCCAGTCTCTGAAGCTTCAATCTCTGTGCAGATATACGCTTTTCTAACATACAATGCAACACCTCCTCCTCGTTTATCAAGTCTGTTTCTTGCAAATAAGTTGTATCCTTTTAGCCTTTTATTCCAATCATGTGTATCGTCCCACCAAGTTTCAGTGATTCCAATGACATCATATTCCTTTTCCTGCATTAGTAGTTCCAATTCTCCTTGTTTGTTGCCCATGCTTTGTGCATTTGTATAAAAACATTTTAGTTTGTGATTGATTTCTCTTCCTCCCATATTTTTATTATTTAGATTTTTTTGTCTTTGTTCTTCTTTTCCACTTCCAGTAGCAGAGATCTCAATAGTATTTGTCAGCTGTATGGCTTTTTCTGTCCTTTTGCTTCCCTTCCCACATTGTTCTAGTTTAAAGCTCTTCTGATGAGTGTAGCAAGGCGACTTCCAAATACATGTTTTCCAGTCTTCGTAAGGTGCACCCCATCTCTAGCAAGTAGTCCATCGTATAGGTAATTCATTCCGTGATCCAGAAATCCAAATCCTTGTTGACGGCACCATCGACGTAGCCAGTTGTTCACCTGTAGAATCTTATTCCACCTCATTGTTCCATGGCCATCCACTGGGAGGATGGATGAGAAGACCACCTGCGCTCCCAATTCTTTCACTTTCTTGCCTAAGTCTTCAAAGTCACTGCAGATGGTTTCCAGGTCCTTTCTTGCGGTGTCATTTGTCCCCACATGTATTAGCAGGAATGGGTAGTGATCTGTAGGTCTGAAGAGTCTTGATATCCTGTCAGACACATCTTTAATTTTTGCTCCTGGAAGACAGCACATTTCTCTTGAGGTTATGTCTGGTCTGCAGATAGCGGCCTCTGTTCCTCTTAACAGGGAATCCCCCATGACCACCACTCTCCGTTTTTTCTTCACAACATTCTTCTTTCTCCATCCAGGAGGATTCTGAGGGCTTACAAGGTTATTCATTGCTGGCAAAGTCTTATCTTGCTGTATTTCTTCATGGTTCTCCTGTGTGAGAGCCTGGTACTGGTTCCTGAGCAGTATGGGTGCTGACTGCCTCTCGATCCTCCTGCTTCTGTGGGTCACATGCTTCCATTCCTCTGTTTCGTCAGGTGCAGTTCGAATTTCTTCTCTTTCTGAATCATGAAGAGATAATTCTGCTCTGTCTAACTCTTCACCTTCCTTAATGATTTTCAAGGTAGTTAACCTCTCTTCTAGATTTCGCAACTTTTCCTCCAACAGGGACACAAGCTTGCATTTCTGGCATGTGAAGTCTGGCTTTTCCACTGGCAAGTCTGTGAACATGTAGCAGGATATGCAGCTCACCAAATGGCTCCTGGACTCTTCCATGTTCTTATTGTTAATGTTCTGAAAACAGTGAAAAAAGCTTAAAAAAAAAGCTTCAAAATGCGCGCGCCGGTAGGCGCGCGGTTTACCGATGTCCTCTTTTCAGCTCCAACAGCCAAAATCCAGTGTTCTTTGAGCTCGCGGAGACTCTTCACTTACCCCAAAATGCAGTGGGAATATGCAAATTATCTCCTCAGGACTCCTCCCCTGGTTTACCGATGTCCTCTTTTCAGCTCCAACAGCCAAAATCCAGTGTTCTTTGAGCTCGCGGAGACTCTTCACTTACCCCAAAATGCAGTGGGAATATGCAAATTATCTCCTCAGGACTCCTCCCCTGGTTTACCGATGTCCTCTTTTCAGCTCCAACAGCCAAAATCCAGTGTTCTTTGAGCTCGCGGAGACTCTTCACTTACCCCAAAATGCAGTGGGAATATGCAAATTATCTCCTCAGGACTCCTCCCCTGGTTTACCGATGTCCTCTTTTCAGCTCCAACAGCCAAAATCCAGTGTTCTTTGAGCTCGCGGAGACTCTTCACTTACCCCAAAATGCAGTGGGAATATGCAAATTATCTCCTCAGGACTCCTCCCCTGGTTTACCGATGTCCTCTTTTCAGCTCCAACAGCCAAAATCCAGTGTTCTTTGAGCTCGCGGAGACTCTTCACTTACCCCAAAATGCAGTGGGAATATGCAAATTATCTCCTCAGGACTCCTCCCCTGGTTTACCGATGTCCTCTTTTCAGCTCCAACAGCCAAAATCCAGTGTTCTTTGAGCTCGCGGAGACTCTTCACTTACCCCAAAATGCAGTGGGAATATGCAAATTATCTCCTCAGGACTCCTCCCCTGGTTTACCGATGTCCTCTTTTCAGCTCCAACAGCCAAAATCCAGTGTTCTTTGAGCTCGCGGAGACTCTTCACTTACCCCAAAATGCAGTGGGAATATGCAAATTATCTCCTCAGGACTCCTCCCCTGGTTTACCGATGTCCTCTTTTCAGCTCCAACAGCCAAAATCCAGTGTTCTTTGAGCTCGCGGAGACTCTTCACTTACCCCAAAATGCAGTGGGAATATGCAAATTATCTCCTCAGGACTCCTCCCCTGGTTTACCGATGTCCTCTTTTCAGCTCCAACAGCCAAAATCCAGTGTTCTTTGAGCTCGCGGAGACTCTTCACTTACCCCAAAATGCAGTGGGAATATGCAAATTATCTCCTCAGGACTCCTCCCCTGGTTTACCGATGTCCTCTTTTCAGCTCCAACAGCCAAAATCCAGTGTTCTTTGAGCTCGCGGAGACTCTTCACTTACCCCAAAATGCAGTGGGAATATGCAAATTATCTCCTCAGGACTCCTCCCCTGGTTTACCGATGTCCTCTTTTCAGCTCCAACAGCCAAAATCCAGTGTTCTTTGAGCTCGCGGAGACTCTTCACTTACCCCAAAATGCAGTGGGAATATGCAAATTATCTCCTCAGGACTCCTCCCCTGGTTTACCGATGTCCTCTTTTCAGCTCCAACAGCCAAAATCCAGTGTTCTTTGAGCTCGCGGAGACTCTTCACTTACCCCAAAATGCAGTGGGAATATGCAAATTATCTCCTCAGGACTCCTCCCCTGGTTTACCGATGTCCTCTTTTCAGCTCCAACAGCCAAAATCCAGTGTTCTTTGAGCTCGCGGAGACTCTTCACTTACCCCAAAATGCAGTGGGAATATGCAAATTATCTCCTCAGGACTCCTCCCCTGGTTTGTTGGTCTAAGCGTGCTACCATGTCTAGCAGCATCTCCAGACTTGTCTCCCATTGAGTGCATTTGTGAGGTCATTGGCCGACATTTACATGGGGAGCTGCCAGCAGCGGATCTTGATGATTTGCCAAAGTGACAGAACATTCCTTAAACAACCAATAATAAGCTAATTGAAAGCAGACAAAGCATACAAGTGTAGGGATTTCTGTGCATGGCTCTTTCATAGTCCATATTGAATAAATTGAGAGGTTTTAAATCATTTGTTTCCATTTTTTTTCATCGTTTGCATATCATTGACATGTCAATCCATCCTGTGATTTCCATAATGGTTTCATTGTTCCAGAGTTTCATTGTTGCATCTATGGAAACTGGAAACAAATTTATAATGAGCCAAATCTTGCAATACATTATTTCCTCCCTTCTT
Organism: Phyllobates terribilis; assembly: GCF_046119375.1. Lineage (NCBI taxonomy): Eukaryota > Metazoa > Chordata > Amphibia > Anura > Dendrobatidae > Phyllobates > Phyllobates terribilis. The sequence goes on along the minus strand of NW_027364055.1, from coordinate 12,198 downwards.
AAAAAAATGGACCAATTTTTTTTAGAATTGTTAAATCTTTGAATAGTCTGAAAATTAAGCATTTGTTTTTAATCCATTTTCATGCATTCAGTGTTCTTAGAGAGGTTTACTGGTCTAAAATTACAAGTCTGCAGTCACTCTATGTGACTGCAGACTAGTGAATAGTAACATCGCATGCACTGCGCACTGTAAGGATTCTCCGGTGCCGACACAGAGCGAGCAGTCGCTCCTAGCCACATATTGCGACTACACTGTTTCTGGCCTTGTTCAATGCAAGTATGCTAAGCGAGGCTTCCACGTCTAGTCGGAATGTGGACGGGGATGTGCGTAACGCATACTTGGAGTGACATGACTGCTGTTCCCGGCACTGAAACCGTTGAATCCTCATATAGCGCTGTGCACACAATGTGGGGATTCCCAGGTCTGCAGTCACATAAGCTACAATATCTGCAGTCACTTAAGACCGGACAACCACTTTAATATTATGGTCTCTTGTGAATTGTTTTATCTCTCTTATTTACCTGTGATTTCTTCTTCCAGGATGAAGACATTACACAACCAGAGAGCTAGGCCCGGATTGGCAATGTTCTAAAGCGGGCAGATGCCCGGTGGCTCAAGTACTACAGAGTGGGCTGGTAGCCCTTTAAAAGTCTCACCAAAGGCCCGGTGTGCGCGGGCGGCCGCGTGCCCTTTCACTTCTACACACTGGCAAGGGCCGCTGCGGCCCCTGTGAGAGCGTGCGCGCCGTGGCTGCGGCCCTGTCAGTCAGTGAGTGCGTGAGTGCGTCATTTGTCAGTGTGTGCAAGAAAGAGAGCGTGCGGCCTCGCGCGCACAATGGGCCTTCAACCAAAGGTTTAAAAGGGCCACCGCGGCGCGCACAAGCATGTACCAGCGTCAGACCACCATTTTTATGGTTCCGAATCCTGCTTCAATCACCAGCCCCAGCCAGGGATCCACTCTTCTCCACACCTAACGATGGACCCTCTTAAGCTTTTCATCCTACCCCCTTCTCAGGGATCTGAGTGAGTCCCAATATGGAAAGTTTTATGTATATACAGCAGTTGCAGTATCACCTGTAGACTGTATATAGACTACTGTATATACAATATATAGGTGATAAGGTGACTGCTGTGTATACAATATATATATGTGATACTGTGACTGCTGTATATATATTACATAGCTGATACTGTGATTATATACAGTAGTCCCAGTATCACCTATATATTATATATATTTAGCAGTCGCAGTATCACCTGTATATTGTATATACAGCAGTCGTAGTATCACCTGTATAATGTATATAGACAGCTGTGTATAAGTTATGGATGTGATACTGCAACTGCTGTTTACATTATATAGGTGATACTGCTGTATACACTGTGTGCAGACTTATTAGGCAAATGAGTATTTTGATCACATGATACTTTTTATACATGTTGTCCTACTCCAAGCTGCATAGGCTTGAGAGACAACTACCAATTAAGTAAATCTGGTGATGTGCATCTCTGTAATGAGGAGGGGTGTTGACTAATGACATCAACACCCTATATAAGGTGTGCTTAATTATTAGGAAACTTCATTTCCTTTGGCAAAATGGGTCAGAAGAGAGAGTTGACGGGCTCTGAAAAGTCCAAAATTGTAAGATGTCTTGCAGAGGGATGCAGCAGTCTTGAAATTTCCAAACTTTTGAAGCGTGATCACCGAACAATCAAGCGTTTCATGGCAAATAGCCAACAGGGTCGCAAGAAGCGTGTTGGCCAAAAAAGGCGCAAAATAACTGCCCATGAATTGAGGAAAATCAAGCGTGAAGCTGCCAAGATGCCATTCGCCACCAGTTTTGCCATATTTCAGAGCTGCAACGTTACTGGAGTATCAAAAAGCACAAGGTGTGCGATTCCTCAAGGTAAGGAAGGCTGAAAGACGACCACCTTTGAACAAGAAACATAAGATAAAAAGTCAAGCATGGGCCAAGAAATATCTTCAGACTGATTTTTCAAAGGTTTTATGGACTGATGAAATGAGAGTAACTCTTGATGGGCCAGATGGATGGGCCAGAGGCTGGATCAGTAAAGGGCAGAGAGCTCCACTCCGACTCAGACCCAAGCAAGGTGGAGGTGGGGTACTGGTATGGGCTGGTATCATCAAAGATGAACTTGTGGGACCTTTTCGGGTTGAGGATGGAGTGAAGCTCAACTCCCAGACCTACTGCCAGTTTCTGGAAGACAACTTCTTCAAGCAGTGGTACAGGAAGAAGTCGGTATCGTTCAAAAAAAACATGATTTTCATGCAGGACAATGCTCCATCACATGCATCCAACTACTCCACAGCGTGGCTGGCCAGTAAAGGTCTAAAAGAAGAAAAAATAATGACATGGTCCCCTTGTTCACCTGATCTGAACCCCATAGAGAACCACTTTCCAGTTTTTAATTTATTAAAAAAGTTTAAAATATCCAATAAATTTCATTCCACTTCACGATTGTGTCCCACTTGTTGTTGATTCTTCCAAATAAAAATATAATTTTATATCTTTATGTTTGAAGCCAGAAATGTGGCAAAAGGTAGAAAAGTTCAAGGGGGCCAAATACTTTCTCAAGGCACTGTATAGTGTACAGGTGTTTAAATAGTATGGTGCTGTGTATATAGTGTGGAATCCACACTATATACACAGCACACCGCTCCACTGTATATTACCTAACACAGTATATATTGTGGAGCTATGCATGTCGTGCATACTTCCGCTGTCCTGTATACATGAAACATTGCCACATGGGCTAATAAAGTGTCCTCCATTTATTTCACAATTAATCGGAGTGCTGCATATATATATCTATATATATAATCGTCTTATCCCATCTGTCTGTCCTGGAAATCCCGCGTCGCTCATTGGTCCGGCAGCGGCCAATCAGCGCCGCGGGATTTCTGAAAAAAGATGGCGGCCGTTAGCGGCTCATCTGCGGGACGGAGATGCAGCCGGGAGATGACCGGCGTGAGGTGCTCATCTCCCGGCCGGTAGCAGCAGAAGGACCGCCGGCGCCGCTGACCTCCATGCGGAAGGGAGGACCGGGGAGCGGCGATGCGGGTCGGGATACTTCTGCTGCGAGCAGTCACTCATCTCTCGGCTTCTCGCAGCGGAAGTAGCCGCACAGGCAGCGGCACTCCCCGGTCCTCACCAATACGATTCCGCTCCCCGGTCCTTACAATACGATTCGATGATTGGTCGCGGTCTTCGGCCGCGACCAATCACTGATGTTGCCGCAAAAGTTAAACACCGCTGTGCTGATTGGTCACGGACGCTGCCCGCGACCAATCACCGATTTGGGCGCCACATTTAAATAGCGGCCGCAACCAATCACCGATCTTGCAGACACATTTAAACACCGCTGTGCTGATTGGTCGCGGACGCTATTTAAATGTGGCGCCCAAATCCATGATTGGTCGCGGGCAGCGTCGACGACCAATCAGCACAGTGGTGTTTAAATGTGGCGCCAAGATCGGTGATTGGTCGTGCCCGCTATTTAAATTTGGCGCCCAAATCGGTGATTGGTCGCGAACAATCGGCGACTTTGAACACAAATGTCCGGTCCTTAGTAACACCATGTGGCTACTGTCGGGAGATCAGCGGCTAGCGTGTCAAGGGAGGACCGGGGAGCGGCGCTGCGGGTCGGGATACTTCTGCTGCGAGCAATCGCTCATCTCCCGGCTTCTCGGAGCGGAAGTAGCCGCACAGGCAGCCCCTCCCCGGTCCTCACTAATACAATTCGCTGATTGGTCGCGCCCTCCTGCCGCGCCAATCAGAGATTTTAACGCTAAATTCAAACACGATGTCTGCTCCTTAGTAACACGGCGCGCGCGATTTTTAACCCGCTTCTATGATTGGTCGCAGACGCCGCCCGCGACCAATCACAGATTTTCGCGCCAAATTTAAACACGCTCTCCGGCCAATTACCGCAACATTTCAAATAGCTACGCCACCTTCGGGAGCTAGCAGGGCTAACTCCGCCCATGTGGTCATATGACTCACAAACTGCTCATAACGTACTGAGCAGGTTTTCTCAGTCACACTGTGCGAGGGACTTCAGTCACACTGTGCGAGGGACTTCAGTCACACTGTGCGAGGGACTTCAGTCACACTGTGCGAGGGACTTCAGTCACACTGTGCGAGGGACTTCAGTCAGGTTTACTGAACACGTTCTGCCAGTGACATCGCACTGTAGAGATACTTCTTTACGCTTCCTGTTTTATAATGGGTCGTAAGCGAAAATACGCCACGGAGGAAGACAGAAAAGCAGCAGAAGCAGCAAGAAAACGACAACGTCGAGAGCAACAGACACCACAACATACTGCCGCCAGACAAGCCCAGGATGCGGAATCTCACCAAAAACGCAGGGAACAGTAGACACCGCAACACACTGCCGCCAGACAAGCCCAGGATGCGGAATCTCAAAAAAAAAATGCAGAGAACAGGAGACACCGCAACACACTGCTGCCAGACAAGCCCAGGATGCGGAATCTCACAAAAAACGCCAGGAACAGGAGACACCGCAACACACTGCCGCCAGACAAGCCAAGGATGCGGAATCTCAAAAAAAAGGAAGAGAACAGGAGACACCGCAACACACTGCCGCCAGACAAGCCCAGGATGCGGAATCTCACAAAAAACGCCGGGAACAGGAGACACCGCAACACACTGCCGCCAGACAAGCCCAGGATGCGGAAGCTCAACAAAAACGCCGGGAACAGGAGACACTGCAGCACACTGCCGCCAGACAAGCCCAGGATGCGGAAGCTCACCAAAAACGCCGGGAACAGGAGACACTGCAACACACTGCCGCCAGACAAGCCCAGGATGCGGAATCTCAAGAAAAACGCCGGGAACAGGAGACACCGCAACACACTGCCGCCAGACAAGCCAAGGATGCAGAATATCGCCAAAAAAGCCGGGAACAGGAGACACCGCAACACACTGCCGGCAGACAAGCCCAGGATGCGGAAGCTCACAGAAAACTTCAGAAGCAGGAGACAACACCACACACTGACGCCAGACAAGCCCAGGATGCGGAAGCTCACAGAAAAATTTGGCAACAGGAGACACCACGACACACTGCCGGCAGACAAGCCCAGGATGCGGAATCTCACAGAAAACGTCGGGAACAGGAGACACCACAACACACTGTCGCCAGACAAGCCCAGGATGCCGAATGTCACCAAAAATGCCGGGAACAAGAGACACCACAACACACTGCCGCCAGACAAGCCCAGGATGCGGAATCTCACAGACAACGTCGGGAACGGGAAACACCGCAACACAATTCAGCTAGACAGGAACACGATGCGGAATCCCATAGACAATGTCGGCTGAATGAATCTCCAGAATCCAGGACAAACCAAGAACAACACAATCGACAAATTTATCAAAAACGAATGCTCTACCAACTAAGGCAAACCCAGCAGAACATTCAACAACTTGCACGTTACGTAACAGACAATGAAACTATAATTATTCAACACTACTGTGGGAAGATGAATATAGTTTGTTCAAAATGCGACTCTCTGAATTTCATCGAGGAAAAACCATCTGATAATCAGTTTACTCAACGCTGCCAAAAAGGAAAAGTGATGCTACCAAGATGTCACTACTCAGATCTGTTTGAGCAGTTGATGAAAGGAACGCTTGAACACAGTAGAAATTTTATGGAAAATATCAGAAGTATCCACAGTTCTCATGCGTTTGCTTCATTTGGTGCCAACATTGCACCGCCCCCTGGATTCGGACCGTATTGTTTTAAAATTCATGGCCGGATCTACCACCGCACTGGAACACTTCACCCAGAACTAGGACAACCACCAACATTTGCACAATTATACATCTTTGATCCAAATGAGGCTACAGAACAAAGGATGAACCAAAAAGAAAATGAAAAGGGTAATGCATAACTAATGAACCTAATTGCCATACATCGACAAACAATCAGCCCATTTGCTGCTGCATATCGCATGCTAAAAGACGTTGAAGCTGAGGAGGAACAGAGAGCTATACAAAATGGGACGGAAATGCCTTCTATTATCATGGCCATTAAACAAGAACGTCAACAAGATCCCCGATGTTACAACAAACCACGTGTAAGTGAGGTCGCAGTTGTTTTTCAAAACGATGATGGAGAGCCTCCTTTTCAAAGAGATATATTAGTCCATCTTAAGCCAGACAAAAACAACCCTTTCGTTCCTAAAACACAACGTATTAGCATTTTGCACAGCAACCTTGATGCTCTTCTGTATCCGCTATTCTTTCCAAGCGGTGATCAAGGGTGGCATGAAAACCTACACCAGCAAGGAACTTCAAGAAGAATTACACAACTACAGTACTACAGTTTTCTTCTGTCTGTGCGAAATTACTTCAATCCTATTTTAAACTGTGGGAAAATGACACAACAGTACTTAGTCGACGCATGCGTTAAAATTGAAGCTAATCGGCTCAATTTCATACGAATGAACCAAAAACAACTTAAAGTTGAAGACTACTGCGTTCTTCAAGAACATTTGCAAAAACAATCCATTCAAAAAGGAATTACAATTGGAAAAACAGTAATTCTCCCATCGTCCTTTGAAGGTAGCCCCCGCAACATGCAACAGCGTTATCAAGATGGAATGGCAATAGTAACAAAGTATGGAAGACCTGACATTTTTTTAACAATGACCTGTAATCCTAAATGGCCGGAAATTACCGAAAATCTACAACCCTGGCAGCAAGTTGAACACAGGCCGGACTTAGTTGCACGCGTATTTCGACTAAAACTCAGCAGCCTTTTTAAAGACATCAAAAATGGGCTTTTTGGAACAGTCGTAGCAATGGTACACGTCATAGAGTTTCAGAAACGAGGTCTCCCACATGCGCAAATACTAATTATTTTAGACGCGGATTCCAAGTTTCGCGCGGAGGACGAAATTGACAACATAGTGTGGGCTGAAATTCCTAACCAAGAAAAGTATCCTGAATTGTATAATATTGTAATCTGTAATATGGTTCATGGCCCATGCGGTGTAGCAAATCCAAAAAGTCCATGCATGGAAAACGGAAAGTGTACAAAAGGGTTTCCAAAGCAGTTGAAACAGCACACTGTTAAAGATTTGGACGGCTACCCATCCTACCGGAGACAACTGATTGATAACATTGTACACAACAAAAGATTATAAATAACTCATGGATAGTTCCATACAACCCGTACTTATTAAAACGCTACAACTGTCACATCAAAGTTGAAATCTGCGCTTCAATAAAAAGTGTTAAATATCTTTTCAAGTACACCTACAAGGGGCATGACAAAGCTAACGTCGAAATACAACAAAAAACAGTCAATTCCGATAAATCATCACAGTTCGTTGACTCAAGATATGTCAGTGCTCCAGAAGCTGCTTGGAGAATATTTGCGTTTCCAATGCATTCACAGTCCCATGCCATTATACGTTTAGCTATTCATTTACCAAATCAACAGCAGCTTTATTTCTTTGAAAATGCTCAAGTCGAAGATGTCTCAAAAAATGTAAGCACAACGTCAACATTAATGGAATGGTTTTTGCTGAACCAACGTGACGAAAACGCAAGGCAGTATTTGTATCGAGAGATTCCAGAGCATTACGTTTGGAATAAAACTTGGAAGCCAAGACAACGAGGACTTTGCAGAATAATTGGACGCATGTATACTGTTAGTGTCAAGGATCAAGAAAGATATTGCCTTCGGCTGTTACTACTGCATGTCAAAGGAGCTAGAAGTTACGAAGATTTGAAAACAGTTAATGGAGTATTGCACGATACATTTAAAGCTGCAGCTTTGGCTTTAGGACTTCTATTGGATGATACTATGTGGACACTTACTTTAGAAGACGTAGTTACCCTACATATGCCTAAGAAACTTTGTGAATTGTTTGCCTACATTTGTGTCTTTGGACCGCCTACAAATCCGGCTCAACTTTGGACAAATTTCAAAGAACATATAATTGAAGATTACGTCTTCACAACAAAAGTGGAAATTGTCAAAATTGCGAATCTTATGCCATGCAAGATGTCCAAAATGTCCTACTACTGCATGGAAAAACGTTTTCAGACTTTATTTTGCCACAGCCTGCAAGTCAAGTTGCACAAATTCAAGAGTATGACGAAGCTTATGAATTATTGTTGGCAACAGAGAAGAAAAACTCCTTAAATCAACAACAACGGATTGCATATGACACTATTGTGAGCGCTGTAGAAAACCAAGCCGATCCAACGCCAAAATGTTTCTTTATTGACGGTCTTGGAGGCAGAGGTAAAACATACCTCTATGAAGTTTTAATGCATCACGTTAGAGGGTTGGGAAAAGTCGTATTGCCATCGGCTACAACAGGTATTGCAGCAAACCTTTTAAGAGGAGGTCGCACTATGCATTCACTCTTTGGGATACCAGTTCCAGTCAATGAAATCTCCGTTTCCAGAATCAAACAAGACACATTTGCAGGAAAACAGTTAAACAGTGCAAATCTTTTGATACTTGATGAGTGCACCATGGCACCCAAATATGCTTTGAGCTTAATTGACAGACTTCTGCGTGAAGTTATGACTACAAATATTGCAGAAAAAAATGAAATTCCTTTTGGAGGTAAAGTTTTTGTCCTTGGCGGAGATTTTAGGCAATGCCTTCCAGTTGTACCAAATGGAACAAGAACAAATATTATCGAGTCAACCTTAAAAATGTCAGACCTTTGGAAAGAGTTTAATAAACTCCAACTAATTAACAACATACGATCTTCTGACCCAGAGTACAGCAATTGGCTTCTTAAACTTGGTAATGGTGAACTTAGCAATGAATATAACCTTGGAGAAGACATTATTGAAATACCAGAAGACATGTTGTGCACTGACTGCATCGCAAGTGATGTTTTTGGACAACGCGTTGAAATAGATGTGAACGACCAAAGCAGTGTTGAGAGGGCCTCTTCCTATGCAATTCTCTGTCCCAAGAACGATGACGTAGCTCTGCTAAATTCCCGTGTGATGGATAGAATGCCTGGAGAGTATAAATTGTACAAAAGTGATGATTCAGTGGATGTCGACAATGAAGATGAACGCGAGCATTATCCAGTTGAATTTTTAAATAGTGTTACGACATCAGGAATGCCATCCCACAGACTACAACTTAAAGTTGGAGCAATCGTAATGTTGCTGCGGAATCTAAATACAAGAAATGGTCTATGTAATGGAACTCGCCTTATTGTTACTGGACTCCATTCCCACATAATTCAAGCAACAGTGATCACTGGATCTGCAAAAGGAGACAAAGTGTTCATTCCACACATTGATTTATGTCCTTCAGACACCGGTCTTCCATTTAGGCTTCGACGTCGACAGTTTCCAGTAAAACCAGCATTTGCCATGACAATAAACAAGTCACAAGGTCAAACTCTACACCGTGTTGGCATATATTTACCGGAGCCCGTTTTTGGTCATGGACAACTCTATGTTGCATTTTCAAGAGTTAAAATGAGATCCAATGTCAAGGTGCAAGTTTTGGATACCCATTTACAAGGAAAGTTGCTTACAGATAGTCCAAAAGTATTCACCAAAAATGTTGTGTACAAAAATATTTTAGGTTGATATTGTTAAGAAATATATTCTAGGGTCGTACTTCTTTTGTCCGATGATTTATTGTAAAATATTGTTACATATTCATGGAATAGTTTATATATTTTGATCATCTGTTTAATAATTTGTTCAGTTGTATTAAGTTCTATAACCAATAATAGTTAATAATAAAGTATTATTTTGTGTATTCATAGTATTATTCTTAAATCTTCATAGCCGCATCTGCAGCATGTGCTACTAAAGTGAATGCAGATTTGTGCCTCTCCACGCACTTAGTCCCGGCGTGGAAAGCAGCGAATCTACAGACAGCAGCTAATCACAGCAGTATCTGAGAGCGCGTGCTGTGCCTCCGATCCTGCGAGGAGCTGCTGAAAACAGGACACACAGCGCTGGAGCAGAGAAAGGAAACAAGGGGAGGATTAGGGTTTAGTTATTTAACTGTGCTGTGGAGATGGGAGACTGAGTAGGTCATACAAAACCAGGATAAGGAGGCCATACAAGCTAAGATGAGGAAGGCGTACAATCCAAAATAAGTCAGCCATACAAAACAAGATTAGAGGAATGACGGAGCCATACAAACCACATTGACAGACCGCGCTGTGGATGCTGGATGCAACACGATGTGGGATAACCCCGGCCACAGCCCGTCATTCACTGTGGTGCGCGGAACAGCAGACCCCTGGCTGCAGCCGCAAATAGTCGCGATGTAAACGGAAGCAAGATCCGGCTGCAGGCGGGAGAATTACGTGCTGGCTGTGCGTCGTCAGCGATGTGGTCACAAGCAGGATTCACAACATGACGTAATGACAAAATTCATTAGGGGCACCGAGGGGATACATTGTGAAGTGTAACGGGTCTGGGAGGTGGAACCTCTGAGCAACTATACAAGGGGGCAGTCCTTGTAAGGAAGCGGGTGGCTCCCAGGGAAGACGGGCAGGTAGTCACGGCAAGTGACAGGGACAGTCTCTGGGTAGAAGGGCAGGTAGTCACGGCAAGTGACAGGGACAGTCTCTGGGTAGAAGGGCAGGTAGTCACGGCAAGTGACAGGGACAGTCTCTGGGTAGAAGGACAGCAGGCTGGTGGCTGGTGAGCGCTCCCAGGTGAGCGGGCGAGAGTCTCTGGACAGGCAGGTGGTCACGGCAAGTGACGGCAGAACCTCCAGGTAGACTAGCAGACAGGTAGCGGGTGGACGCTCCCAGGTGAGCGGGCAAGAATCTCTGGACAGGCAGGTGGTAACGGCAAGTGACGGCAGAGCCTCCAGGTAGGCTAGCAGGCAGGTAGCAGGTGAGCGCTCCCAGGTGAGCGGGCAGGCTGGTCCATAGACAGACTGATAGGTGTCGGAGGGCAGACCGTCGGACCGCAGGCTTGCAAGCAGGTAAGCGGATATCAGGCAGGTATCAAGCAGGAATCTGGCAGGTAACAGGCAGGAATCTGGCAGGTGACTGGCAGGTAACAAGCAGGAATCTGGCAGGTGACTGGCAGGTAACTGGTAACGGGGACCTGAGGGCTGAAGCAGAGTGAAGGCTTTGCAACAACATTGCTCGGGCACCTCCATTTTGGAGGAGGTGCCTTATATATGGAAGGTCCTCCGGCAATTGGCCGGGGACTCCTTAGGACGGCGCGCGCGGTCCCTTTAAGAGAGGGGGAGCGCGCGCGCGCGCGCTCCCTAAGCACACTGCCGGGGAAGGAGCGCGTGCCGGAAGCAGCGGGGAGAGAAGCGCTGGAGGACGTCGCGCCAGGAGCGGGGAGGTGAGAGGGACGGCGTCTCTGCCTAGTACGGGGCAGAGATGCCGATGCTACATGAAGTTAATTAAAAGTAGTGCACAACCCATTTAAACACTGCTTCGCTGCTTAGTCACGCCCGGTCAGCCGCATGCATATTCTAGAATACCCGATGCATTAGAATCGGGCCACCATCTAGTATATATATATTAGCCCATGTGGCAATGTTTCGGATCCACAACAGAACATTTCTCTGCTATGGAACTGAAATGTTGTTACATGGGCTAATAAAGAGTCCACTTCTTAAATGGAATCTGTCACCCCCTGGGACGTTTTTTAGCTATTAATACGGGCATACAGGTGATAGAATGGTTATAATAGTCCTACCTGTATGCCTCATATCGGCGGTCTTGTTGTGGAGAAATCATCTTATTTCTTTATGGTAATGATTTCTTCCAGGCTCTGCGGGGTGTGATGCCTGGAAGAAAACTCTGCCTCCGGTGTCTTCATTTGCGTGTCACCTCTCCCATTAGCGTCACAGGACCCTGTGACCTGTACTCTGCCCATTGAATGACAGAAAAGGTGCGTATAATCACACTATTGCAGCGGCGGGATTCCTGGGCCACCAATACACATCACAGGACCCCGTGACGCTGATGGGAGAGGGATGGTAAGGCAAATAAAAACCGGAGGCAGAGTTTTCTTCCAGGCACCGTGCGCCCCTGAACCTGGAAGAAATCATTACCATAAAGAAATAAAAGATGATTTCTCCACAACAAGACCACAGATATGAGCGTACAGGTAGAATGGTGATAATAGTCCTATCACTTGTATGCTCGTATTAATAGCTTAAAAACTTC